>NC_140646.1:39476670-40076670 GCF_978046115.1 Saccoglossus kowalevskii
GACAGACAGACAGGGACAGACAGACAGAGACAGACAGACAGAGACAGACAGACAGACAGACAGACAGACAGACAGACAGACAGACAGACAGACAGACAAATTAGGTTTTACGACTCACTATTCTCTTCCATTTCCTGACATCTTGTATCCACCAAATGGAGTATTGGCTTTAACAGCACCCCAGCAGTTGACCCTGTGAAAATGTTCATTATTATACATCACTGTAACGTCATAAGTTACAATGTGCGGTAATTTTTGGTATTGCACTATGTATTTTCATACATACTCTCCAAGTGCACACTTTTTGGTATCCTTGTAATAACCAAATATGATTAGTACCGTAATCATTTCTCAGACATGTGCATTTGAACTGATTAATATTTTAACTTTACTTACCACACAGATCCTGCTTGCAGTGCATTGGAAATGGTCAATGCTTTATCAATATCCTTAGTAAATACACCAGCAGCAAGTCCATATGATGTATTGTTAGCTCGTTCAATCACTTCTTCAATGGTCTTAAATTTCATAATTTGCTGAACTGGACCAAATATCTTTAAAAAAAGGTATTAAACCAAAAAATGCATTCATTGCAAGCTAGTTCAAGAAAGTTTACTTTATTATGATCATAAGTGCAAGACAATCAATTCTGATACTACTGGATACTTTCTTATTTGAATGTACTTAGTATTTGAAATTTAAATAATCTGTTTGCAAATTCTTTGTGATCAAGCATGAAGTTTAATAAAATTTCAAAGTTTAAAATCAAATCAGAATCTGAGCAACTTAAACAAACCTCTTCTTTGGCAATCCTCATATCATCGTTCACATCTGAGAATACAGTGCTCTCAACAAAGTATCCTTTATCACCATGACGACCACCTCCGCATTCAAGTTTTGCACCTTCTTTTTTCCCACTCTCAATTAGTTCAAATATCTTGTCAAACTGCTCATTATCAATCTGAAATCAACAATACATACAAATTTAATTCTTAATAATTTTCAATATGATATTAACTTATAATATTTTGGTACGTTTAACGTTGGGAGGAAAGTCATCATTTATTGTCACCAGTCATTTGAAACTGAATGATGTGCCAGATTTACATGTCTGAAAGTTTTGTCACTATCTTTTCAAATTGGTGAAGTTTGAACAATAAAATGGCTCACTAAACTTTGTTCAATATTTTATTCCAAATGGACTGGAATGAAAAATTGATGAAAATACGATGGAAGAAATATTAGGGGTACCCCAAACTCATTTTTAAATAAAGTTAATTTTCCAATTCAAAATAGATGCCAAAGTAAGGTTTAATGATGCCTGTGAATTATAAAGCCATTGTTTTTCAAATTTGTGTACTCCCAATTTTTATAATTTATATCACGAAATATTTCTCTTGCAAAATGTCGTGTGCTTTTAAAATTACCAAATTTTTTACTTGTTAGACATGTTTACTGGCTCTGATATACTTTGTGAGCTTGCCCTTTCAATGGGCCATTTGCTTTCATAGCAGAACAAAACTGACATCAAAACAGCACTGAGTTGTTGTGCCTTAACCCTCTATGCCAGGCTTTTTTTTAGCTTTTTTTAAGCTTGGCTGAATTTTAGCTTGAATCTTGATTCATAAATCTTCTGGTTAATTTTCTATCGACTACGGGTTTTAATTAACATTTTTGAAAAAATATGAAAAAATTATGGATTTTTTTTAGAAGTTGACTTTCTGAATTGAATGACATTTCAACCCTCTCAATGTAATACCTGTGGCCCAGACTCTGTAGTGGTATCAAATGGATTACCAATAACGCGTTTTTTGGCACGTTCTACACTTTTCTTGACAAATTCTGGATAAATATCTTCCTGTACAAAAGTACGTGATCCAGCACAACACACTTGGCCCATGTTACCAAACAACGCCTGGTGAGATTCTTCCACTGCAAAGTCCACTACACAAGATTACAAAAGATTGCCGATCAGAAGGATTACAAGTTGTAATTTAGTCATACTGTTCACAATAAATTAATTATAAGAATGTATCATATTAATCATAATAATTCCTGGCGAGCGAGCACACCCAAGCAGTTTATTGATTTACTAAAAATAGAATCGACGTATCCATAGAACGTCAAAGCGTATGAACTGTGTCAGTCTAGTTATTAGTTCACGCACGATTCTTGTGTCAAAACTGATGACTAGAAACACTATCAAAATTTAAAATATTGTCAGTTCGTTGTAAAAACATGATTGCCTTTTCATTGAACAAATTTCTAAAGATGCTTTCTTGGCGTAATTTGTGAAACAAACAAAATGGCACCACCCATTAACCAGAAGTGCACAGTTTTACAACTTGTAGGTTATAAAGATATCTTCCATACATATACATATATTGTATTATGTTAAAAATTGCATAATTTTGAATGTCAGTGTCCTTGCAAATGCCGTATCATCTTTAATTCAAGAACATTTCTATGGGTGAAAAATATGATCTACCATGTCTGTTAATTTCTTAACCCATCTAGGACAAATGTAAACACATACTTACTGTCAACATCTGAGAGGACTATGTTTGGACTTTTTCCTCCCAGTTCCAAAGTTACTCGCTTCAAATTAGATTTGGCAGCTGCTATCTGGATGATTCTTCCAACCTATTATGATATCAAAACATGTATATCCATTTCATGCAGTATTCAATAATTTGGTTGTTGATGACAAAATAGATATCAATTCCAATTACAGGTCTCAAGAAATAATTGTGAATTTATTTCATGAAAGGTGACAAAAGTTTGATATCACAAAGTTAATGTATCGATTCCAACTTGCATGGAACAACACTGAGATTTGGTTCTTTTGTACGACTTGATTGGAATTGTTACTATTCATTGTATTCATTTTGATATAATAGTCTGAACAAGAAAAGATTGATTTATTGTTTATGTATCATATAAGTAAGGCTATCACTATTTTAAGCAATATTCATTTTTTTTCAAAACAAACCTTGCAAAATTTTTTTCTAAAAACATACATTGCTTTATTTTTTTTTCAAAACATGCATTGCAAAATTTTATTTTCAAAACGTGCATTGCAAAATTTTATTTTCAAAACATACCTTGCAAAATTTTATTTTCAAAACATACCTTGCAAAATTTTATTTTCAAAACATACCTTGCAAAATTTTATTTTCAAAACATACCTTGCAAAATTTTATTTTCAAAACATACCTTGCAAAATTTTATTTTCAAAACATACCTTGCAAAATTTTATTTTCGAAATATACCTTGCAAAATTTTATTTTCAAAAACACCTTACAAAATTTGATTTTCAAAACACACCTTGCAAAATTTGATTTTCAAAACAAACCTTGCAAAATTTGATTTTCAAAACATACCTTGCAAAATTTGATTTTCAACACATACCTTGCAAAATTTGATTTTCAACACATACCTTGCAAAATTTGATTTTAAAGGCATACCTTGCAAAATTTTATTTTCAAAACATACCTTGCAAAACTTTATTTTAAAGGCATACCTTGCAAAATTTTATTTTAAAGGCATACCTTGCAAAATGTTATTTTCAAAACATGCCTTGCAAAATTTTATTTTAAAAAACATACCTTGCAAAATTATATTTTAAAAAACATTCCTTGCAAAATTTTATTTTAAAAGCATACATTGCAAAATTTGCAAAAGTCCTTCACTAAGATGTATGCACACAAGGAATATGTACCTGGCTGCAGTTTCAAGATAAGATCAATAGACAGTACCAATAGCAACTTGACCCGGCTATATACACATAAAGCTAACAAATATTGATAATATAAATATGAAATCACCTCAGTGGATCCAGTGAAAGAAACTTTATCCACATCCATATGTTCAGAGATAGCAGCGCCCGCCGTGGGACCATAACCTGCTAAAATATTGACAACACCAGGTGGAAATCCAGCCTGTGTGGAAAAAAAAATAATGCTCATACTAGTACCGGATTCTGCCGTAAATTCGCCCAGGCCCCTTAAATGACAGTTCGGGTTTTTAAAAAAAATTAAATGGAACCAATAAACCACCCAGGGCAATTTTTTGGCAGTTTTTTAAGGTGTTATTTTAATCTTTTCTGACGCCTAAAGTTTCGCCGTAGTCATTGACGCTATTCAAGAGTATTGATGTTTATTGCGACTAGCGTGAATGGGTTAGCTTTGTTTCGACATTGAGCTGTTATTGCTGTAAATAATGTTAAATTATTCTTCCGTTTATCTTTTGAAAACTATTTTTTTATTTAAAACCAAATCATGCCACTTTCCCATCAAAATCCAAGCCAAAAGATCGTACAACAACATCGGCAAATCTCTTCCGTGCTGCATTCAATAACATTAAAATATTTAAATGATCGATGTTAATTTGAACTTGATGGCATCATCCATCGTTTTTATTGGTCAATTATCGATTTGACCTGTCAGGTCAAAAGAACATCATATCAGGTCAAAACATGGCAGATATTCATTACAGCATCGAACGTTGAAAATGGTTCGGAATCATACGCTTACGAAGAAATAAGTTGAAATTTATTTGCATTTCATAACAATTCAACAAATTTATATTTTGTACGTTATTATAATCATTACTAGGTATTATATTATATTATAGCATTATCAATACCAGTTGATTTTATGACGTCATTGCAGCAGATTATTCGCAATAATGTATTACATTATTGAGCATCAAGGCCCTGTCCCATGGATGTGAATACAATGTTGTTTTCGAAAACGAATAAAAAAGAAACTATTGAAAAAGAAGAGAAATTGTTAGATAACAAGTATTTAATACCAAAATTGGCATCAAATAAAACGGTCCATAACCAATAACAGTGGATTTCAATATCGAAATCAGACAATATTGTGAGGGCATCGTCGTCTGCTCTGCACGCTAACGCGCATTCGATCGAAGCCTTCCATCTAGTACGCGCGCTTCTAGATTCTGCGACTGATACTGGTGGCCCCCTGATTAGTTAGCCATATCGTGTTGATGAAGTGAAGTTAAACGAAGATAATTTATCCAAGCAAATGCGATAAACGAAATTGGGGTACAATGTATGTCTAAGAGTACAGAGATGAATTTGTTCTGTTTTTGTGGTGAGTAGTACAGTTTTGCGAAACGAGATCGACGAAAGACTGACGTGACTTGTATTTCCTCGGCGTCGACTGCCGGTAAATGTAACAGTCCGGGCACGGATTGCATGAATAAATGAAAGTGTTTGTGTTCTCAGGTGTGTTTCTGTTTATTTATACAGTGAGATTAAGATCACTGCTGGTTCTCCTAGGATGGCTAACACCCACTAGCTTTCCGATCATGTTCAACGATGAAACTACGTACATGTACCCCGGGCACGCACCTCCACGCACAGTCGATCCAGCTGGACCACGGCGGCGATCTAGGTAGTGTAGTGCAAGGCCGCGGGGTGGACACCGATACGGTGTGTCGCTCGCTCGGGCGATCACTGCAATGCTACTCCACACCACACATCAGTCACTCATTCATTCACAATGTAAATGAGTTCAATACAATAATATTTGATTGATTAAAACTAGTTTCTTGCTTCGTTTGCCATGTGAGATTGTGGAAACAATTTCAAGAAAGACATTTTAAATTATTCAGATTCACGGGCCAGTGAATGTGAAACTATTCTGTTCACTGTAGATTTTTCTCCAATTTGTTCCCACTTTTTAGAGACAGCAAATCCACTGGTAATGACAACGCTACAAAATAATAACACTAATGAACTCCCCGACAACTCATAATGGACTCAAGCACACTTTGTGCTCCATATATGTCGCACAAAGTGAGCTTTCGCCCATTATGGGTTAGCGGGTCGTTCGTTATTGTTTAAATAATCAATTGTAAAACGCAGCGTGACCGAATTGTGCTACCACAATCATTTGCTACTAAGCAATGCAGTTGTGTTCATTGTTATTTGAAACTTCTTTTAGAATATATTTTTTGGAGAAAGATGCACGGTCTACTTTTTAATCCAGGTAGAAAAAAATGTATACAATTTTAGATTAGCTTCTGCAATAGTTTCTTTCGTTTTGGGTCGTCCAACTGCCGGTGTCGAAAATCGGCGTAGGAGGATTTTTCAATGAAAATATAAGCCCCCTAAAAATATTTGATAATTTTTTGAAAATTTGAACCCCAAATAAGGGCCTATACCAGCCGTGAAACTGCCCAGGGTGATTTTATGGCAGAATCTGGTAAGTATCGCAGACAATAAATCATAATGTTTATATTATCAAATACTGACATCTTATATGATAAAATCAGTTTATAATATTAGCCAGTATTGGTATCTCATAAGCTAAAATTACCATATTTATATTAGCCAGAATTAGCATCTGCTTAGTTAATATCACCCTATTTATATTAGCAACACTTTTACCTCTTTTATCAAGGCAGAGCAATATATTGCTGTCAGTGGAGTCTGCTCAGCTGATTTCACTACACAAGTACATCCACAGGCAATTGCTGGAGCAATCTTCAAAATCGTCAAATAGAAAGGGAAATTCCATGGCACAATCAAACCACATACACCAACGGGTTCATGGCGAGTGTAACAAAAAAAAGGACCATCTACAAAGAGAAAAGATATTTAGCAGTTATGCAAGGATAACATTTGTATGTATAATACATGTGTATATTTAAATGTAGTATTTTGTAACTACTGAAAAACATGTCCATTTCGTGAGCATGTCTTTTTAGCGAATTTAGCAAGAGAACTGATTTGCTAATTCAAGTCACTAATGACTTAATTATAAATTCAAAATGGCCAAGGCTTGGGGATTTGTATATAGTAATCCAGAACTTAGAAATCTGCGGTGCTTCCTAATTACATTTGACAGTTTTTCTTTGTTTTTATGGAGGTGATAACTGCGCATTTGTTTTGGCATGCGACAGACAAGTATTGTGAAAACAGGAAATCAACAATGACAAGAGAGATTTGTTAAATCAACATTTCGCTATTACGTCATTTTACCACAATTTGCTAAAATTGCACGTGTCTTTTTCAACATGTTTTACAGTATAATTTTTTGAACGTAATATGCGAGTAACTTTTGAATGAAATGCAATATGAGCTAGCTTTGAATGTAATATTGAATGTAACATTTCCATTTTAATTTATTCTGAGGCAATTCTTCAAAAGTGCCTTTAAAGAACATTTTTAACATCGATGTGACCACTGACAGTATGGCAACAGTCCATTTTGGTTGTTGTCAAAGCTTGTTTGCACTGAGTTCATGGTTTCTGAATTCAACCTGGGGTTAAACATTGCTACATGTCACCAATGGATGAGTGTACCTCTATTTAGTAATCGTTTGAATGTGATACAGATTCAGTAATGTTATAAATTGTATTGATTCATATTATACAGCACTGGTTTGTAATTTCAAACTGTATCCAAGATAGTTACTATTATAGCAAGGTGACATCTATAAGCTGAGGAAATCTTCACAAAAAGCCTATTGCTTGAGACGTTCCTCAAATACATCAAAATAAATAATTTACATAGATACAAATTGTATTTACATATATAGAATACTATATAAAAGGAACAATCTGATTTGTTGAACAATTCTCTATTTCAACTGTGATGGCACAAATTTTTTATAAAGCTAATTTCTGATGATAATACTTCAAGGTAAAATGTGAAGGCAGTAAGCTGAAATATTATATCTTAAATATGGGGAGTAATATGTTACGAAAGTGAGTGAGTGAGTGAGTAATATGTTACGAAAGTGAGTGAGTGAGTGAGTAATATGTTACGAAAGTGAGTGAGTGAGTAATATGTTACGAAAGTGAGTGAGTGAGTAATATGTTACGAAAGTGAGTGAGTGAGTGAGTAATATGTTACGAAAGTGAGTGAGTGAGTGAGTAATATGTTACGAAAGTGAGTGAGTGGGTAATATGTTACGAAAGTGAGTGAGTGAGTGAGTAATATGTTACGAAAGTGAGTGAGTGGGTAATATGTTACGAAAGTGAGTGAGTGAGTGAGTAATATGTTACGAAAGTGAGTGAGTGAGTGAGTAATATGTTACGAAAGTGAGTGAGTGGGTAATATGTTACGAAAGTGAGTGAGTGGGTAATATGTTACGAAAGTGAGTGAGTGAGTAATACGTTATGAAAGTGAGTGGGTAATATGTTATGAAAGTGAGTGGGTAATATGTTATGAAAGTGAGTGGGTAATATGTTATGAAAGTGAGTGGGTAATATGTTATGAAAGTGAGTGAGTGAGTGAGTAATATGTTATGAAAGTGAGTGGGTAATATGTTATGAAAGTGAGTGAGTGAGTGAGTAATATGTTATGAAAGTGAGTGGGTAATATGTTATGAAAGTGAGTGGGTAATATGTTATGAAAGTGAGTGGGTAATATGTTATGAAAGTGAGTGGGTAATATGTTACAAAACTGAGTGAGTGAGTGGATGGGTGAGTGAGTAAATGTAGAATAGAGCATTTTAAAGTTGCTTTCAAGACCACTGAGGAAGTTTTCTGGCCCTGTGCTATACACATTTGATTTTATGAGGAAGCGCAAATTATGGGAAAACTTTGCAAATCAATTAGTGGAAAAAAATTCAAGAGCAAAGAAAACTAAATTGGAAGCCAAAATGTTTGCCAACATTTGATGTAATGTAAATTATTGAAAATTAAACATTTTGTACATATCAATACTAGCATAGCAGGGAATAGTTGCAGGTAGACAAGCTTAATTGAATGACCCAAGAATTCAACTTAAACTAGTATGCACTTATAAGCAATGGCAAGTTCTAGCAAATAAACAATGTATCACTTTTTTCCCCAAAATTTGTTTTGTTTTTAGTTAAAAAAGTACAAAAAAAAAAAAAAGACAGTTAAATATTACCGATTGGAATTGTTTTCCCATGGATTTTATCAGCATATCCAGCATTGTATCGCAATAATTTAATTGCACCATTTATATCACCAAGTGCAGAATCATATGGTTTGCCATTGTCCAAAGTCTCCAACCTCTAAAAAGTAAAAAATAATAAACAAGCCATGCATGGCACAGTCCCCGTTAGTTATTGAATTTAAGATATATAGTTTTGTTTATAGTAATATAGCTGGAATATAACCATGTCAGGAATATGATTATGATTGTTTAACATTAAAATGATTGACATTTGTATCTGATCGTCAAACAAGTACTTGTCCATATTGGGAGATATTACTCTGGAACAGCATTCAAAATCAGCCATTTTGAATACATGTATATATCTATAACATGATGTATAACGAATATATAAAATTTGAACATAATCAGTCAGAGCATGTCAGAGATGTGGCTCTAGAAACCCATTCATTAAAACAAAATGGCCGCCAGTCAGCCATTTTGAATCTTATCTGAAACAAATTGATGTACATATGTATGATGTCATGTATGATGTACGTGTGAAGTTTGATTGTGATTGGTAGAGGCATTTCTAAGATACAGGTCCAGTCACATGCACGCACGGAAGCACGCACGGAAGCACAGAGGTCAAAACATATATGTAAAGCCCCATTTTCGGACTGCGTCTGAACAAGGACTAATTAAATTGTACATGGTAACTATAAAATGAAGGCATTTACACGTACAAATGAATAATTGCTTATAAGAGGGATCACAAATATCTACTAGTAATATTAGTTTATATGAAGATCATTCAGACAATAAGTTTAGAAAGTATATCGTATTTACTCTATTAGAAGCGCATATAAATTATCAATTCTATTGTTGTATAGTAGATTATTCAAATATTACATTTTGCCAACACACACACACACCTGTCATTTACGCACACACCTCTATCATTTATGTATGCACATTTAACAGAGCAAATATGCATTACGTTCAGCAATAATTCAATAATTCCTGTGAAAATATTATTTAGTAAAAAATGTCTGTTATTCTAGCTGTCATATTCAAGATTGTTATTTATGACAATATGTATCAAAAATTTTCTCAGACTTGTCTTAAACAAGACATGAATGTCGCAGTCCCTGTCATTTAATTATAAAATACTCATGTTAAAACAATACATGGAACATCTGCAAACATTTGAATTAATTATATGTACTCTATGTGGGAAAACTCATCATAAAGTGATTTCCCTTAATCTAGTATTGTACTGATAATTGAAAACTTCCATTGACCCATGCCCAAAATCTCAGAGCACACAAGTGCAACAAAACTAGCTGATGACAACTGAAGCTATATTTAGACCATGCACAGATGTCAATGTGCCTGGCCAAGATTTATAAACTGCAAAGTGTTTTCACTGATCTTCAACTTTGTGACCCGGTATTGAAAATAGAATGCAATGTTTACAACATTTCTGACCACTTTTTAAGATTTCAGTGTTAATTTTTCATAAAACCAAACAATAACCATACTGTGTCACTGATTCAGATCAAGGTCATGACGTCACTGAAAACCCTAGCATTACCATCTAACCTGATTATTTTGAGCATGCTTAGTTGTTCTTGGGAGAGGTAATTTATGATGAAAATCATGAAAAAGACCCACTTAGGTTTTTCAGATCTGGAAAAACAATTTACATGCATATTCAAGTGACTTGTTCATCAACATGCCAAGTTTTACTGATATCTGCTGCAGATTTTCTGAGAAAATGTTGGAGATGTAAAGAAAACAGGAGAGATGGAAAGCACAAATAAGAAACTATAGACCCCTTTTCAGGCTATATATGCCTGAACAAGGACTAAAAACTGTCTGGTGACCCCAATGTTTTTTTTATATATTTGAAGCCATAATAATAACATTCCATATAATCTTCAATTTGGCTTGAAACTCCTTATTGAAATGACCATTTTATCAGATTTTGTGATGCATAAAGACAGGGTTGACCACTGAGATGTATGTCTAAGATATATAGCATACATTGTTTATGCAAGGGAATCTACATGTCTGTTTACAGACTTTGGACAGAAACCAATAAATTCTTTTTTCAAGTAATTAAGCATATTTGATGGAATATTGGAATTATAAAGTTAGTGTGTACTTACTGCAATATAATCAACATCTCTTTCAACCAAGTCAGCTAATTTATACAATAATTTTCCTCTAGCTGATGCATCCATAGTACGCCATGGAGAACCAAGTTGAAATGCATCCTTTGCAGCTTTGACTGCAACATTTACATCAGCCTATGAGAAATACAAGTTTGGTATTGTGACTATAATGGTCATGTAACATTTCTCACCATGGGATATTTTGGACTGAAAGGAGCATGTTACATTTCTCACCTTGGAATATCATGGACTGAAAGGAGCATGTAACATTTCTCACCATGGGATATTTTGGACTGAAAGGAACATGCAACATTTCTCACCATGGGATATTTTGGACTGAAAGGAACATGCAACATTTCTCACCATGGGATATTTTGGAATGAAAGGAGCATGTAACATTTCTCACCATGGGATATTTTGGACTGAAAAGAGCATGCAACATTTCTCAACATGGGATATTTTGGACTGAAAGGAGCATGCAACATTTTTCACCATGGGATATTTTGGACTGAAAGGAGCAGGCAACATCTCTCACCATGGGATATTTTGGACTGAAAGGAGCATGCAACATTTCTCACCATGGGATATTTTGGACTGAAAGGAACATGTAACATTTCTCACCATGGGATATTTTGGACTGAAAGGAGCATGCAACATCTCTCACCATGGGATATTTTGGACTGAAAGGAACATGCAACATTTCTCACCATGGGATATTTTGGACTGAAAGGAGCATACAACATTTCTCACCATGGGATATTTTGGACTGAAAGGACCATGCAACATCTCTCACTATGGGATATTTTGGACTGAAAGGAGCATGTAACATTTCTCACCATGGGATATTTTGGACTGAAAGTAGCATGCAACATTTCTCACCATGGGATATTTTGGACTGAAAGGAGCATGTAACATTTCTCACCATGGGATATTTTGAACTGAAAGGAGCATGTAACATTTCTCACCATGGGATACTTTGGACTGAAAAGAGCATGTAACATTTCTCACCATGGGATATTTTAGACTGAAAGGAGCATGCAACATTTCTCACCATGGGATATTTTGGACTGAAAGGAGCATGTAATATTTCTCACCATGGGATATTTTGGACTGAAAGGAACATGTAATATTTCTCACCATGGGATATTTTGGACTGAAAGGAGCATGTTACAATTCTCACCATGGGATATTTTGGACTGAAAGTAGCATGCAACATTTCTCACCATGGGATATTTTGGACTGAAAGGAGCATGTAATATTTCTCACCATGGGATATTTTGGACTGAAAGGAGCATGTTACAATTCTCACCATGGGATATTTTGGACTGAAAGTAGCATGTTACAATTTTCACCATGGGATATTTTGGACTGAAAGTAGCATGCAACATTTCTCACCATGGGATATTTTGGACTGAAAGTAGCATGCAACATTTCTCACCATGGGATATTTTGGACTGAAAGTAGCATGCAACATTTCTCACCATGGGATATTTTGGACTGAAAGGAACATGCAACATTTCTCACCTTATCTGCTTCCTGTACATCACATATCTTTTCTCCTGTACTTGGATTTACAGTCGGAAACACTTTCCCACTGATGGAATTTACAAATTCATTGTTGATGAAAAGCTGCAAAGAACAATATATTTCATGAGTATATTTCACACACCAAACCAAATACACAAGTTTTATTTGTCCTGAAAATGAAATTAAGTTAGATTGAGATTTGTGATTTTTATATGGCTGAAAATGTTTGTAAGAAATGACCATATTTTGCATGATTGTCACCTTGCTTGCATCATATACAGCACCATGGTTATGCAGATGACAACCAACTATACAAAGCAACCAGCATAGAGCACCATCAGGCAACACTGGATATAGTGAAAAACTGTATCATTGTATCAAGAAATGGATGACACTAAACAAGCTTCAATTAAATGACAGTAAAACTGAGGCCATGCTAATTATGTCACCAAGTCTGACATTGAAATTATCATTTCCATCCTCAATTACTTTTGCCAGTTCACATATACCTTTTGTAACTTCAGTCAAAAATCTTGGTGTTACACTAGACAGCAATCTCAACATGTCACAACATGTCGGAATTGTGTGCAAGGCGGCATACATTCAGCTATTAAAGACAGATAAGTTTGATTCGCCATTATTTGACCCCTTATGCTACAAAGACACTAATTTGTGCATTTGTACTCTCATCTAGATTATTGTAATAGTCTACTGGCCGACTGTCCTCTCACTATCACAAACAAACTACAACGTGTTCAAAACGCAGCTGCCCGGTTAATTTATAAATCAAAGAAATCTGATCATGTCAGTTTACTTTTAAAATCACTGCACTGGTTACCAATTACATCTCGTATACATTATAAAGTCATAACTATTTGTTACAATTCCATAGCAGCCACCGGTCAATCATACATATCACAACTACTTCAACTATATACTCCTGCCAGACAACTTCGTTCATCCTCAGACACCCGTATTTTCTTGAAACCGTGCGTTTCAACCAAAACATATGGTGAACACACATTTGCTCATATTAGCCCCTCTACCTGGAACAATCTACCATATGATGTCCGCCACTCAAGTTATCATGACTCTTTTTGAAATAGGTTGAAAACTCACCTATTTGATTTGAATTGAAATTTACTTTGTTATGCGCTTAGAGCTAATTTAGGTTAAGCGCAATATAAATACTCCATCATCATCATCATCATCATTATTATTATTATTATATCATAGAAGAATGCAAATGTATAAAAAAAAAAACTTTTTGTTGTAGTACATATAGACATAGTTGTTGACTTTCACATTTTCTTGTGGTTATAATAACTCAGTTTTTATCTGATTTCTGTCAAACTTAAATTGATTAATGCAATTTCAGTTTGATTTCAGCATGTCTTGCATGTACCATAATAAATTTTTTTGCAATAACCTAACATCTGATTATCTTGATAATTAGACATTTTATTGAAGAATATATAGTCACATTGGTGACATCAGCCACTGGATGAAGCAGTACTCTGTGATTGCCGATAATGTGATATTTGCAGTACTTGCATTAATAGCCATTTGTGATAACCAACGATAGTTTGTGTGTTGGAAGATTGTCAATTAGTTTGAAGACATATCAAGACTCAATTCACTGGCTGTGAGCAACTAAAGATATTGAACAACTGATATAGACAACTTAATTGTTGGTGAACTAGCTTGTCTCTGAATGTTGGCTTATTCAGTTAGGAAACAACATGCAGACAAACTGTGACAATTGAGGAAGACTGCAATCACAAGGAAACAAATTTGAAAAAGTACTATAGTACTCAATTCCATAACATCCAGCACCATTTTTCCCTGAGGTAATATTTCAAGGTAGAGATAAAAAAAAACATTACAGTATTAAATCAAAACTCAGAAACAACTGAGGGATTTGAGGACATGAAATATTAAATTTAATACAGTGTTTAATAAATTATTTTTAGTACATTAGATTGCATGTGGAAAAAAATCATAAATAATTTGCTAAATATTTTTCTTATCAAGATTTGTTAAGGTTGTTAACCAGAATGCAGTTATTAGTTTTCTTATCAAGATTTGATAAGGTGATTTCGATTAGGCCAATGGATCAATAACCTCTACTGCAGACAGACTGGCAGACAAGACCTACAAAGCTGCAAGGATCCAGTCACACATATATCCAACAAACATGAACAGTATAAGGATAAAGGAAAAACTCCTGAATGTGACACAACTACCCATATTAACATATGCAGGTGAGATATGGGGCATTTTCCAAAATCAGACTAATTGGGACAAAACAGCAACAGAAAAATATCATCTACGCTTTTGTCGTCAAATTCTTAACATTGGCAACAGAGCGAGCAAAATTGGATGCAGAATGGAACTGGGAAGAGAGCCACTGATAAGCAGAATATACTGCTCAGCAATTAACTATTACAAACACCTCAAAGCGATAGACAATGACAATTTAGCTTTTTATGCTATAAAAGACATGGAAAACAATACTTACACAGGAGCATGGTTGACTACCTTAGAACGAAACTTGAAACTTTACAACAAAAACAATGTCACAGATTTCACAAAACAAAAACTAAATAATTCAATTAGACAATATTACATTAACAAATGGAATATAGACAACAAAAGGGAAAGTGCCAAATTACGCACATACAGGACATTCAAAAACTCCTTGGAACAAGAAGTATACATAAAAGTGATGAACAACCCACAACACGTCAAAACAATAGCTCAATTTAGATTAAGTTGCCATAAACTTGCCATCGAAAAAGGTCGTTATACAAAACCAAAAACACCAGTGGAAGACAGGTTATGCTCCTATTGTAACAAAGTTGAAAATGAGGAACATCATTTAATACATTGTAAATTGTACACAAAACAGAGACACAATGTTTCACACTATCAACAGTGTAAATGCAAATTTCCTGAATTTGGATAAAGAAAAACAATTTAAACGTATCTTACAATCAAAAGATAAAAATACTATTATAGCCCTCTATGTGTACTTGAGTAAATTACAGTAAATGAACAAACAAAAGAATACACTCAGTCACACTTATTTAATTTTTTATTTACTCAACTTTCGCCTACTTACTTTTTTTTTTTTTTTTTTTTTTTTTTTTTAGTTATTCATTATTAACTTTATTACATTTTAAACACCAAATTAGAAATGTAAAATTTTCTACACGATTGTAATAAAGCTGTTACCTATCTATCTATCTTATGCGCAGCGTAAATTTCACCCAGAAATTTGGCAGTATGCTCTTACAATCGTGGATTTAGTCAAGGTTCGCCATTTTGTGGTAATTATACCCGGTATAAAAAATGACTGTCCAGTTGGAATGAACTTATCAGTGGCGGCAGCACCAGGGAAATAGGGTAATTTTGGAGGGGCGTCACTCCCCTCAAATCAATTTGAAACTCTTGTGTCAGCAAAATTTCCCCCTCAAAATGCAGAAAATAGTGTTTCAGAGGGTCTAGAATTCAAATTTTTTACAGGGAACCATTACCCTGGACCCCACAGTGACGCCACCCTTAATAGGGCCACGCTGTGAGGGATAGTGAGCTGAACACTCCCCCCCCCAAAGTTCATGCCGTTGCCTCTTGCTTGTCCCTCTATACTCAGACTTTTGAATCTTTTACGCTAAATTATGGTTTTGAATGAGACAACAGACAGAAAATGCTTTATTCAAAAAACGTCAAACCATTCTCGCTGAATGAAATATAAAGTAAAGCAGTTGTACTATGTTGTATCATATCTCTTTTCTACCTCCATGGTTGTATGTAATGGCACAGTTTATTTCATTGTCGTGTATGTCTAAATAACTTACGTAACACGACCCGGGAGTCAGTTAATTTAGTATTACCGTAGCATAACTCCCATCTCCACTAATTATTTGAACAATGTTATTATCACAAAGCACCGATATAAGTAGCGGCGCTACACGTAGGGCTAGTCGGAAATGTGTCTAATAAGCACAGTCTATGGCAGGGGTAGCCCTGCGTACAGTGCTGTATGTACGGCGACGCGTTCGGTTGATAGATGTGGGGACATTTATCAACCGAACGCGTCCACGTACACACAGCACTGTACGCAGGGCTATGGCAGGGGTTGCGTTCCGGCTGTCGCATGGTTTCAAAACACAGTACAGTTAAAAACTGTAGTGTACGTTTTATTCATTGTAAATGCATGAAATTATGATAAACACTGTGACTGTAATATATTCTGCGTTTACCTGAGTATATTTGACTTCTGGAAGTTCCATTGTAAGACTGGTGAATTCAGGTGGACTTCACTAGGACTTCAGCCTAACGATACTGTCAGTTGTGTTGCACTATTGAACTCCACGACTTCCCAGGGTTCGTTCAGCCACATGAATAAACACAGGCCGATTGATGGCGTATTTCCATAGGTCGTTTCTTGGAGGCGCGACCCCGCCACGTGTTACACAAAGAGAACGGAAAAATTCGTTTGGAAAAGGGGCGGTGGTCGTCGCGCTGCGCATGTGCGACGTTTGTGTTGATAAACATTGATTTTCCCAATGCGCTGTAATTTTCAAATAAAGTTAAAACAAGTAGGGGACTAACTAAAGAATTTCAGTCATTCACAGGAGTAAAACAAAGGTGCAACAGTAGCCCAACTCTGTTCAGTCTATTTGTGAATGACCTGCCGGAAAATCTGAGCAATAAAAATGGTAGTCCACCAGAAATCTTATTTGCTGATGATCTACTCATTTTATCTCAAACTTGGGAAGGAATGCATGGTTACCTCGATGACCTGGAAGATTACAGCAATAAGTGGCAACTCTCAGTTAGTTTAGATAAAACCAAAATAGTTATTTTTAACAAGGGAAACCGCATTATTAACGAGAATATTTATTATGGTGGTTCAGAAGTTGTAGTAGTTGGCAATTTCAACTATCTTGGGATTATTTTTTACTCCCAATGGAAAGTTTAAGGCGACATGCAATACACTTAAAGAAAAGGCATTGAAAGTTTTGTTTGCACTCAAGAAAATGCTGGCTTCTGTGTCGTTCCACGTTTAAAACGGCCTTAAACCTTTTTTGATAAATTAATCACTCCGATTTTAAATTATGGGTGCCAAGTTTGGGGGGGGGGGAGAGATTCCCAAAAATAATATTATTGAAACTGTCAATTTTTCCTCCTGTAGATTCTTATTAGGCATCAGTAAAAGAACAACTAAATTGTCAATTTTAGGAGAGCTTAGGAGATACCCATTATTCATTAAAATTAATGCCCAAATGGTTAAATATTGGTTTAGACAAAACATTCCCAACACACCACAAATAATAGTATCGGCATTAAAGGAGATGGAAGTACTCAAACTTGATTGGATTAATAAAGTAAGAAAAATCATTGCAGATTATGAGATAATAATTTAAATAGTTACATCAGACAACAAGAAAAGTCTGATAAAGATATATTGAATAAAATACTTAGAGAAAAGTACACAGATGAGTGGAAATATAAACTATTCAATGACGTAAGAATAAATGGTGAGACAAATTAATTTAGCCACATACAGAAAATTTAAAATTGAATTTAAAATAGAAAATTATTTAACAGAGATCAACAATGTTAAACTTAGAGAACTTTTATGCAAATTCAGGATTTCAGATCATAAGTTGCTAATAGAGACTGGCAGACATAGACGGATACCAAGGGCAGAACGTAAATGCAAAACCTGTAATGTAATTGACAGTGAATATCATTTCATGATAGAATGTAGTAATTATATTGAATGTCGTAAAAGACTTATATTACAGAGTAAAAACAAAATTAAAGATTTCGATACATTGCCCTCTGAAGTTCAATTAATTGAAGTTATGAAGAAGTGCGCTATCGATGTTGCACAATTTATCCAGTCAGGTATGAAAATTAGAGATGAATTATACATGTAACAGCTCCACCAACCTAAGTAGTATTACTGTGTTTTATACTAGCTTTTATACATTTTTGTTTATACGTAGTTTCTAGTTTAATCTTGTTCTTATTTGTTCGTAATTTTTTTCTTTTGTTTATACAACCATAAAAAACAACTTCTGTTGTATTATTTCGATCAATTATAATGAAACAAGAAAACTATATGTATATATTATTGACTCTGTATTTCTGGAATTCCGGTGGTTTCCATCTGAATCTGCACTTTCCTAAATCCGTCAATTTCGTTGTTTCCGAACAGAAAGCGGCCGTAGAGTGGAAAGCAGTTGGTAGTTAGTTAGTTCATTGCCACATGTGCTAATATTTTTGGAACTCGCATAATAGTGATTTTTCCAAATTGGGGACTGGACAGATATACAGGAGGGGTAGGTTGGTGTGGTTTTTTTTTTGGGGGGGGGGTCACTGATTTTCGTGCAATTGTTGAGGGGAGGGTCACAGTAATCTGTGCAGGCATAAATAGAATGGTCAAAATTGTTCGTGCAATGCAAGTCTTATGACATCACAGTAAAAGTAGCCGATATTTTATGCACAGTCTGGTTGACTGTGTTGCCTCAACAAACACCTATTCTTATTACTCATTCAGCAGTTGTATTTACATTGAATGACATGTTAAAGTTATAATTCAGAGTTATGACCCACTGTACAATGATTCTAATAGTGAATCATCAGACAGTTGAAATGAAAGTTTCCAGCCAGTGCTATACACCAGATCTGGGAGAAAAACAAGTTACTAGAATAGAAAGTTCTTTTGCGACTAGCAATTCACCACTAGGGAAAATAATATTTATGTACGAGTACTGTTGGATTAAAACACACAGATTTATTGTAATGTAATATTATGACACAATATGTGTTTACAATACCAATAGCCACTGTTGTATTCCAGCACACTGTAATTAATACGCAAATAACTTAATACACTGATTATTCAAATATGATCTTTAAAAGTAATTATCTTAAGCCATGATTATCATGTGTAAGAGGAATTAAGGCCACCAGTACTAGTTAATAATAATATTTGATCTAGCAGTGGTGTGACTAGCATCTTTCTACGATAAAGGTACAACCAGTTACCTTATTCCACTGCAATGTTTGGCTACAAGGCAGACCTTTCTTCCCCACTCACCCACTCTTCACAGTATAATTGGCTTTCTTTGTTATAATTGTTATAATATTTTTAGTGTAGGTTTTATAGTATGATTGTATTTTTTTCTTCACAGGGATGTATTTACCCCAAGCTAGGGGAAACGATTGTTGGTATGGTGGCTGTGCTGCCATGCAGCCTACATATTTAACAAGTCAATGTGTATGTCTTAGTCCCCGTTGGAATTAGGTGAAATGTTATTCATACCAAAAATAAAGTTGTGGACCAAAAGTAGTTAGTAATTTAGAGTGAATCAACAGAATGTCAAAAAATAAAAATAAAAATAAAAAAATGTCAATAATAATTTTGAAAAAAACAAACAAGATGGCTGTCAATTAGTCATTTTGGATTCGTACAAGAAACAAATCACCAAGGACATGTATCTCAACATAAACAATGTTTGTATCAAATTGAACACAAAAAAACGACAAATCCTGTTAAAGAAACCACATTCTTCAAAAAAATAAAATGGTTGCATTCGGCAATCTTTGGTCTGATTATGGAACAAACTGATATGAACATGTATTCCTATATTCATGATATATGTGCCAACAATGAATGAAAATGATTTAAAAGCAAGATGGCCACCAGTCGTCTCTCTTTAATCCGATTGTAAAATAAATTTTCGTGGACATGTAATCTAAAACGTACCATGCATGTGAATCGCACTTATACATACTTATGCATGCTTTGTCAGTTATTTTTATAAGATATCACATTTTCAAAAAGCAAAGCGGCTGTTTGGCGCCTTGGTGTTTTTATTTGAAAATATCAATTTTAGACAGAATATTGCTGCTGTATGGTTTTACAATTATGTCTGGAGTTCAGTTCAGGAGTAAATATGTATTAAATATATCAAAATAAATAATGATGGATTTGTCACCTTGGCTTCTGAACTTGACAACGTGTGTCATCTGGCACAACTATCGCTGAGAAGCTCCGTATTTTCATGGCCGTTGTCCGCTAATGCCAATGTAAACAGAAAAGTGTATATTACACGATTTATATTCAAATAGGAATAGTTATATCTGAAATATATTTGGTTAGAAAAGCATTTGACTACATTTAAAAAAAAAATGTTATTATGCATATATCAGGGGGGGGGAATTCTTCTCCTCTCTGAGGTTCTCCACACGCGTCAGGGGGATACCCTAAGAGATAGATGGCTTTAATCAGAATTTTAGGTAAGTATGTTTTGAGTAGCCTAATTTATGTAAAAAACTGTGCTGATTTCAAAAAAAAAACACTCTTATTGACCATACTCAGGACAAAATTGCAATTTAGACCACATTTTGGTAAAAAAATGGTCATTTTTAGTCAAAATTTGAAATTTTTTTTTGGTCATATTAGGGTATTTTTTGCATGTGATGATGTGTATATATGTTTAAAATGTAAGGAATATCAAAATATAAGTTATATCGATAACATAGTTGGCTATCCATTTGTATTTGTTTTGACAAATTTGGATCGATAATCATTGTTTTTCAAACAATGGTTATTTTCAACTATTATGGTGAAGAAAAAATACATTTATGCTTGAAGGGCACTGACCCACCTAATATATATGATGCATTCAAAATGTGTATTGAAGAAGTGACACAACATGGTAATATATTGTCCAGTTTCAGTCAAAATGAGTCTTTTGTGTTTGAA
This sequence comes from Saccoglossus kowalevskii, assembly GCF_978046115.1. Lineage (NCBI taxonomy): Eukaryota > Metazoa > Hemichordata > Enteropneusta > Harrimaniidae > Saccoglossus > Saccoglossus kowalevskii. The sequence continues at coordinate 39,498,050 of NC_140646.1, forward strand.
CGTTATTGTTTGGCCAATTTTCCCGCACGTGGGACTTTTTATATATGTATATGTAACACTTAATGATTGAAATAATTATTTCGGCAAATGATGTACAGAACATAAATAACAAATACACAGTATGTTGTATTTCTAATATATTTATTAATGAAAACATTTGCACCAAGCATTAGCAATTAAATCGGAGATAATAATTGTCCAAGATCAGTATACAATTTTAACCAACATATCATGCATAAAGATTACCCAATACTTTGCATTCTCTAGTTAAATATAGATTCGAAATAAAACAACAAAAGATGATTTATGATCTATGTACACGCTGTTATATCACTGTATATAATGTTCATCACAAGTGGGTTTGACATCTTATATCAACAGCTCTGAAGACATCGTTCAACTATATCATTTTCAAGCTGAAAGAAACAACAAAAACAAAATTATTTGCTACTACCATATAACCAGCACCTGTGATTTGTGGTATATATTTCACTGGTTTGAGATTAAAGGAAAAGATTAGTCATAAATGTTGCTATATTTTTGAAACTTACCACAACTCATTCATCTGCATCATCATCATCATCATCATCACTGTCCTCATCACTTTCGGAATCGGCAATACTGTCATTGTCATCATCATTGTCATCCTGATCTTCATCTGGGATATCTTCTGGTTCAATGATCTGGGAAAGCATAGAAGGCATCTGATTGCCAGTAAACCAGACAGGTAGAAAAACGCCATTTACATCTTTCCATCCATGATCTGTGGGTTTGATGTTCTCCAGTGGATTCTGTATATGTGCATGCTTCCAAAGATATGCCACATAGTTACACCGTGCCAATTTCTGAACAAGAACATCTTTGCAGGGTGGAAGCATGCCGGCATCTATTCCCTTTATCTTCTGCAATGAACTTTCTTGATTGGTTGGTCTGTATTTCTGTAAGAAGATTTTTAGTCTGGCCTCATTGACGGATGTTAATGCCCCTTGACAATAAAGTGAACATACATACTGCTCCACAAGTTTTTCATCATCAGCAAAAGTGATGTTTTCTCCAAGTATGCTTAGTCCTTCAAGATAAAGCGGATTCTTCACAGCTTTCTTCAATGGGTTTACTTTTCCCTTCCTGAAGAAGGATGATGTGTAGTAACATCCTGTCAGAGCATGGTAACCAGGCAATGATTTGCAAACTACTGGTCCGATGTGGTTTGCCAGTGCTGTAATATTTACATATCTTCTAGTATTATTACTTGAATGTCCAAGATCCATCCACATATTGGCATCCACTTGTCTGGCATGATACAGCAGGTTTACCATGATATCAGTGTCTGTAGCACGGACAACAACATTCTGTCTTGGTATTGCTCTAGACAGCATGCTGAGATGGTATACCAGGCGGGTATCAGCTTCCACATGTGAGCATATGTATTCAGGTAGTTCGATTTGATGAACACTTCTCATTGGAGTGACTGTATACTGAAGGCACTGCACCTCATGTGCAACAACAATCGACTTTTCCTTTATGATAGGTACATATTTGTCGTCCTTCCATTCCTCTATGAAAAACTTGATGAGTGCCGTTTTAAAATTTGGAGATTTCAATGCATATCTGAAGTCTTTGGGGCATAACTGATCTGCACCAGTGATGTTGAATGATCCATCATTTGCTCCTCTTGCCTGTTGCTCAGCATTCTTTATACTTTTGACATAACTGTCACATACAAAGTGAATTGCACTTGCTTGTACACTACATAATATCTTCAGTACCAACTCTGCTAGCTTTCCAAAACTGAGAGGCAGATCAGATGGTAGTGACTGAATTATAAACATAGCATCATAGAGAACTGTTGTTGGTTGTGCATGTGCAATCATATCTTCGAGATATTTGGAGAGCTTATACTTTGATGTCTTCTTTACTGTGCCATAAATACTGGCCAATGATAGAGGAACTGGTGTAAGTGGAAAAGAAAACACCATTTCAAGCTCAATCTTTCTGGTACACGCAAGATAGACTAATCTGCCCAGCAAATCTCTTGTTGTCTTCAGCTCAATGACCTTTTCATCTTTACATTGTATTTTCCTTTTTTTGGCAGCACTGGCAAAGTTTCTCACTTTTCTTCTTTGCAATGGTCTTTCAAACCTAGCAGGATCCGTCAGGCATTCCTGTAGAAACTCATCTTTCCACTTCTTCCCCAAAACAAACATACTTAGCATATCAGCTTTGACTTTATCTGGCATTTCTTTACCATCTGCCAAACAATACAAATTTATGTTTCTGATCAAAGAGCCGGCAAACGGATTCATAGTTGTCTCAATCATGTTTGAAATACTTTCAAAATCCTTTTGAAATTTACTCACTTCAGATTTTCTTGTTTCATAACTGGGATTAACATGTTTCTTTATTGCTGCTTTTTCAAAGAGATGTCCAACTATAGTACTTCTTGCTGATCTAGTAATCGTCCAGCGTCTAGTTACTCCTTGACTTTGATGGAAAGCAGTGATTCCAGTTTGTCTTGATGCTGCATCGGCATTGATTGTGCTCTCTAGTGCTTGATCCACTGGTTGTCTTGCAAATGAATTAGTTGACAGCCTCACAGACAGACCACCTCTTTCAAGTTGTTGTCTAATACCAGGATGGGTGGTATCCATGTTCAAAAGTTTCAGATAGTACAAACACATGTAGCGTGCATAATTATGGCGACTTGCAGCAAAGAAAATGTCAATCATTTTCCCAAGCATAAAGATAAAAAAGATCAACATCATTTGTTCGTACAGCCCTACTCAACAACATGTAGATATTAACCATGTCAATATAATTTCTCCAAAACTGGGCATTCACACCATGTTTACCAGTCCTGGTATCATCACAGAATCTTGCATAGGTCATCATGAATTCTTTGTACTCATCTGTGTCCTCTAAATCTTTCATCTTTTCAGGCGATGGTGATGATTGGACCATCTTTAGAGCTTCAACCAACTGCCCATAATTATCATTTGCTTTTTCAAGCTCCAAGAACAAATCTAGATGTTTGCTCTGCATAGCAGTTGCGAGAAGTACATGCACTCTTCTAGTCTGATTATAATGTTTTCCACATTGAAATGCATTTAGAGATCCTTTTGTGAGGGCACCACTTTCCATTAATATATGGGCTGCACCCGACCCATCAATGATGTATCCCATTGCTGACATATACCGGAACATGATATGGAATGCACCAAAACAGACAAATACATTGTCAAACTTAGGTCTCATAGTGTCCTGCAATTGGCAAGCTGGCTTGGCTATTGCTAGATCATAGGTTGTTGCAATGTAATCTTCCTCACACTCTTCAGCAAGGGTAACATTTCTTTTCATAGTTTCATTCACAACATCATGTCTTGTAGGAGGGGCTCCGATGTTTGCCAAATAGCCTATTTTCTGAACAGGAAGATCATCATTAGTTATTGTGGAGTTCCAGCCAGACCACATTGGTACTTGTTTGTTTGTTTTACAAGATATTGTCCATGCAACATCTCTGGCAACACACGCATTGTAATTTACAGGCTTGTCCAATGTTTGTATACCAAAATTGAAATGTGATATCTTAAGCTTTTTTCTAACTGGTTCAAGCTCAGTATTTGGTGTTTCGAGACTTCTCTTGTTTTGTTTCTTCATAGCAGTAGAAGGAGATGATACTGGTGATGATGATGCTGATGATGAGTTTATGATTGAGGCTGTCATGGTTGCCATTGATGTAGTTGGTGATAGTGACAACATAACAGGAACGTCGTTCTGGATACAGATACCTTGTGTGTCATGATACATTGATTCATCATAGTTGTCCCATGCTGATATTGTACTTAGTCCTTTACATGCTTTTAGGCCATCAGGAAAAATACGATTTGTCTCAATAATTTGAGCTGCAATATCAGTCTCGTATTCTTCTGCATTATGATATCCTATACAGTGGCCAAAGTGATTAACAATTTCTTGTACTTTTCTGGAACCTGTGATACTTTTTAAACCCATGCCAAGTAGTATGTGTTTAGCTGGCTTCACTGTTCCATTAGTTGCTTTAAAAATATCATCTTCAGCTGATGATTCAACATATAGCTCCATTCTCTGACTGGCCTCATCTTTTGAGCCAGTGTACATAATCCTATAAAACTCTAGTAATTCATGAGGTATATTTGTACACTGGCCAGTATATATTGCTTCTACTGTAATTGGATTTGGGAGTTTGTTCTTGCGCAGCTGTTGAATTTTTTCTCTGAGGAACAAAGCTTCATTCTTTATTTCATTGTCCATTGCATCTCTAGTCATGGAGAGATAGATTCCCTGTTTTTTACTTTCCTGGTCAATCTGAAGCTTGCTTCCATAGAATTCCTTGATTTTGGACAACAGGTGGTATGGATCTGGATTAGGTTCATCCAACCCTTCGTTTTCGAGAAATTCAATATAGGTTTTATTGACATCAACCAATTTCTTTGAGGATCCCTTCAAAAAAAGTTCGGAGTTTATATATGAAAGTAACTTTAGGAAAGCTGTTTCTCGTCTATGTGTATATGTTGTAGCTTCCTCTTTTTGTTGCGTCTTTGTTCCCTTTGAAATATACCTTGCTCTACATGCATTGTGGTATTTGACTTCCTTAGCTATGAAGTCTATCTGTTCATATTCTCGAAGGAAGTGTTTGTCTTTCAATTGCCTTGCTGCATTTATAATTCTGTCTTGTCCTTCTGTTGTCTCACATGATGATAATGTTTCAAAACCACTGTGGAAATGTTTGCGTTCTGGACCATTGCAGAAAATACACTTATTCTCCAGCACTCCAGTGGTGGAAGTAGTAGCGACTGTTGATTTCTCCACCATAGATCTTGTTTCAACAATATCTTTATCAGAATAAGTTGTTTTCTTTTCCTTTGAATGTATCTGATAAGCTGTAAATTTGCTGTAACAACTACCATGAAAACCATAATGAGGTAATTGTTCACCTTCAAAATTTATGGAATCACATATAACAAGGTATTTTGATCTTCTTTGATATTGCTTTCTGGTTAGGGCTACCTCTCCTGCTGTTTCCCATGTCTGCTTAGTAAATGGAGTAACTTCTTCACCATGGTCTTTCTCACCACTCACAATCAGCACACATTGTAAAGCAATCTCCATCTTATATAGAAAAATAAATTATTCATTACTAGCTGTAGATTAATTATGTTTAGACATTTCCCTTTAAAAGTATGTAAATACGAAATCTAAATTTGTTCCAAATCTTTGTTCTGCCAAATATTTTGCCGATCTCTATATAATATTTTATACATTACAAGAATCTCCATATGCGTTGAAATTAAATTTGGTCAATATTTGTCCAAAAATTGCGCTTTTGTTCAATTTTTGTAGGAAAATATCCAAGTGATGACGAACATCTTTATTATTATTAATCAATGCAACTTCTAAAATATGTTTCCTTACATTTTAAACATACATACACATCAACAGACCCCCCATATGTCAAAAAAAAAATTGACTAAAAATGACTGGTCCAAATTGCAATTTTGTCTTACGTAGGGTCAATAAGAGTGCTTTTTTTGAAATCAGCACAATATTTTACATGAAATAGGCTTCTCAAACCATACTTACCTAAAATTCTGATTAAAGCCACCTATCTCTTGAAGTAGGAATCTCGTCTCGTCTCTATATCGCGTTCCCTTGAGGTACGGGATCGGGAAAGTCACTTAAACTTTACAGTCAAGTAGACGCACACAACGAAATACGTTTCAACTCTCGTCTTAGTTGGTCAGTCGAGCACTCTATAAGACACAGCGCCCTGGGGAAAAGTCCCCAAGACTACCGCAAGGCTGACCCAAGACTCTCTCTATTATAGATTGCGTCAAGACTCGCCCCAAGACTCCCCAGGACTCTGTCTCTCCTCGTGTACTCACCAAGACCAACTAAAACAACTTTATTCATTTTCAAAACCTTAACCAATTACAAAGCAGTAAAAAGACTCTAAGGCGTGGCTTTCACACATTCAACTAATCACACTAAGTACTGAATATGTCATATCTTTTGATTAATCGTTCACTACATTAATAACTACGAATACCAACTGTCAGAAATAGTAGTCCAAATAGCGACGGTTATCTCGTAATTAGTTCCAAATCACTGAACCAAGTTCCGTCCAGAACCTCGAATGGGTCGAAACGATGACAGACAGAACACATCAATTCGCTAGTAATCAACTAAATAAGTCGGTCAACAGATACGCGCAAACAAATTCATCACACATAAGCAAACGAGTTTTTGCAGTAAATATTTTCACATATTTTGTTATGTTGTGAATTGTTTGTTGTGTTTGATAATAAACTTTACTGAAATAATGTCTTTTTGTGTATTCGCACTTGATATTTTGAAATTTACCGCCAGTCCTTACATTGTGTCTTATATCCAGACAAACATATCCACAATACCTAACTGCCCTTCATGGACAAACAAAGCCTCCCAAGTTATTGGCTAAACTACCACCCATCTACCCAAGCACCAGACAGATTGAGTAAGTTGTTGGTTTTGGTTTGAAGTCCTTGTCAAACAATATGTACGAAATGTCACTGGACATCCAGTATTGAAATACCATAATATAAAAGAGGTACTAATCTTACAAACAGATGCATCTGAAACAGGTCTTGATGCAGACCTGACCTAGAATGGAAGCCAATACCGTAGTTTTTACCAGTAGAACACTAACAGGAAGTGAAAGAAAGTATACACAGATTAAGAAAGAACTGTTAGATTACTAATTTTTGAAATTTCTGTAGCAACGACAAGGAATCTGTTGAGAATAATTTTGTCTTTGCTAAGAACAAAAACAAATCAAAAAAGCTTACCTGCTTCATATTTTAATATGTACAATAAATGCAACCCTTGTCTTACATCCACCTCAAACACAGTGGTCAAATGACAAACAAATAATACATACAACAAAACTAATGGACATCACAGTTCATGGACAAATTAGCAAGATAATGAGATATGAACATCATGGTATACATGTCAGGTGTTTCAAATATCCTTCTCTAAATGTGCACCTGCCACACATAATTCTGAGTACTAATCAAATGGTTTTCAGCAAGTTACCTGAGATCTTCATTCGACACGTGACATTAATGCCACCTGAGATCATCTGCGACACAGTGGCATCATATTTAAAACACCATTGGTTTAATAGTTTTGACAAAATAAGACTTCTCTTTAAACACTCTGCACATGTACTACAAGCTTTGGCATAGCGATCGAATTAGCTGTAAATTACATATGCAACAGGTAAGAGCAGATATTGCTGCAAAGGTGGAAATCGATAGTAAAATTAAACTAAGTTTTGTAGAGTGTTGGCAATTAATATTGGTTTCAGGGCATAGAAGTATAAAGCTGACTGCGCAGATTCTGTAGTCTCATTAATCTCAAGTTCAACTGGATACATATAAGTTTTGTAATGCCCGTTTGTAATTGATAATGCTATGAAAGGAACTCAAAAACATGAGAATTACGCTTATACTGTAGAAGTAATGAACTCAGCTCAAAGGAATACACACTCATGTCTCACAAAGTGTTCAGCTTAACTAAATTAACTAATTGAGAGGAATTATGAAGGTTGTCAACTGAATCACCAACCTTCCATCTCGTGTCTAGTTGCCAACCACTCCTGTGCATTTCTGTAAAGCATAAACGTCATATAGCAGCGATGCAATAAGTTATCAGGCAATTAGTGCAAGGTACTGGCTATGTCTTGGACTAACGTGATACTTGATACAGACAATAAAATATATGTTTAGACATGAATGGACCCATCATTTAATTATAAAATACTCTGCAAACAGGCGAATTAATATGGACTCTATGTGGGTACAACTCATCATAAAGTGATTTCCCTCAATCTAGTCTTGTACTGATAACTGACAACTTCTATTGACCCATGTCTAAAATCTCAGAGTACACAAGTGCAACCAAACTATGTCTCATACATATATACATGCTCAAGAAACTACATCCATGTACTTTTAATAACAATTTGACTTCTTTGTTAATTCCGGTCTTGGTATATTACCAGGACCTGGATTTGTTTCAGTATCGCCACTATAATTCCCATCAAAATGTAGCCATGACCCCGCTCATCAGTTTTCACTGAGATTTCACTGATCTTCAACTTGTGACTAGGTATTTCAGTGATGCACATTATAATGGTATGCAATTTTTACAACAACATTTCTGATCACTTTTCTTCAAGATTTCAAGCATTATTTTTTCATAAAACCAAACAAAAACCAGACTGTGCAGAGAACTTCTACGCAACGTGGCCATCTCCCCTCACCCGTCCTGCTGAACAAAAATTGGTGGTACCTGGGTCTGGGAAGGAACCGAAGGATTCGGGTCGAGAAGTAGCACCGATCGGGTAGCACATGGTCCACCGGAAGGACTATATTCTTCTACAGGGGATCAACGCCCTCCCTTCAACACTGTCTGTGCGCCCAGTGCCACATTCAGCAATCTGCCATACCAGGGTAGCTGTGCAGTCGGTGTTTCCTTAGATCCCATCGTCCCGGATCTCACAAACCACGATGCTACTGAGAGCGGCTGCTTCAGGGTCATGGGTGGGGGTATGAACATTGGGTCACTGGGATCAATGACTTTCAGCATCACCCTTACGCCGCAGCACTATTATGATGCATACAGTATCTATTTCATATTGATTGATGACGTCTTCAGGATCCACACCATTGTGTTTAGCTCATCTTCTCCCACTTAGTCTCAACTGAAAGCTCAATATCTTTCTGTACTGCTGTGTTGCCTAGGAACACAATTATGTCATAATTTTAGTATTTTAGTTCTATGAATTTGAAGTATATGTGGGTTACACCTCAATTTTGTCAACGATGCTATTTCTGGTACACCTGGCGTAACTATTCAGTACAGCAAATAACAGATAAATCTACAGAGAGAATTGAGAGAAACATGACATACCTATGAATTAAACCTCTTTGCTCAGATACTGTCCAGTACTCTCCAAGCTGTATGTTTGTTCCATCACAAAACCTTGTACAAGTAACCTCTTAAAAGGCTGAGAATGTCTGAGATTGTTTTGAATTTTTACCAATGTACAAGTAGTTGGTAGAATTGAGACCAATGTACATATAGTTGGCAGAGTTGAGACCAATGTACATATAGTTGGCAGAGTTGAGAACAATGTACATGTAGTTGGTAGAGTTGAGACCAATATACAACTAAGTTGGTATAGTTTAGACCAATGTACATGTAATTGGTAGCATTGAGATGAATGTACATGTAGTTTGATGAGTTGAGACCAACGTACAACTAGTTTGTAAGGTTGAGAGCAATGTACAAGTAGTTGATAGCATTGAGATGAATGTACTTGTAGTTGGTAGAGTTGAGACCAATCTACAACACATTAGGTAGAGTTGAGAGCAATGTACATATTGTTGGTAGAGTTCAGACCAATGTACATGTAGTTGGTAGAGTTGAGACCAACATACATGTTGTTGGTAGAGTTCAGACCAATGTACATGTAGTTGGTAGAGTTGAGATCAATGTACAAGTAGTTGGTATAGTTGAGACTAATGTACATGTAGTTGGTAGAGTTGAGATCAATGTACAAGTAGTTGGTAGAGTTGAGACCAATGTACATGTAGTTGGTAGAGTTGAGACCAATGTACATGTAGTTGGTATAGTTGAGACCAATGTACATGTAGTTGGTAGAGTTGAGATCAATGTACAAGTAGTTGGTAGAGTTGAGACCAATGTACATGTAGTTGGTAGAGTTGAGACCAATGTACATGTAGTTGGTAGAGTTGAGACCAATGTACATGTAGTTGGTAGAGTTGAGGCCAATGTACATGTAGGTTGCGGAGTTGAGGCCAATGTACAAGTAGTTGGTAGAGTTGAGACCAATGTAGTTGGTAGCATTGAGATGAATGTACATGTAGTTGGTAGAGTGGTTTTCATCGATTGTAATTTGTACAATAAGTCTAAAGCAATATTGTAAATTTGCTGTTGTTGTATTGGTGTATTTGCTGAGATGCAGATTTATTTGACAAATCCAAAAATGTAATCTCACCATTGTTCTTATAGTCCAGCGGATAAGTGAATAATTGTTCAAATTGTGATAGAAGCATGAAATTTGGTACAGGTGTTCATTTTGACATATAGATTCATATTTCATTAAGACCCATCGCGGATCTCGTCGATGAAGACTGATTTTTGGTGTAAAATATCACATTTTGGTCAAAAATTTTGAAAATAACAAATAAGTAATTTGCAGATGTTTAAATCATAGTAGACTTATGAAATTTAGTACATACATACATTTCAAAGTTACGATTCATATAAAATTACAACTATCGTTGAGTTTACCTTTAAAAGCTATCTTTTGGGACAAAAACATCAAATTTTGGTTCAAAAAACATGAAAATAACAATAAATGATTAACAAAAGTTTAGATCGATTTAGAACATACAATCTTGCACAGGTATACACTTTTATATGTAGACTCATAATTCATTGGCTCACCCATCTTGTAACTGACCCAAGAAGACTTATTTTGGTGTAAAATATCACATTTTGGTCAAAAATTATGAAATTAACAAATAAATAATTTGGAAATGTTGAAATCATAGTAGACTTATGAAATTTAGTACAGGTATACACTTTTATATTTAGATTCATATTTCATTGACTCACTCATCTTGTAACTGACCCAAGAAGACTTATTTTGATGTAAAATATCACATTTTGGTCAAAAATTATGAAAATAACAAATAAATAATTTAGAAATGTTGAAATCATAGTAGACTTATGAAATTTATTGGATATATACATTTCCATGAGATAATTCATATAAAATTGGAACTATCGTTAAGCTCACTTTTAAAAGCTATCTTCTGGGCCAAAAACATGAGATTTTGGTTCAAAACTATGAAAATAACGTAAATGACTTATAAATGTTTAGATCGTTTTAGAACTTTTAACTGTTGTAATGTAGATTTATATTCCATTCTTGTAACTGTCCCATAAAGACTGATGTTTAGTGTAAAACATCACATTTTGGTCAAAAATTATCAAAACAAACAAACTACCTATCATAATTCAGTCTTGGTGACAATTTCCTGCGCAGAAACAAAGTCGGGTACATTGAAGACTTGCTTTGTAACATTTGCAGTTACCTCTGCATGTTTGTTTGCAACCACAGTAAATCAGTTCATGACATGATTTGGATGCTTCTGGTAGGGTAGTCCATGTTGGTATCCACACATTGTCTGGTGATTCCCAACACCAGTTACTTGGGCTGGGAAGTTCTTGAATAGGAACAAGCGCCTGTCCCCAGACATGACCAGCCTGGTATGCAGCTCTCTTTACATGTTCTATTAAGGCAGATTGACTAGGTGGAATATTCTCTATAGATCTTCTACCTTGAGAAAACAGGGCTTGACGGGCTTTGTTGACTTGGCTATGAGGCAGTGTTCGGCTGTACAGCAAAACAACAAATTGTTCAACTGCTTGGAGATCTTATTGGTCTGTTAGAGAGTGCACGAAATATCGGAGTCACATTTAGATCTACATTCCATGTCTCAAATGCCTTTTTCTTCCCTCTACCTGAGAAGGCAGAAACTGTGTCACACCCAGTTACAGAATGGAAGAATGAAAGTGCTTCACATTTCTCTAACCCTAATGAATTAGCTATTATGTGGACAGGAAGGTATCGTTTATGTTTTCCAGTACCAAAGTCCAACCACAGTTCTTGAATGCCTAGCCTGTGAAAATGTGAAATGCCTAGTACTAAAACATCGGTATCAACAGTTCTTATCATAATTCTTTGGTGGTCATTCTTTGCTCCATGTGCTATATGGAGAAGGAGTCTGGTGTCCGCTTCCTCGTGGTTGCATGGTGCAATGCCAATAGTATCAATAGGTGTTGAACTAACAACATCTTCGTTATAAGTGCTGACTACTTCTACTTCATCTATTGTATTATCAGTTACATATCTTGCCAAAAACGCGAACAGTTCAGTATTGTTTTCATTCACTCTCAGAAAACTCATCCAATTTTCTGGAATGACTGAAGTTGCAGAAACTCGTCTACGGACACCATGCCCCCTTGTATCTCTTGTGGTTTGTTTTAGACTATTGGGAATGTATCGATCCCATACAAGATCCAATCGCTTTACACGTTGTGCTTCTTTCTTAACACTGATCCTGCATAATCCTCGAATGTCTTACATTTCCCTGGCAGAAGCATGTTGACTATGACAGCACCATCTACTACTTTCATATCTACATCTGGAGGGTCAGATACTGTATCCATTTCCATACACTTAAGTAAATCAGATTTATGACCAATTCGTAGTTTTCCCTGGGAAGAGAGTGCTGGAGGGTAGGCATGGTTCTTATGTTTAAAAAACTAGTTGAGGTTTCCATCTCTGGATTGACATGCAATATATAATCTGGAAAAAAGATTGCAGTCAATCTTTAATGAGGCTATCCGAGTTTTCTGTGGGGTTCCAAACAAAGGCAAACTGTTCTTGGAAATTATGTCTGTGATGGGAGTTGAACACTTTTGAAGTCTCTCATCCACATATTTAAGATACTGTGACTGCCCCAAATCCTCGGCACAATTAATTGACCTAACAACACTTTCAGGCATAATATCCTTGGTGTCTAACACCAGCAGATCAGTGCTATCTTCTGTGAAAGGGTTACCCATTTCCTCCATGACAGAGACAAGGTCATGTACATCTCTGGCAAAAGCATTTTGCACACTTGAAACCTGTTCATGGTGATGGAAATCATTTATCTTTGGCGCAAGAAAGGTAGCTTCAAACTCTTTCACAGCCCTTGCAACCTCTGGTCTGGCAATCATCCAGCGTCTTAGAGCTGCTGGGTTCTCAGTCAAACCAACAGCTCCCCCATCACCTTTAATTACGTCATTCTCTTTTTCATGATTTTGGTCTAAAGCTATTAATGAGAAAGCATGGTGAGTTTTCTTTACAACAAACTTTCCAGACTTGAACTCTGCAAAAATGGCAGGATGTTTCTCTTCCAGAATGACCATGTCTCTGATATGGACAGGAAGCCATCTGGCATAGTTATTGTGGTCCAGTGCAAACATCCATGGAACTATCTCAGAAAGTATTTGAACATATAAGGAAAAGTCACCCACTCTTTGCGACCTTACAAAATCCAGCAGTGTAAGCTCCAACTTTAAAGTAGTGGACCAGAATTTGAAGTGAGGGTGTTTTTTAGACTGTTCCTCTGTCCACATAGTGAAACCCAGAACTTCTGTGCCTTTAACAGAATCAGTATATAGTTTATATGCTTTTCTCTGTAGGATATACAGTGCACATGCACTTACTTGATGAGCATAGCGAGAACGTGCGACATGCAAGGCCTTCAAAATTGCATCTGCTTTCCCTGGGGTTGTGATTGCAGCTTGCACTAATGCACTTGTCCACCCACTACAATCCAACCAATGCCCAAGCATCTTCAGGGAAGTCATTTCAATGTGCAGTGCTCCCATCATCACTATGTATTTGTCTTCCCCATATGTGTCAGTAATATGCCATTGAATTTATTTGCCAATGGCATACAATGGTTGATCCCTGACCACAACAGGAGTCTGTCCAGGGTTGAGGCATTCCACTGAGTTTTTTATGACTTTCATTGAGTGCAGCATCATTGCTGGCGAATGTGCAGTTTCGTGGAAGAGTGGTAGTAATGATGTATTAGCTAATGGTCTAAAGCAAGAAGGTTGTATTGATGCATTGTATGCAGACCATGAAACATAATCACCATCTTCCAGATTATCTTTCTTCAAAAGCTCATCCACTCTTTCTAGCCATCTATAGTCTAACTTTCGGACCTCTGTAACAAGATTTGGTTGGGGTTTTACTGGACCATCAACCATAGGTGCATACTGGTTCCCCTTTGCAAGAAAGACGGGTTGTACATTATTATATGATCTTGGAAGCTGCGACACTCCTTTATGTTTTGTTAAATCAGGGTTGATGACAAGTTGCCTGTCTATTCCCTGTGATGTTTGGCTTGGATGCTGGGTTAGAGAGATGGCTGTCCCATGAAATGAGTCCTTGGATGTACATGAACTAGGATTATGATCAATATTATCTGTTGCTCCAGTGGTAAATATCTGCTTTTTTAGTTTTGGTGGACATACCACTCCTTCAGTTTCATACAAGGCGCATACACTATTGTCCATGTCAGCTGATATCTGAAGAACTCTATCATAAGAAATTGATAGTCCTAGTCTATGAAGCTTATCCACGAGAGTTCTCTTTCGAGTTTCAGCATGAACCAGTAATGCAAGATAAATGGCTAGAGGAATTTCCTTGTCAGCAGGATGCCTGGTCTGTGTACTATGAGATCTCACTCGAATAACAGCATTGAAAATGATTAGTTGAGACAATATTAAAGCCGCATCAACTTTCTCGTTGCCTATCTGATTGTGTATGTCAGGTCCTTTCAATATCATATTTATAAGAGCAAGTAATGTGTCAGATACTGCATTATGTTGACACTCAGGGTAAAATGAGCCATCAAAGCATTTCTGTTTCTTGAGTATCCCGCCTCACAATAGTAGCAGCCTTTGATAAATACATGGCTTCTGTGTCAGATCTGTTCAGATGCGCGAATTGCAAAGCTGTGCCAATGTCTCCTTCAAAAGCAAGCATGACTTCCCTACCTTCATTATATGCTCTAAGATCGGAGATTTGAGAAAGCAGTCGCTCTTTCAGTCTTGAAGAGTGAACTCTGTTAGGAACATAAGCCCCATTCTGTTCCAATCTCGAAGTATACAGTTTCGCCAAGTCTGACAACCTGAATATGCAAGTGGTGTCTTCCCCATCAGTCCTAGTTTCTTCAATGTATGACGCTATCTCAGCTAAAGCAATACTTTCCATTAACGTTTGCTTTGTATTGCACTTGGCTTGCTTGCAAGTGCGCCTAGCTCGGGTGTACAAAGCCACCAGACATTTCAAATGGTAGTTGGCATCTAATGCATGCATGTCACCAGCAGCTAATTTAGCCAATAACTGTCTGTCTCCTAATTCTGTGGCACACCATTTTACCTTGTGGTCCAAGTCAAGGGTACATGCTCGGTGTAGGGATCCTCCAGGTTCGTCACAGAAAAAACACACTGTTGTATCCCTATTTTCGCTAGAAACCCATGATCCCATGCTGGCACGGGTTTTTACAGGGCTTGCATGTGTTACAACACTTTCACTTAATTTTCGTTTTTGTGCTCTTTGGAGCTTGAGGGTGCTACAATTATTGTAGCATGACTTGTGCCATTTTGCATCATTTCTTCTCAAGGTAGCCTCAATTCCTTGACCTTCATCAAGTTTAGCTATATTAATGTTCATAGGTACATTTCCTAGTTTATGAAAACCAGACAAATTCTCAGACAGTGTATGGTATCCTGAACCTTGCTTATTTTTGCGGTTAGACTGACAAATTAACTTTTTTTTTTGGCACAAGACACATACATGCCACTGGATGGAGCTATCTTGACTATTTCGCTGGCTACTTGTACTTGGACAGGATTCTAGTTCCATTTTACTCTCCAGTTATGTAGTGATATCTAACTTAAAATGTATCTCCACCTACAAGTAAAATGATTTCATAACTATTGTGCAAATTTTACCAGAATGTTAGTATAAACTATATAACTTGTGAAAAATCAACACGTAATGAATATTTACTCACCAACACATAAAGAGTGGTGATCGATGAGGTGGTACTCGGAGAATATACCAAATTATTTGTTATGGTACAATATACATGTACATGGAATACTTCTGGACTAAATCTGTCCAACCAACTAATGTCCTGCAGCGCATTAAAGTTCTTGTTTTACTGGGTTTTCCTTATCCATCTGATAATATGGAGACTACAACGCAAACCTGTTTCCCATGGGAACTACACGCACGCGCAGTTTCTTCTGGCAACTGAGGGTGCTAATATTAATAGTGTCAAGCTAAGATGACGCAATCAACTGTAGAACTGATATGAATGCTCTTGTTGCATGGCATCATTTTTGGAACAACCAGGATTGCGTTTTCATTTAAATACGTTTATATTTATTATTATTCACTATATATGCATGTAGTAATTCAAGATGTTATTTTCCAACATGCTTATATATTGACTTTGTGTCAAAAAAACGTTAGTGAATTTCTAGGTGTTTATACTTATTATATTCAGGTTATTTTTTGTCTTACAAAATGATTTATTCACGGAACTCTCATTTGCACACCAATGCACCCCTACCTGGGTCGCATTGTTATACAAATCTGCATTTACAGATGAAGTTTACAAATGAAATTTATAACACTTGAACAATTATAAAAAAACACATTTAGTTTCTTATTCTCCACATTTTACCCCAAAACCCACTTTTCAGAGGAGAGTCAAATGCAGGTTTAAGTATCATATGCACTGCCACATCGAAATGCATGTATGTACCGAATTTCATGCTTCTATATTACAAAAGGCAGTTATAAATCTGGTATTTGTATTTTTTGACTAAAATGTTATTTTTTAAAACCAAAAATCAGTCATCACAAACAAGGTCCACTATTGATCTCAATGAAATATGAATCTACATATTAAAGTGCATACCTGTACTATATTGTATGGTTCTAAAAGGATTTAAACATATGTAAATCATTTATTGTTATTTTCATATTTTTGAACCAAAATTTGATGTTTTTGCCCCAAAAGATAGCTTTTAAAGGTGAGCTCAATGATAGTTCAAATTTTATATGAAATGTCACACTCAAATGTGTATATGTACTAAATTTCATGAGTGTACTACAATTTAAACATTTCTAAATAATATATTTGTTATTATCATAATTTTTGACCAAAATGTAATATTTTAAACCAAAAATCAGTCTTCACAGGCCAGATCTGCGGTGGGTCTCAATGGAATATGAATCTCCATATCAAAATGAACACCTGTACCAAATTTCATGCTTCTATCACAATTTGAACAATTCCATGCTTTTTTGGGTCTTATCTGCTGGACTATTATACGAGTTATATGTTGAAAAAAGCAACTAAACACATACATATTGCAAAAGATCTTCATGAATATACAAATTCCCTTCCCCCTTTTTTAATTGCATTTGTCATCTTTACAACAAACGATTAACACAACAGATTAAGCATGACAATCCACAGCTAGAAGTCGATATAACATGATTATTGTTTTACTCATTTCAAGCCAATGAATAGAGTAGCCTAGTAAAAAACGGATTTCTTTCAAATAACACAATGAACATCTTTTAAATCTATTATATCCACCACCGAGGGCATAGCTTCATCTTTTTATCAGTAATGCAACTAGGAATTCTTGTATGGCAACTTTACCGTCACCTATAAACACAAATACAAAGAAAAATACATAATACAAATTGAAAATATGAATAAAAGGTATTATGGGTATTATATATTAATAATGATTATTGAATGCATATCATTTCATTCCACTTACAGTTTTTATTTCAGTAAATTCTTCCAAACCATAATCACAACTGAAAAATAAATGAAATAAATAAATCAACAGACTGACACCGAAAGCTCTGCACACAGACAGACGAATACATTAAGTTTTTATGACTCACAATTCTCTTCCATTTCCAGACATCTTGTATCCACCAAATGGAGTATTGGCTTTAATAGCACCCCAGCAGTTGATCCTTTGAAAAAAAGTCATAAAAATGTTCATTATTATGGATATGTCACTGTAACCTCATAAGTTACAGTGTGGGATAATTTTCTGTATTGCACTGTATATTTTCATTCTACCATATTCGGAAACGCGAATTCCAAATATGGAATGATTACGCTCGAAAGTGTTCTCTAATAATAAAAACAAAGCTGCCCCCATGTATCCTTGGGAGGAAAATATGTATAACAATAAGGTTATTATGAATTACATATGCACGAAAACAGTACAGTGGGAGTATTGACCGACGTACTGTCTGAGTGCACATTTTATGGTATCCTTGTGATAACCAAATATGATTAGTACCGTAATCATTTCTCAGACATGCAAATTTGAACTAATTAATATTGTAACTTCATATGTGTACATAAACTTGAGTTCCAAGTGGCGTATACAACAGATTGTTTATTTACATCAAAACACGTGTTTCGGGTCATAGTGATATGGCCAAAATAAAAACAGCCGTTATTCAGCCATCTTTGATCTGATTATGAAACACACTGATATGTATGATGTATGTGCCAAATACGAATGAAAATGGTACATAAATTGTGGAAATATAGTAGTGAGGCCAAAAAGTCAGATGGCTGTTAATCGGCCATCCTTGACCAGATTTTGAAACAAATTGTCATGGACATGCATCCTAACATGTATAAAGTACATGTAGGTGCCAAATTTGAATGAAAACTGACAGAGCACGTCCAAGATACCGCATAAAAAAACAAAAACAAGATGCCTAGGCACATGCAAAGAATGAACGGAATAGGTCCAAGGGATTCTGTGATATGACTCCGGATGGACGCACGGACACACGGACGGACGGAAACCGAATTAAAAGTCCCCGTTTTCGAACTTCGTCCGAACGGGGACTAACAACAACAGTTGTGCTTACCACACAGACCCGGCTTGCAGTGCATTGGAAATGGTCAATGCTTTATCAATATCCTTAGTAAATACACCAGCAGCAAGTCCATATGATGTATTGTTAGCTCGTTCAATCACTTCTTCAATGGTCTTAAATTTCATAATTTGCTGAACTGGACCAAATATCTTTAAAAAAAGGTATTAAACCAAAAAATGCATTTATTGCAAGCTAGTTCAAGAAAGTTTACTTTATTATGATCATAAGTGCAAGACAATCAATTCTGATACTACCGGATACTTTCTTATTTGAATGTACTTACTATTTTAAAATTTAAATAATCTGTTTGCAAATTCTTTGTGATCAAGCATGAAGTTTAATAAAATTTCAAAGTTTAAAATCAAATCAGAATCTGAGCAACTTAAACAAACCTCTTCTTTGGCAATCCTCATATCATCGTTCACATCTGAGAATACAGTGCTCTCAACAAAGTATCCTTTATCACCATGACGACCTCCTCCGCATTCAAGTTTTGCACCTTCTTTTTTCCCACTTTCTATTAGTTCAAATATCTTGTCAAACTGCTCATTATCAATCTGAAATCAACAATACATACAAATTTAATTCTCAATAATTTTTCAATATGATATTAATTTATAATAATATTTTGGTACGTTTAACGTTTTCAGGAAGTTAATATTGTCTCCAGTCATTTGAATGATGTGCCAGATTTACATGTCTGAAAGTGTTGTCACTATCTTTTCAAATTGGTGAAGTTTGTACAATAAAATGGCTCACTCAACTTTGTTCAATATTTTATTCCAAATGGACTGGAATAAAAAAATTGTGAAAATATGATGGGAAAAATAAATAGTATATGCAATTGTTAAGGACCATTAGGGGTACCCAAACTCATTTTTAAATAAAGTTCATTTTCCAATTGAAGATAGATGCCAAAGTAGGGTTTAATGATACAAACCGATAGTTTTCATGGAAAGTTTTGTACCCCTCATTTTTATAACTTATTTCACACAACATTTAAACATTTTTAATTTTAAAATTACCAAATTTGTTACTTGTTAGACATGTTCATTGGCTCTGATATACTTTGTGAGCTTGCCCTTTCAATGGGCTATTTGCTTTCATAGCAGAACAGAAATGGCAAAACTGACAAGATTATGACAGAACCCCAAACCCTCCCCATAGTGTGTGTTGCTTATGGAAGAATTGAATGACATTTCAACCCTCTCAATGCAATACCTGTGGCCCAAACTCTGAATTGAATGACATTTCAACCCTCTCAATGCAATACCTGTGGCCCAGACTCTGAATTGAATGACATGTCAACCCTCTCAATGTAATACCTGTGGCCCAGACTCTGAATTGAATGACATTTCAACCCTCTCAATGTAATACCTGTGGCCCAGACTCTGAATTGAATGACATTTCAATCCTCTCAAAGCAATACCTGTGGCCCAGACTCTGAATTGAATGACATTTCAACCCTATCAATGTAATACCTGTGGTCCAGACTCTGTAGTAGTATCAAATGGATTACCAATGACACGTTTTTTGGCACGTTCTACACTTTTCTTGACAAATTCTGGATAAATATCTTCCTGTACAAATGTACGTGATCCAGCACAACACACTTGGCCCATGTTACCAAACAATGCTTTGTGAGATTCTTCCACTGCAAAGTCCACTACACAAGATTACAAAAAATGCCGATCAGAAGGATTACAATTTGTAATTTAGTCATACTGTTCACAATAAATTAATTATAAGAATGTATCATATTAATCATAATAATTCCTGGCGAGCGAGCACAGCCGAGCAGTTTATTGATTTAATAGAACGGATGTATCCATAGAATGTCGAAGCGTATGAACTGTGTCAGTCTAGATATTAGTTCACGCACGATTCTTTTGTTGAAACTGATGACTAGAAACACTATCAAAATTAAAAATATTTTCAGTTCGTTGACAAAAAACCATTGCCTTTTCATTAAACAATATTCTGAAGATGTTTTATCATGAATGAGCTGACTCGCTTGGCATAATTTCCGACTTGTAGGTTATATAGATATCTTCCATAGATATTAATTCAAGAACATTTCTAGGGGTGTACCATGTCTGTTAATTTCTTAACCCATCTAGGACAAATGTAAACACAAACTCACTGTCAACATCTGAGAGGACTATGTTTGGACTTTTTCCTCCCAGTTCCAAAGTTACTCGCTTCAAATTAGATTTGGCAGCTGCTGTCTGGATGATTCTTCCAACCTATTATGATATCAATAATTTGGCTGTTGATGACAAAATAGACATCATTTTTGCCTTTTGACATTGATTGTTTGGCTTATAGTTGGGTATTGTTGCTTGGATTTTCCAATTACAGGTCTCAAGAAATAATTGTGAATTTATTTCATGAAAGATGACATAAGTTTATGCATCCAGTCAAACTTGTATGAAACAACACTGACATTTGTTTCTTTTGTACGACTTGATTGGAATTGTAACTAAGAAAGCAACAATACAGTTGAGTGTTCATTTTGATTTAATAGTCTGATCCAGTATAGATTGAGTTAGTGTTTATGTATCATATATACATAATGTTATCACGAACTATATTCATGTTTTGTCAAAACATACATCGCAAAATTTGCAAAAGTCCTTCACTAAGAATATGTACCTGGCTGCAGTTTCAAGATAAGATCAATAGACAGTACCAATAGCAACTTGACCCGGCTATATACACATAAAGCTAACAAATATTGATAATATAAATATGAAATCACCTCAGTGGATCCAGTGAAGGACACTTTATCAATATCCATATGTTCAGAGATTGCAGCGCCCGCCGTGGGACCATAACCTGCTAAAATATTGACAACACCAGGTGGAAATCCAGCCTGTGTGGAAAAAATAATGTTTATACTAGTAAGTATCGCAGACAATAAATCATAATATTTATATTATCAAATGCTGACATCTTATAAGAAAAAATCTGTTTATAATATTAGCCATATATGTCATACACGGAAATTACCCTATTTATATTAGCCAGAATTAGCATCTGCTTAGTTAATATCACCCTATTTATATTAGCCAGAATTAGCATCTGCTTAGTTAATATCACCCTATTTATATTAGCCAGAATTAGCATCTGCTTAGTTAATATCACCCTATTTATATTAGCCAGAATTAGCATCTGCTTAGTTAATATCACCCTATTTATATTAGCCAGAATTAGCATCTGCTTAGTTAATATCACCCTATTTATATTAGCCAGAATTAGCATCTGCTTAGTTAATATCACCCTATTTATATTAGCCAGAATTAGCATCTGCTTAGTTAATATCACCCTATTTATATTAGCCAGAATTAGCATCTGCTTAGTTAATATCACCCTATTTATATTAGCCAGAATTAGCATCTGCTTAGTTAATATCACCCTATTTATATTAGCCAGAATTAGCATCTGCTTAGTTAATATCACCCTATTTATATTAGCCAGAATTAGCATCTGCTTAGTTAATATCACCCTATTTATATTAGCCAGAATTAGCATCTGCTTAGTTAATATCACCCTATTTATATTAGCCAGAATTAGCATCTGCTTAGTTAATATCACCCTATTTATATTAGCCAGAATTAGCATCTGCTTAGTTAATATCACCCTATTTATATTAGCCAGAATTAGCATCTGCTTAGTTAATATCACCCTATTTATATTAGCCAGAATTAGCATCTGCTTAGTTAATATCACCCTATTTATATTAGCCAGAATTAGCATCTGCTTAGTTAATATCACCCTATTTATATTAGCCAGAATTAGCATCTGCTTAGTTAATATCACCCTATTTATATTAGCAACACTTTTACCTCTTTTATCAAGGCAGAGCAATATATTGCTGTTAGTGGAGTCTGCTCAGCTGATTTCACTACACAAGTACATCCACATGCGATTGCTGGTGCAATCTTCAAAATTGTCAAAATGAAAGGGAAATTCCATGGCACAATCAAACCACATACACCTACGGGTTCATGGCGAGTGTAACAAAAGAAAGGACCATCTACAAAGAAAAAAAATATTTAGCAGTTATGCAAGGATAACATTTATATGTATAATATATTTGAATGTAGTATTTTGTAACTACATTATTTGAAGGTGATATGTGGGTATTAAACTTTTGTATGAATTACAATATGAGCTAGTTTTGAATGTAATATTTGGGTAACATTCCCATTTTCATTTATTCTGAGGCAATTCTTCAAAAGTGCAGTTAAAGAACATTTTCGATATGACCACTGACAGTATGGCAACAGTCCATTTTGATTGTTGTCAAAGCTTGTTTGCACTGAGTTCATGGTTTCTGAATTCAACCTGGGGTTAAACATTGCTACATGTCACCAATGGATGAGTGTACCTCTATTTAGTAATCGTTTGAATGTGATACAGATTCAGTAATGTTATAAATTGTATTGATTCATATTATACAGCACTGGTTTGTTATTTCAAACTGTATCCAAGATAGTCACAATTATAGCAAAGTGACATCTATAAGCTGAGGGAATCTTCACACAAAGCCTATTGCTTGAGACATTCCTCAAATACATCAAAATAAATAATTTACATAGATAAAAATTGTATTTCCGTATTTGCAATACTATATAGAAGGAACAATCTGATTTGCAAACATTTCTCTATTTCAACTGTGATGGCACAAATTTCATATAAAGCTACTTTCTGATAAAAATACTTCAAGGTAATGAAGGCAGTGAGCTGGAATATTATATCTTGAACATGGTGAGTAATATGTTACGAAAGTAAGTGTGTGAGTAACTGTTTAATAGAGCATGTTAAAGTTTCAAGACCACTGATGAAGTTTGCTGGGCCTGTGCTATATATTGGATTTTATGAGGAAGCACAAATTATGGGAAATCTGAATTTGTTCAGAGGTGAATCTCGAGAAGAGCATTAGCAAGGAAAACTAAATTGGAAGCCAAAATGGTTGCCAACATTTGATGTAATGTAAATTATTGAAAATTAAACATTTTGTACATGTCAATACTAGCATAGCAGGGAATAGTTGCAGGTAGTCAAGCTTAATTGAATGACCCAAGAATTCAACTTAAACTAGTATGCACTTATAAGCAATGGCAAGTTCCATCAAATAATCAATGTATCACTTTTTTCGGTGAAATATTTGTTTTGTTTTTAGTTAAAAGGTTAAAAAAAAGACAATTAGAACAAAATTACCGATTGGAATTGTTTTCCCATGGATTTTATCAGCATATCCAGCATTGTATCGCAATAATTTAATTGCACCCTCTATATCACCATGTGCAGAATCATATGGTTTGCCATTGTCCAAAGTCTCCAACCTCTAAAACATAAAAAATAATAAACAAGCCATGCATGGCACAGTCCCTGTTAGTTATCAAATTTAAGATATATAGTTTTGTTTATAGTAATATAGTACGGTTTTCCATTGTCCAAAGTCTCCAACCTCTAAAACATAAAAAATAATAAATAAATTGTACGTAAGAATAAAATTAAGGCACTTGTACACATGCAAATGAATAATTGGTTTTAAGGACAATCACAAATATATACTAGTAATATTAGTTTATATGAAGATCATTCAGACAAGTTTAGAAAGTATATCATATTTACTCTATTAGAAGCGCATATAAATTATCAATTGTTACAGTATTTTTTTATATTAGATCATAATCGAATTTTATTTTGTTGGGAACGCACACACCTCTGTCATTTACGCACACACCTCTGTCATTTACGCACACACCTCTGTCATTTACGCACATACCTCTGTCATTTACGCACACACCTCTGTCATTTATGCACACACCTCTGTCATTTACGCACACACCTCTGTCATTTACGCACACACCTCTGTCATTTATGCACACACCTCTGTCATTTACGCACATACCCCTGTCATTTACGCACACACCTCTGTCATTAACGCACACACCTCTGTCATTTACGCACACACCTCTGTCATTTACACACACACCTCTGTCATTTACGCACAAACCTCTGTCATTTTACACACACCTCTGTCATTTACGCACACACCTCTGT
Source organism: Saccoglossus kowalevskii (assembly GCF_978046115.1). NCBI lineage: Eukaryota > Metazoa > Hemichordata > Enteropneusta > Harrimaniidae > Saccoglossus > Saccoglossus kowalevskii. Next base: position 39,522,810 of record NC_140646.1, read on the forward strand.
CATTTACGCACACACCTCTGTCATTTACGCACACACCTCTGTCATTTACGCACACACCTCTGTCATTTACACACACACCTCTGCCATTTACACACACACCTCTGTCATTTACGCACACACCTCTGTCATTTACGCACACACCTGTCATTTACGCACACACCTCTGTCATTTACGCACACACCTCTGTCATTTACGCACACACCTCTGTCATTTACGCACACACCTCTGTCATTTACGCACACACCTCTGTCATTTACACACACACCTCTGTCATTTACGCACACACCTCTGTCATTTACGCACACACCTCTGTCATTTACGTAAAGTGTTTGTACATTAAATAGAGCAAATGTGCATTGAGCAGTAATTCAAGCATTCTTGTGGAAATATTAGTCTTATATTAATCTTCAATTCGGCTGGAAACTCCTTATTGAAATGGCCATTTTAATCAGATTTTGTGATGCATACAGACAGGGTTGTCAACTGTGTGTTTGTGATATATAGCATATATGCAAGGGAATCTACAAGTCCATGAGACAGAGACCGATAAATCCTTTTTTTCAAGTAATTAAGCATTTTTGACGAAATATTGGAATTATAAAGTTAGTGTGTACTTACTGCAATATAATCAACATCTCTTTCAACCAAGTCAGCTAATTTATACAATAATTTTCCTCTAGCTGATGCATCCATAGTACGCCATGGAGAACCAAGTTGAAATGCATCCTTTGCAGCTTTGACTGCAACATTTACATCAGCCTATGAGAAATACAAGTTTGGTATTGTGACTACATTGTTGTAATGACCATGTAATATTTTTCACCATGGGATATTTTGGACTGAAAGGAGCATGCAACATTTCTCACCATGGGATATTTTGGACTGAAAAGAGCATGCAACATTTCTCACCATGGGATATTTTGGACTGAAAGTAGCATGCAACATTTCTCACCATGGGATATTTTGGACTGAAAAGAGCATGCAACATTTCTCACCATGGGATATTTTGGACTGAAAGGAGCATGCAACATTTCTCATCATGGGATATTTTGAACTGAAAGGAGCATGTAACATTTCTCACCATGGGATATTTTGGACTGAAAGGAGCATGTAACATTTCTCACCATGGGATATTTTGGACTGAAAGGAGCATGCAACATTTCTCACCATGGGATATTTTGGACTGAAAGGAGCATGTTACATTTCTCACCATGGGATATTTTGGACTGAAAGGAACATGTAACATTTCTCACCATGGGATATTTTGGACTGAAAGGAGCATGCAACATTTCTCACCATGGGATATTTTGGACTGAAAGGAGCATGCAACATTTCTCACCATGGGATATTTTGGACAGAAAGGAACATGCAACATTTCTCACCATGGGATATTTTGGACTGAAAGGAGCATGCAACATTTCTCACCATGGGATATTTTGGACTGAAAAGAGCATGCAACATTTCTCACCATGGGATATTTTGGACTGAAAGGAGCATGCAACATTTCTCACCATGGGATATTTTGGACTGAAAGGAGCATGCAACATTTCTCACCATGGGATATTTTGGACTGAAAGGAGCATGTAACATTTCTCACCATGGGATATTTTGGACTGAAAGGAGCATGCAACATTTCTCACCATGGGATATTTTGAACTGAAAGGAGCATGCAACATTTCTCACCATGGGATATTTTGGACTGAAAGGAGCATGCAACATTTCTCACCATGGGATATTTTGGACTGAAAGAAACATGCAACATTTCTCACCATGGGATATTTTGGACTGAAAGGAGCATGCAACATTTCTCACCATGGGATATTTTGGACTGAAAAGAGCATGCAACATTTCTCACCATGGGATATTTTGGACTGAAAAGAGCATGCAACATTTCTCACCATGGGATATTTTGGACTGAAAAGAGCATGCAACATTTCTCACCATGGGATATTTTGGACTGAAAGGAGCATGCAACATTTCTCACCATGGGATATTTTGGACTGAAAGGAGCATGCAACATTTCTCACCATGGGATATTTTGGACTGAAAGGAGCATGTAACATTTCTCACCATGGGATATTTTGGACTGAAAGGAGCATGCAACATTTCTCACCATGGGATATTTTGAACTGAAAGGAGCATGCAACATTTCTCACCATGGGATATTTTGGACTGAAAGGAGCATGCAACATTTCTCACCATGGGATATTTTGGACTGAAAGGAACATGCAACATTTCTCACCATGGGATATTTTGGACTGAAAGGAGCATGCAACATTTCTCACCATGGGATATTTTGGACTGAAAAGAGCATGCAACATTTCTCACCATGGGATATTTTGGACTGAAAAGAGCATGCAACATTTCTCACCATGGGATATTTTGGACTGAAAGGAACATGCAACATTTCTCACCATGGGATATTTTGGACTGAATGAAGCATGCAACATTTCTCACCATGGGATATTTTGGACTGAAAGGAACATGTAACATTTCTCACCATGGGATATTTTGGACTGAATGAAGCATGTAACATTTCTCACCATGGGATATTTTGGACTGAAAGGAACATGTAACATTTCTCACCATGGGATATTTTGGACTGAAAGGAACATGCAACATTTCTCACCTTATCTGCTTCCTGTACATCACATATCTTTTCTCCTGAACTTGGATTTACAGTCGGAAACACTTTCCCACTGATGGAATTTACAAATTCATTGTTGATGAAAAGCTGCAAAGAACAATATATTTCATGAGTATATTTCAAACACCAAACCAAATACACAAGTTTTATTTAACTGATATTGAACAACTGATAGAGACAACGTAATTTGTTGATGAACCAGTCTTTGAATGCTGGAGACTTGCTGGAAAAAATGGCTTACAAAACCTTGTCGGTTAACAAAGTTATGCGTAATTCAGTTAGTTTGATCACTTTAATAAGATGTGTCACGCCCTGACTCCGAATAAAATGGGATTAGACCTCAAGTGATCAAGAGTGTTTCAAGAGTGATTTGGGAGACACTTTCTGTGAAAACAAGTAGAAGAAAAAAACAGCAGGAGAAAGTCTGAAAGCTGACAACATTCTAGTAAGTACGCGCAGTCACAGTAAGTACAAACTTGTCAAACGGGACCACTTTGCAAAGTACTCTAAATCCAAACAGATGTTCACTGTTAACTCGCAGCACAGTGGCAAAACACCTTTGATTACTGAATGCGTGAACAATATACCGCTTCCCATGTTTATTGGTAATGGTGCTACATCCAACATAAGAAGTTATACAACTTACAGTCAACCTGAGAAAGCTGAACGGTACGAAAGAACCACTACCAGTTGTTAGCACTATATCAGCTAAGTTATCACATGAAACTCAGTCATGTTCAGTCATGTTCGTCGTTACTAAACCAGGTGATTAGCTACAATACGGCAGGTAAACTGACAAAGTAAATGCAGTAGCTTCTGTCGATGCTGACTACTGGCATAGCAAATACAGTGATCTATCCCATGGTATTGGTAATCTGTAGGGTGAGCAATGTCGATTACATGAAGACAAGTCAATCAAACCCATCGTACAACTGCATAGACGAATACCATTTCATGTACGCAAGAAAAACGAAAAAAAAGTTACCAAAACTACTCGATCTGGACATCATCAGGAAAGAGTTATATGACTATAAGGTGGTTTATATGTCACGTCATCCATTACCATCAACAAGACAATCAAGTCGTGAAACAAAGATTGCTGAAGAACACATCAACTTCATAACTCAACACACAGTACCAAAAACAGTGCGTATCCAAGATATACAGCAGGCAATGCTGATTAGAATGATGGCGCCCTGCAACTCTGTATTAAAGCATTGCATCGTGGGAAATGATATGAAAAGCTGAAACATACAAAGGGAACCAAAATTGGAGCAACCCTGCGACGTCGACATGCAACACTTAGTAAATTCACCATCACTGCCTCCTCCACTGTTCTTCATGCTAATCATTCATTCAATGTATGATCTGCGTCAAAGATACGACTGTAAAATAGCACAGTAAATGTTTATGTGTCATATGAGGGCTTAAAGGGCGGCAGTCGTCGTGCCGCGTCCTGTTCGATATGGGACTCAAAGCGACATATACAACGCCCAAGTTCCGTCCAGAACCTTGTATAAACCTTAAATGATGACAGGTTATGGGAAAGTGTTGAATGATATTTACTAGCACTTCACATGAAACCAGTTATCACGTCGTATCAGTCACCGATCTCTAGGTACATAGAAGTAATCATGACAGTCACATCGACTTAGAGGACAGACGGGTGTATGTACACTCGTTATACACTAAAGTTTCCATTTTTGTGTTTAAATTGTTACACATTATATTAAGCACCAAGCATGGCAAACACGATATACTGTAAAATAAAATACTGGAATTAAATTTTGTTTAAAATACTTTTTCGGTGTTCTGTATGTAATTTATTTTTCACTGATTTTTGACAAGTTGAATGTGAAATATTCATTGGATTTTATGTTCACTGAATCATTCCTTCAGTGAAAATGAATTACAGGCATAACTCCCATCTCCACTAACTATTTGAAGCAATGTTTGAAAATTATTACAAAGCACCGAAATATGTTACAGTTTTATACGTAGGGCTAGTCGGGAATATGTTTAATAAGCAGAGGTTGCGTTCCGGCTGTCACATGATCTCAAAACCAGTATTTAAAAACTGAAACGTTTACGTGTTATTTATTGAAAATGCATGAAATTACGATAAATACTGCGACTGTAATATATTCTGCGTTTACCTGAGTATATTTGACTTCTGGAAGTTCCATTATAAGACTGGTGAATTCAGGTGGACTTCACTTGGACTTCAGCTTGACGATACTGTCAGTTGTGTTGCACTATTGAACTCCACGACTTCTCATCCAGGGTTCGTCCAGCACAGGCTGATTGGTGGCGTATTTTCCAAATGACAATAAATCTAAAAATTATAAAAACAAACTTAGAACCTACAGATTGCTGAAAAAGGATTACACCTATAAGAAATATTTAATCCCAAACATAGGTCAGCCCTAACGAAATTACGCACAAGTGTCAATACCTTACAGATAGAAATACATTTACATTGACCATAGTAAATGCAAAGTAGGCTATCTTGGTGAAGAAGAAGACGAGAAACACTTTCTGCTAAAATGCAAACTGCACCAAGAGGAGAGGATTAAACTGTTCACTGAACATAACTTATCCTCAGCTGGTGTAACTGAGGAAGAAAAAAAGATAACAATTCTTACCTCTACCGACAACAAAGAAATTACTGATTATGAAATTATGATTATAAAAATTCATTTTTAACTGCTTTAAGGTAGCGAGACTATTATTTGTGTTGAAAATTATAATTTTCACCTTTTTGTATTAATTGATGAAATGCGCTATGAACTTTCATATGATAAAGTAAACATAACATAGAATGTCATGTAAGTTGGTTAAAATGTTGATTTTCTGAAGGGAAGCAAGGCAGCCTCAGTAGTGTTTCAAAAATCAACAACACAAATATGTGTGCCTATAAGTTCCAAAGATTAAGTGGATGTGTTATCAGTAGCTTTCTGAATGAGTGTTTCCAAACACTTGAGTGGTTTGTCCCCGCCCCTGTTTGTTTCACAGATTAGTCATTTGCACATGAATGTGTCAGACCCAAGGTCACACAACCATTGAAAAAAATCATTGATTTTGGTGTTCTCATCTGCCGATTTTATCGAATTGTAGCTATTCCATTCCTTTATTTTTCTGGTTTCCAATAGCCTTACACATTTGGATGCCCCTACACATGTTAAAACAGACCTTGAAGAGAAAAAAATGATTGTGCCGATAAATATACTTAAATATAGCAAATCTTTGCTGTGACTTCATGAACGTTTTCTAGGAGTTTATTTTTTTTCAAAATACAAGGTCTTTAACAAAAAATAACGTATACTTATTGTCGTCGGATTAACACCAAATTTTCACAGCTATAAGGTGACAATGAGAGGAACTTGAATGTGTCCAGACAAACTATTTTGTGGATTATTTACCAACGTGTTGTAGTTTGAGTTGGGGGCAATGCGACTAAAACGGAAATTAAAATTCAGGACACTACTTTTTAAAACGTATTACTTGAATAAAACTGACCAGACACATTCAATTTACCAGACTATTGAACAACTAGGAAAAGTTAAAAAAATACTTCTTATCACGAGCATAAATGCGTAATTAATTTTTTACAGAAAAAGTTATTGTTTACCTTTGATTGAGTAACGCGTCGTAGAATGCAGATACGGGCATGACAAACACACTTTTGAAAAGCTTGAAGTCCGGCGATTTCAAAAATATATAAACTTTCCTGGATCCTTTTGTAGTCATTTAGTCACAATTAGAAGATGAAAACAAGAATGCAAATAATAGTCTCGCTACCTTAACTGCAGAGATATTGCCATGAAAAAAAACACCAGCTTCCCCAAAATAATCATTCGTTTCTTGTATTGTTTTTTGTTCTGTTTCACTTATTGATTTAATTTTCTAATTGTTTACTTTAGTTTGTTACTTTTATAGCTAGCTGTTGTTTATTTAAACAACATACTTTATTTTGTATATTTATTTATTAACACTTACTCACTCCCCGGAGAGAGTGGCAATGGTTACAGATATTAGTAAAAGTATACAGTATTAATACACTAATAAGGAAGTAATAAAAAAATCTACAAAAACAGATAATTAATGGAAAAAAATAATAAAACAACTTCTTCAAATAATCCAAAATTTGTTGTCTAATTTCAAAGCACTTGTTGATATACTGTGCTACCTGGATGACAATACTATCATTATTTAACAGTGCAGTGAACTGTTCTACAGGAGGCAGGTTGTGAAAGGAGTCAATCACATCAGCCGCTGTATTGAACAGAACACTGCGTCTATTACTGTATTTGGGACACTTACCATAAAATGAAATTCATTTTCAATGGTATCTTGGTTACACATGTCGCAAACCCTGTTTTTGAGTCTGCCAGTCTCAATCTTGAGGGCATGGTCACTCAGACGGAACTTAGCCAGACTAGTTCTCAAATCAATGTTTTTGATATTGATGAGATATGATTCCATACTGATATTGAATTTAAATGTTCTGTAAGTTCTGAGTTTGTTTTTTCCCTCAGACTTTTCACGATATCATTATGGATTTCTTCTTTCCAATGGAATGTAAATTTATGTTTGAGGTCGGACTTGATGATATTTATGTCTGTTGAAGTTAATTTATCACTTTTATTAATTAAACATTCTTCTTTAATATTCTTCAGCAAATCTGTAATTTCCAAATACCACATAGTTTTTAGGCTTTTATTAACTGAAAAAGCTTCTTTAAGGGAAACATTTTTAGTTATCTTAATGCTATTGTAATATTTTATTAATTGATTTTTAATAAATATATCCAAAGGGTATCTCCCCAACTCGCTGTAAATTCCCATAATTGGGGTTCTTTGTGAAACTTGAAGGAGATATCGACAGTATTGAACATTAATGTCCTCAACTGGTGATTTGGATGAGAACTCGCCACCCCATACTTCACTACCATAAACAAGAATCGGTCGTATTAGTTTGTCAAAAAGCGATAGCGAAAAGGTGATGGACAAATTGTGTATTGCGCCTAATTTAGTTTTGAGAGAAAACAGTGTTTTTTGAGCCTTTTTCTTATGGTGCTTTAGAGCTTCCTTAAATTTTCCATTTGCACTGAATATTAAGCCAAGATAATGAAATGTTTTGACTGTCACAATTTCACTGCCCCTACTTTATTTACTTTACGTCGTTTCTTGAGGGCGCCACCAAGTTTAATTTCTAATATTTTCTGGTGGCGACATTTAATGTTCACTGGAGGGACTGTGGTTTTCAACAGTAAGATGAAAAACGAAAATCAAAATCCTATTTTCAAGTTGGGATTTTTCATGTCATTGACTCGCCAGGAATACTTTTCGGTTATTTACATATTTTCAGTCGATGGAGAGCCTCAACAACGCGCAAACAATGTTACCAGTCAGTGTTCTTATCAAACGGGGAACTTCTTAACTGGGATCAACTGTCGGTTTGCCGCTCTATATCCGAGCATAGTAGAATTTCTTAAAGAAGCGTGCGACGATTCTGCAATCATCGTGGTATACACCCTCTAATAACTTTAAAGGGATCGCATGGTAAATGGGGCTGTTAACAAAATTACGGGACTAAAACATTGCACGATCCGACACCAACGCCAAGAATATTATATCACCTCAACACTTTCAAGCACTGAAGTGCGATTTCGAAAACACTTTTGAATAATAATGACAGTGAACAATGTTTCAACAAATGGTGTGACTGGAATATGACAATGGGACGAACAAACGACCAGATGAATCTTGGAATTGTACCAGAGTTCATGGACACTGCAATCGTCACACCTTCACTGAAGAAACCAATAGCAACACACTTAAAGCGGGGGAGTCGTCAGGTGACCATAGCGTGTCATTGTTTACAAACAAGCGTCCACCGAAGAGTCGTTGCGTTTTTAGCGTGTGTTGTTATCATCGCTTGGGACTCAATTTTTGCGCGTGCGCAGGTGACGACATTCCCGCTTTAAACATTACCGTTCTATCTCAAATCTACCAGTTACTTCCAAGATCCTGGAGAAAGTCGTAGCGCTACAACTGAATTCATATCTTTCTGAACATTCATTATTTGAATCTTTGCAATCTGCATATAAGAGTTTTCATAGCACCGAAACAGCACTTCTAAAGGTCCATAATGACATTTGCATGTCGCTTCTTATCTTTCTGGATACAGCCTTCGATACAATTGACCATGATATACTTCCGACAAGACTGTACAACCTTGGCATTACTGATACTTCACAGGTTCACTTCTTATCTGAAAGATCGTCATCAGCGTGTTTCCATCAAGGATAGTCTCTTCGTTTATATATCACCACTAGTGTTACTTTCCATCAGTATGCTGATGACAACCAACTCTACCTCGCCTACTCATATGATACAGTCAGCATAATTGAAAGTACAGCTCGTGACATTAAATCATGTATCATGATTTATATTTCGGCTTAATAGTGGTTGCCATGACATCTACTGATAAAGGTTAAATTACTGATAAAGGTTAAATGATGAGGCCAGATGACGGAACTGGTCGAGACCAGACGACACATTCTCATGAGTTAGCGATTTCAAGCTTATGCGGTGCTTTGGTCGTAGACCAAAACTAATGTTTGCGATTTCAAGCTTATGCGATGTCTTGGTCGTAGTCCAGAACGAATGATGTATATTGATGTCAACTGTGGAATGTTATTGCAAGACCATTAGTACCCATAAATATAAACTGACGTTGACGATACGATAGTGGTTTTCCTAATATAGTGACGATTAATCAATTGTATTATGTGTAAAACTTTCGTGTGATTGGCTGTTTGTTTAGAGGCAACGCCTCAAAGTCTCTTATGCTATATTGTAATTGGCTAATGGTTGACAAGTAATAAAAGTGATTTGAAGCTGTCTCGAGAAAAAGCACGAGGCAGTAGAGAATCGAATGCGACACGAATCAAGCTTGTGCGTGTGTTTTTTGTGAGTCTAACGTGGGGAACAATCGAATCCCGGTTACCTAAGTGAAAGGTTTCGAAACATCAAAAATACTTATCACACATGGATGTCATGCAACAAATTAAAGTTGAATGATGATAAAACCGAGGCTCTTCTAATCAGAACACCGTTTAACCACATTCATTGTCCAATTGGTTCCAGCGTTATCCAACTCACTGAGATGGCAAGACACATCGGAGTCATCATCACAGCTTCAATAAGCACATGTCTGCAACAACAGTCTATATATTTTCACCTACGTAAAATTGGTAACATACGACGCTATCTCTCCAAAAATACATACAATTATTCATGCATTAATATTTTCAAAACCACCAGAGAACACTTCAAAGTCACTACAACATGCCCAGAACACAGCAGCAAGAATTGTGACACACACAAAGGAATGTGAACATATTACACCTATTCTACAAGATTTGCATTGGCTATCGGTGAAACTCAGAATTGAATACAAGATGCTACTAAACACCTACAAAGCACTGAATGACATGTCACATTGTTATATATCAGACGTAATTCACTTTATATCTTCACCTCGCAAACTTCGTTCAACAAATAAGGAACCCTTACATGAACCAAGATATAGATCAGAATCATTCGGCAAATGTTCTTTCTCATGTGCTGCACCACGGCTTTGGAACACATTGCCACTTGAACTACGCAAGTCACCAACATTGAACAGTTTCAAGACTCAACTTAATATAAGACTTTAACAACTAATCATCTCTATGTACAGCGCCATTGAACATTACCTTGTTTTGGATACTTTTGATACTCTGGGGTCTTTTTCCTCCAGACAAACATACCTACGATACCCAACTGCCAAACAAAGCCTTCCACCCACCCACATACCAGACAGACCGAGTAAGCAAAAGAAATTATCAGGCACAAGGTAAAAACCATAGTAAATAATATAATTGCATATGTTGAAGGTGATACCGAGGAAGAAGCTACCATTGATAATGGCCGCCGATTATTCAGGTCATCGATGCAGAAAGCAAAATCCAAACTTGAACAAGTTGCAATTATTGCACACCTACAAGTGAAGGGTTGAAGATATGCCCTGCAACAGTGAGAGAATTATTGGAATTGACAAACCAAACAGGCATTGGATTATTGGTAGCATGACTATAGTAATTTTATCATTGCTAAGAACAAAAACAAATCAAAAAAAGCTTACCTGCTTCATAATTTAATATGTACAATAAATGTAACCCTTGTTTTACATGCACCTCAAACATAGTGGTCAAATGACAAGCAATCGACAAGCACACCAGTGTCACAAAACAAATACTAGTAATACATAATGACAAGTGACCTGTTGGACCTTTATATGGTTGCAAACAGCAGAAAAAGAAACCCCCAAAAAGACAATACTTCAGATGGGAATCCACTACCTTCGTTTTCACACTGAAACTATTTTCAGCAAAAAATAGTTGTGTAAACTCGTAACATATAGATGTTGCCTTTAGCAATAAATAAAAAAACCCAAAATGAATATAGTTGCGATGAAAATAATACTACTCATATTTAAACTGCCTCCAATATGTAGTTGAATGTGACATTTACAGTATCTTGCTGGCACTCGTCACCTCCAGCAACATATATGGTACCCCACTGGCGGTGGACGGACGTTTCGAAATGTACATGAATAATGCGATCGAAATTTAACATTATGTTATTGTATGGTTTATATTACATATTCACTCCATTTTGAATAGAATGATTCACCATTGGAACATGGATTTTCTCGATTTTCGATAGACACCTGACTACTACCTTTTTTCAATGATTTAAATGCGGCCATATTTATATTTGCGTTATTATTACGAATGCAACGCATTATCAAGTCAGTCAGTTGTTATTATAACATATTAATAGTCTACAGTGGTTTACAGAAATATTTAATACATAAGTCTATTACGTGATATCGGCGTACAGTTGTTTACAGAAATATTTAATACATGGTTTATTACGTGATATCTGCATTCTGTTGTTTATAGAAATATGTTATGCATAGTCTATTACGTGATATCGGTATTCGGTTGTTTACAGAAATATTTAATACATAGTCTGTTACGTGATATCGGCATTCTGTTGTTTACAGAAATATGTTATGCATAGTCTATTACGTGATATCGGTATTCGGTTGTTTACAGAAATATGTTATGCATAGTCTATTACGTGATATCGGTATTCGGTTGTTTACAGAAATATTTAATACATAGTCTATTACGTGATATCGGTATTCTGTTGTTTACAGAAATATGTTATGCATAGTCTATTACGTGATATCGGTATTCGGTTGTTTACAGACATATTTAATACATAGTCTATTACGTGATATCGGCGTTCAGTTGTTTACAGAAATATATAACACATTGTCTGTTACGTGATATCGGCATTCTGTTGTTTACAGAAATATGTTATGCATAGTCTATTACGTGATATCGGTATTCGGTTGTTTACAGAAATATTTAATACATAGTCTATTACGTGATATCGGCATACAGTTGTTTACAGAAATATTTAATACAAAGTCTATTACGTGATATCGGTATTCGGTTGTTTACAGAAATATGTTATGCATAGTCTATTACGTGATATCGGTATTCGGTTGTTTACAGAAATATTTAATACATAGTCTATTACGTGATATCGGTATTCTGTTGTTTACAGAAATATGTTATGCATAGTCCATTACGTGATATCGGTATTCGGTCGTTTACAGAAATATTTAATACATAGTCTATTACGTGATATCGGCGTTCAGTTGTTTACAGAAATATATAACACATTGTCTGTTACGTGATATCGGCATTCTGTTGTTTACAGAAATATGTTATGCATAGTCTATTACGTGATATCGGTATTCGGTTGTTTACAGAAATATTTAATACATAGTCTATTTCATGATGTCGGCATACAGTTGTTTACAGAAATATTTAATACATAGTCATTCTGTGGCAGAGATCATCTCACCATCAAACTCTACTCCATAGATGTTTAAAAATCACTTTGTTGAGGATTGTTTTTTATGTACTGCTAAACAATTGAAGGTGCTGTACAATTATTTCATTGAATTCTATATACAGTTCCACATGATTTGATTTCAGCATTCTTATTTTTACAGCTGCCGTACATCAGAATGTTCTCAAGTTCAATCAAGTTGTTTGAGTTCTAGTTCTTCCATCATGTCAGGATCATTCTGCCAATCATAACCCTTTCTTGTGACATCATGGAGTGAGCGTTTTTCATTCATCTGCATGAAGCTTCTTTCTCTCAATGGCACTACTTGTTGAGTAATGGCAAAAGCTTCATGTTTATATTTGTTATTGCTCTTCTATTTTCTTAATTTTATTTGAATAAAAGTCTGTTGCAATAGCTATTTGATTTGCTCACTTCTATTGTAATCCTGTATACATTATGTGCCAAAAGATTGGTACCCTAATTTTATGAGCAAGCTTGTTCTGCAGTCACTTTTTGAGGAAATGTTTCGAGAAAATTGTCTCAAATTTTACCATTAATGACTAAAACACAAAATTATATATTCAAAAATTTGTTTAAAGTGGTATTCGTAAGGAATAGGATCTAAGGTACTTGCAGCACTATGGTATTATTTTACAATGAACCACACTCGCACATGATGGAATTTATGAAAAAAGGTATTTTTTTTTCTTGGGTTGTTTTTGCATGTTTTACATGTATTTTACGTTTTTGAATTTAATCAAATTTTCCAAACATCAATTGCATTATGTGATGTGGTGTCATTGGTCAGATAAATCTTTAATTGACACACACAGACCTATATCAGCTATCACCACATATTGTTTTATAAATCCTTGACGTAAACGTAAATAATCCACACAGAGATTACCCACAATTCAATTTCTATATATATACATTTGTACAGGTTAAAAATAACCTCATAACATAACACGAAACATTCAGTTTTATTTGACTAAAAATCCAATGAGATAACCTTTCTTTGCTAGTAATGTTCTTGTTATCAGCTTTTCATGTAAAAACTCCTTTCCAATATCACTGTCAATCACAAACTGTGCAGCTTCGTCTTTGTCTACGGCTACCTTATATGGTAATGACACATGACCTTTAAATTCATTGTTTATTTTCACTGTCATAGTAACTAGGTCATCAGGTTTGGGTGTTTCATCTTCCAACTTCTCCAATTCTGGCCAGGTTTGCTCTAATACATTCTTGGTCTGGGAAGAATGACAGTAAAGGTAATATAAGTAAACAGTGCAGTCCCATTAAAAAGTTGGAATACAAACGGGAAAACATGTTTTGTGAATATCAGATTGGCATCATCCACAAAGGACAAACAAATCATAAACTACGAAGAGACTGACAAGTTTTCAGCTTATTGCTCAAAATGTTCAAAAAACTTACCCTGTCGTAATGCTGGCATTGATACTGCTCTACACTGGTAATTCCTTCCCATAATTCCAAAGCAATATGTGGTGCCATGGGTGCTAACATTATGCACATATCACACAGAGTTTTCTCAAATTCTTTACTATTTTGTACAATACTATCAGGCACTTTCCTTAATATATTAGTGAGTTTAATGAGTCTAGAGATCGATACACTAAACATATACTCATCCTTGCACATTCTTGTCACCTGTATGATAAGAACAAATATGACATAAAATGTAAACACACAAACATTATAGACATACATGCATCAAGTGGGCTAAAGTGAAATGTGCATATGTGCAATATGTTTGAAAATGTTTGGTCAGAGAATGTCCAAGATATAGTTCTGGAATTTTTTAAAACAAAATGGCCACCAAGCAGCCATTTTGAATGCAGCCACCAGGCAGCCATTTTGAATGCAGCCACCAGTCGGCCATTTTGAATGCGGCCACCAGGCAGCCACTTTGAATGCAGCCACCAGGCAGCCATTTTGAATGCAGCCACCAGGCAGCCATTTTGAATGCGGCCACCAGTCGACCATTTTGAATGTGGCCACCAGTCGGCCATTTTGAATCCGATCTGATAAACAAAATAATGTAAATCAAAGTCCCATAATGTCTGATGTTTGTTCCATGTTTGAACAAAAAGCGTTCATACATGACTGAGAATGTTAGCAAAACTAAATGGCTTCTCAGATAGTATTCCTGATACAATCAAGTATGCAAATTAGGTTGTTAAATGTGTTCACTCATTGTCACTGAGTGTTCTGAACCACAGACCAATCATAACAAATGAATACAGCATTGTTTTTCCAAACTGACTGAAAATATTAATATTCATTCCATCAAATAATAGACAACTATATTTAATTGTAACAACTCCTGTACTAGCACTTACAGATGATCATAGAATTCATTATGTAAATGGTTGCATCTCACCTCTTCAATTGCTACGTGTCTCTCTTTACGGAGTCTCATCTCATCTTTGTTGTGGTTATTGGTTGGTTTCAGTGGCGATTCATGTTTGACTTGAAGAAAGTGACTCACTAAGTCCCACAGTTTATTCTTCCAACGTACAATGCCTACAATAGCTAATTAGAACATGCTTGCAATCAGATTTTTAGTGACATACAATAGAAGCAGCTTTTTCTTCTGCATTTAGGGGAGATGTGACACAGCTGTGCGACCATCTTCTTATAATAATGATAAGCATTATCCTGGTGTTAAGCAGATGGTTGAACACAAGTATCTGTGGAGCTTGACCAAAATTGCATCTCTCAGTAACTGCATCTCAGCCAGAGGACCAAAATTGCATCTGTCAGTGACTGCATTTCAGCCAAAGCCTTTTTGCCTCACTTAATTGAGTAGCATATACTTCGGGAAAAAAAGACGATTTGAACTTGACTGATAATAGATGCAGCATAATAACCACTGCACTATAAGTGCTTTAGCTATGAAAATGGTGGTTGGATCATACTGGTATGTCTTTACAAAATCTCACCTTCAGTATTCCACAACATATTATGTTCTGGTGGTATTCCACTCAACATAAATAGTCTAACAGTATCTATTCCATATTGATTGATGATGTCTTCAGGATCCACACCATTATGTTTAGACTTGCTCATCTTCTCCCACTTAGTCTCAACTGAAAGCCCAGTATCTTTCTGTACTGCTGTGTTGCCTAGGAACACAATTATGTCATAATTTGAGTATTTTATGACTGAAGCATCTGTGAGTTATACCTCAATTTTATCAACGATGTATTTCTGATACGCCTGGTGTAACTATTCAGTACAGCAAATAACAGATAAATCTAGAGAGAATTGAGACAAACATAACATACCTGTGAATTGAACCTGATCTTTGCTCAGATACTGTCCAGTACTTTCTACTTTGTATGTTTGTCCCATAACTAAACCTTGTACAAGTAATCTCTTGAAAGGCTCTCTGTCTCGTGTAAGTCCTTTATGATGGAGGAAGTGAGCGATGAATCTAGCGTACAACAGGTGCATTATTGCTGAAAACACAAATACAATACCTTAAACTAGTGGCAATCGCTCTTACCCCCTCCCTCCACTTTGCACGATTTAAAGCATCCCTCATCCTCATCCCAACCTTCCCACTCTCCTCCTCCACTTGCATCTTCCACGTCTTCTTTGGCCTTTCCCTTTTCCTTGGACCACTCACCTCTAAATCAAGGGCCCTTCTTAATACATGCCCATCCTCCCTCCTCAGCACATGCCCATACCAACATACCCCATTTGCCTTCGCCAACCGATCTACCGCTTCATTCAAACCCAACATCTGCATCAAGTCCTCAGTTATCTTTCTGTCCATCAACGTCACCCCACACATCACTCTCACCATCGCTCTCTGTCCTCCTTAAAATACCCAGCTCATTTTCACTCAAACACCATGTCTCGCTCCCATACAGCAATGCTGATCTCACACAACTCTTATAAACTATTCCTTTCATCTCCAAGGGAAATCTCTTCCCATATAGTAGCTCTCCACATTCCCTAAACTTCACGCAAGCAAACCTTGCTCTAGCTGTCACAGCCGCCTCACACCCACCACCCACACTTACCTTGTCCCCCAGTATGTAAACTCCTTCACTGACTCAACCTCATCACACAACTTTTCTTCCTGTTCCACCATCCTTCCAACTCCATTCTTACATCTTCCACACGCAAAATCCCGTGCCAGTCTTTGGGTCACCCTCTTTATCTTTGCACATCTCCCATGTATCCACTTCCCACATTTCACACACCGCACTGAATTTATCTTTACCCTCTTTCCACACATGCCACATGGGTCAACCTTACTCACCAAAGCTTTCTCCTCCGTCCCACTCACCATCACTTTTGTCTTTCCCAGATTTACCTTCAAACCCTTACTCTCAAATGCTTTTTTCCATTTCACAAACTTCTCCCTCAATCCCTCCATTGTGTCATCCATCAAGACCAAGTCATCAGCATACAACATCTCTCTCATCAGCCCTTCTCTTGCACTCTCTGTAACTACATCAATGACAACTACAAATATCAATGGTGATAGTACAGAGCATTGATGCACACCCACCTTCACCTCAAACTCCTCTGACAACTCCGATCCTACTCTAGCTCTTGTCTTTGCTCCTTCATACAAACTCATCACTGCTCTTACCATTGCCTCTGGTATACCTCTCTTCCGCATTGCCCACTCCATCACCTTCCTCAGGACTCTATCAAAGGCCTTCTCCAAATCCACAAAACACATACACAGTTTCTTCCCTTTTGCACGATATTCCTCTTGCATCCTCCTCAGAATAAACACTGCATCAATTGTTCCTTTCCCTGGCATAAAACCAAACTGCATCTCATCCACATCCACTAATTTACGGATTCTATTCACTATCACCCTCTCCACAATTTTCATTGCATGCTCTAATAGTTTCACACCCCTATACGCACCACAAATCTTTGCATCCCCTTTTCCTTTAAAAATTGGTACTACCACACTCACTTCCCACTCCTCAGGCATTCCTCTTCCATCTAACACTCTCTGGCATAACTCCATTAACACACCAATCCCTATGTCTCCACTTGCAAAAATCATCTCCGCGCTCACTTCCGAGGGTTCAGCAGCCTTTCCAGTTTTCATGTCTCTGATTGCCTTCACTACTTCTTCTCGACTCACTCTTTCAACTGGCCCTTCCACCAGATCAGCCTCCACATCCTGATCCCACTCATTCTCCTCATTCATGATTTTTTCCATATGTTCTTTCCAGACTTTACTTCTATCTCTCTCACTGAAATTCAACTTGCCATCGCTTCCTCTCATACATCTTCCCCCTGTAACATCTCTTCCATCCCCTTTCATTGCCTTCACTACTTTGTTTGGATTCTCCTTAAGCTCACTCAGCACCTTCTCATTTTCCCCCCTCATGGCCTTTGCCACCACTTTCTTTGCTTGTTTCTTCAATCTCTTATACCTAACCTTATTCGCTTCAGTACCACGCATTTTCTTGTATGCATCTTTCTTTCTTGCAAAACGTATGGAATATTGGTTGATAATACCAGAATGTTAGGAATACAATGTTTATTCCCCCATTTGACTCTGAATCTGAAATCTAAAACAGGCCATATATTTTGTCCTACAAACTTATTGTTTTTTTTGCATTCTATGATAAAAAATGTCTGATTTGAGCCAAAATTCAGAACAAATTCCTTTAACTTTTCAATCCACTTCAAAATCCAAATTTGTATTATGTGTTAATACTATGTACTGTGAGTCACTTGTTGTATACAATAATGTATATACGAGTATGTCTGTGTACATACTTATAATTAGACATGTAAGCTAGAGTAACTGACCAAGACATGGAAAAGAATGTCATCTATGTTTCATTTAAACCAATAACAAATAGTTTTGCATACACAAACCATTATGTCTTGCTTTTGTACCAAGGTGAATACTTAGAAAGGTTTGATTACAAAACCAAAAATGAGCAAGATTATGTCAGTCAAAAACGCAAACTGCGTGTACCAGGTAATACATGCTTTGTGAATATGCATGAATACTTGCAAAACAACCCAAAACAAACAGTAACCATAAATCATTGTATTACATCACTGGGATAATACCAACATCGTATTACAGCACTGGGATAATACTAACACTGTATTACATTACTGGGATAATACTAACACTGTATTACATCACTGGGATAATACCAACATCGTATTACATCACTGGGATAATACCAACATCGTATTACATCACTGGAATAATACCAACACTGTATTACATCACTGGGATAATACCAACATCGTATTACAGCACTGGGACAATACCAACACTGTATTACATCACTGGGATAATACTAACACCGTATTACATGACTGGGATAATACCAACACCGTATTACATCACTGGGATAATACCAACACTGTATTACATCACTGGGATAATACCAACACAGTATTACATCACTGGGATAATACCAACACAGTATTACATCACTGGGGTAATACCAACATCGTATTACATCACTGGGATAATACCAACACCGTATTACATCACTGGGATAATACCAACACCGTATTACATCACTGGAATAATACAAACATCGTATCACATCACTGGGATATTGCCAACACCATATTACATCACTGGAATAATACCAACATCATATTACATCACTGGGATAATACCAACACCGTATTACATCACTGGAATACTACCAACATTCTAGTACATCACTGGGATAATACTAACACTGTATTACATCACTGGGATAATATCAAAATCGTATTACATCACTGGGATAATACTAACACTGTATTACATCACTGGGATAATACCAACATCGTATTACATCACTGGGATCATACTAACACTGTATTACATCACTGGGATAATACCAACATCGTATTACATCACTGGGATCATACTAACACTGTATTACATCACTGGGATAATATCAACATCGTATTACATCACTGGGATAATATCAACATCGTATTACATCACTGGGATAATATCAACATCGTATTACATCACTGGGATAATATCAACATCGTATTACATCACTGGGATAATATCAACATCGTATTACATCACTGGGATAACACTGTATCATTGACTCACCATGTTCTTTACCGCCAATATAAAGATCAACTGGCATTAATCGGTTACACACATCGCTACTGAATGGAACATCTAAGTTATGAGGATCACAGAATCTGAAAAAATACCAAGCAGAGTCCACAAATGTGTCCATAGTGTCAGTCTCTCTCTTTGCTGCACTGCCACACTGAGGACATGAGACATTGATCCAGTCATCAATTTCAGACAGTGAAGGGAGGCCTCTCTTGGACAAATCACTTAATTTTGGAAGCAAAACAGGTAGATCCTGGGATGGCACTGGTACTACCTGGAAAAAACAAAAAAACACAAGATATCAAACAAAAAAAGCAGCTAAACAACAATCTTCAGAGTAATGTGATCACAATGTTAACGGCAATAGTACAAACATTCACAAATTTTGAAACCCACTTCTCTTAGATAGAGACCACACATAGTTGAAAGCTGGAGTCAAAGAAAGATTGCAAGCATGTTATACACCAGTGTGTATGAATACATCTGTTGCAGTGACTGGTGGTGAAATTTGAAAATGAAAAGGCCTACTTTAGTATTTTATAACAATGTGTTGATTCAAAATTATTTAATCATATTCCTAGCATAAATTTGTTACTTATGGAAATATTAAGAATATGCGTTACTATACATTCAATAAGAGAACAATAAACAATTCATTGTTTGATATAAATGACCTGAGAAATGGTTCTGTGGAACTGCATTCAATTTAAGCAAGATGGCCAGCAGTCAGCCATTTTGAATTAGATGGTGATTGATAAAATAAATAAATAAATAAATAAATAAATAAATAAATAAATAAATAAATAAATAAATAAATAAATAAATAAATAAATAAATAAATAAATAAACTATTTTTTTTATTATTCTTTTCAATTTTAGCGCTTTCAATTTGTTACTTCTACAATTTTTTCATCTTTATTGTAATTTTCTTTTTCTGAGTCAATATCCAAATAAGGATATGATTATGCAATAAACATTATTAATATACTTATTATACATGATCGTTCATTTGATATGACCTGTGATGTATGTGTGGAGTTTTAATTTGATCAATCAAGGCATGTCAAAGATGTATATCTTGAACTACACTCTTTGAACAAAATGGTCACCAGACAGCAAGTGCATCAAGATCCCATTATGTTCAATGTATTGACCAAGTTTAAACTGAATCTGTCCACATACGACCAAGATCTTGTTCTGAAATGTTAAAAATGTGCGATTTTTATAAATTAAAATGGCTGCCATTCAACCATCTTCAATCAGATGATTAAACAAATGCATGATTGTGTGTATGTCCAATATAATGTCTGATGTATATATACAGTTAAAACTTATTCTGTTCCAGCATGTGTGATATACTCTACTGGAGATGAATAGACAGACGCAATCCTGTTTTCAGAACAGGGATTTATGAATTTATCAAATTTAGTTTCTGCTATGTCAGCCATTCTCTTCTGCATAGAAACTAATAACATTATTAAAATTTAAAATGTTTTAGAAGTGTCAAGTAAAACTCCAATGTATTACCTACCTTACACTTGGGACAGTGAATTATAGGTATTGGTGTACCCCAGTATCGCTGTCTTGATATGAACCAATCAAATTGCCTGGGGCTAGTCATGTGACCGCCTATGTCATGTTCTCTGGCATATTTTGTAATGGCATCTTTTGCAGCTGTTCGAGTCATACCACTGAACTGAATGAAGACAAAAATAATATATAAGCTAAATTCAAACCGGGTGAATATTCTAATTTAACAATATAATACATTGTTTTCTTCACTGACTGAATTTAACACTTAAAAAATATTTCTCAGTACAAAATGTTTCTATACAGCATACCAGAAAAAAGCAGTGCATACTTTGTAATGAAATGTACAACTTACTTGATCAGAATTTAGAATTATGCCATCATCAGTTTCTTCTGCTGTAAAAATGTCTACTATTTTTAAATCATGAGTTAAAGCAAAATCCATGTCGTCTTGACAACCAGATGGAATTCCAATCAATGCATCATAATGTTCTGTGAACCTGTTGTCATTGGCAACAAACACTGGTAGACTTTTCTTGGTGAATGGATGCGTTGCAGCAAGGTCAAGTTTTAAAACTGAAAAATAAACAAAATTAATGTAAAGGTCACTGATTACTGCTAGTGTTGACAAGACACACACACAAATATAGTTAAATAGCATTAACAGTTCAAGATGTACATAATTTTCAACAAAGAATGAGGAATAGTGATTGTCCAATAATCTACAGTGTGTGGATGTCATGTATTACATAGAACCATGGTACTTGTCAATTGTTTACCTTTTGTTTCATTAAGACTTTCTAACTGTTCTTTACTTGTAGACAGTTTATTTTGTAAACGATGTAATATGATGTGTTGTGGTGATAATATAATATGCGATGCTCCAAATATTAACTCTGGAACATCCGTGTAGATGGACAATTCATCTAAAATATTGTTATTGATCTGAAAACAAAACACATTAAGATTGATTTTTACATGAATTTGTTTATTATGTAACACTAAGCCATAGATGGAGTGCAATGTTAGGATGTAATAATAATAATAATAATAATCTTTATTGCATAATTGAACAACAATTAATATCTAGCTATTTGCATACTATTAGCATAATTATGGGCCATATGACAAGATACATTATCACTTGTTTTTAGTACAACAACTAGCTTAGTATTATAAATTGGGCTAAAAGATACAAACAATCATAGCACATTAATACTCACATTAATACTCACATTAATACTCACATTAATACTCACATTAATACTCACATTAATACTCACATTAATACTCACATTAATACTCACATTAATACACACATTAATACTCACTTTAATACTCACATTAATACTCACATTAATACTCACATTAATACTCACATTAATACTCACATTAATACTCACATTAATACTCACATTAATACACACATTAATACTCACTTTAATACTCACATTAATACTCACATTAATACTCACATTAATACTCACATTAATACTCACATTAATACTCACATTAATACTCACATTAATACTCACATTAATACTCACTTTAATACTCACTTTAATACTCACATTAATACTCACAATAATACTCACTTTAATACTCACTTTAATACTCACATTAATACTCACATTAATACTCACATTAATACTCACATTAATACTCACATTAATACTCACTTTAATACTCACTTTAATACTCACATTAATACTCACATTAATACTCACATTAATACTCACATTAATACTCACTTTAATACTCACATTAATACTCACTTTAATACTCACATTAATACTCACATTAATACTCACATTAATACTCACATTAATACTCACATTAATACTCACATTAATACTCACATTAATACTCACATTAATACTCACATTAATACTCACTTTAATACTCACATTAATACTCACTTTAATACTCACTTTAATACTCACTTTAATACTCACATTAATACTCACATTAATACTCACATTAATACTCACATTAATACACACATTAATACTCGCTTTAATACTCACTTTAATACTCACATTAATACTCACATTAATACACACATTAATACACATTTTAATACTCACATTAATACTCACATTAATACTCACATTAATACTCACATTAATACTCACTTTAATACTCACATTAATACTCACATTAATACTCACATTAATACTCACATTAATACTCACATTAATACTCACATTAATACACACTTTAATACTCACTTTAATACTCACATTAATACTCACTTTAATACTCACATTAATACTCACATTAATACTCACATTAATACTCACTTTAATACTCACATTAATACTCACATTAATACTCACTTTAATACTCACATTAATACTCACTTTAATACTCACATTAATACTCACATTAATACTCACATTAATAGTCACTTTAATACTCACTTTAATACTCACTTTAATACTCACTTTAATACTCACATTAATACTCACATTAATACTCACATTAATACTCACATTAATACACACATTAATACTCACTTTAATACTCACTTTAATACTCACATTAATACTCACATTAATACTCACATTAATACACAGATTAATACACATTTTAATACTCACATTAATACTCACATTAATACTTTAATACTCACATTAATACTCACATTAATACTCACATTAATACTCACATTAATACTCACATTAATACTCACATTAATACTCACATTAATACTCACATTAATACTCACATTAATACTCACATTAATACTCACATTAATACTCACATTAATACACACATTAATACACATTTTAATACTTACATTAATACTCACATTAATACTCACTTTAATACTCACTTTAATACTCACATTAATACTCACATTAATACTCACATTAATACTCACATTAATACTCACATTAATACTCACATTAAAACTCACATTAATACTCACATTAATACTCACATTAATACACACATTAATACACATTTTAATACTCACATTAATACTCACTTTAATGCTTCACTTTAACTTTAAACAATTCTTGTTTTTGAGTTTGTGTGAGTTTGGATTAAATGCTACTGACATAATTGTCTAGTTTACCTGTAGCTGAAAACTGAATGGGCATCCTGTGCAGCTGGTTAGCCAATTAGCTTGCATACTTTTAATACCTTCATTCCATTCTGGCAAGTCATTCAAACCATCCAATAAAGACTGAAATCACAAGAAAATTAATATTATTTTCCATTTATGTCGCCTACCACAAAACAAAAACAGTCTAGATGGATTAGTAGTTGAATTGTTGTATAAAAAAACACATTAAAACCATTATAAATCGCTGAAAAGGTTTCATACTATAAAAATAACACTGATCATAATTTATTATTTGCAATGAACTATTTCTTTAGAAATAATAAACAAAAAATATTTTTTATTAAATCGCAGAATCGAGTCATCAAACAAAATTGGGAGTTGAAACAAATACATTTCAATACAAGTCTATATGATATATAATGTATTACTGGTATATTGTACAGCCATTTTAGTGCCAAAAATTAATCAAAATCAGGCATTTCTGTCATTCCAATACTGGTCATGCTCAGATAAATATTCAAATTTGGTACAAACATTGAATATAATGGGACATTGATGCACATTATTTTGTTTTGTTTTTAGATCAAATTCATAATCATCAACCGGTGAGCATATTTGTTTTAATGAATTATACTGTTCCAGAGCCGTATTTCTGACAGGTCATGATCGACCACATTCAAATTCAAATTCAAATATCAGCTCACTCATACAAACATAAATTTGTTTGATGAAGCCATTTAAAAAAGTCAAATAGTTTTGTTTTAATCATTATAATGAATCAAAATTGAGCATTTCAGCCATTCCGGGACCTAATCTTGATCCTACATAGACATATATAGTTATTATTGGTACATCCTTAGCCTGACAAGTTGGCGTGAGTGGTGCCCTGGACTGCTGCTAACACAACCCACTGAGGGGTTCACAGCAGTCTAGGGCACCACTCACGCCAACTTGTCAAGCTAGTACATCCATTGAACATTATGTTTTTCACATCACATTGCCAACTGGTGGCCATTTTGTTTCAGAGATGCATCTCTGACATTAACTGATCACATTCAAACTTCACACGTATATCATAAACCATGTCATACATGCACATGTGTAAACTGTCCATGTATGTCAGAATTTGTTTGAACTAAAAAAATAGTTTTTGTAACAATGGTCAACATTTGAATTTTGAAGCTTGAATTAACAGTCACATGAATACCTTGGAATAATGTGTCATCTTGATACACCATTGGTTTAATAATCTTTTCTCAACTTTAGCACCAGATCTCCAAGATTGTCCATGTTCATCAACCTTGAAGGGAGAAAAAAAAACTTTCAAAAAATTTATTTGGCATTTTAATCTGAGGGTACCGGGGGGGGGGGGGGGGGGGGGGTAATTCATTGGATTTTGATGACACTTGAGAACTGTCAACTTTCTATCTGTCTGTTCAAGGCCTATGTATTATGCAGCGGTCACATCGCTCTCTGCTTTTGCTGTACGTTAGTTGATACTCTCTCTGTACTGTCTTTGTGCATACTTTGCAGTATCCTCGTAATAACCTCATATTATACAAAGTGTACATATTGTGAATGTTGTAAGAGTGAAATAGGTGATATGGTCATTGTGTCAGACGAGTTGGAAACAATAACATTCACGATATAACTCTGATAACTGATTGATTTTGAAATGACGACAGTTGATTGTCAGACTGCAAAAAATAGATATACATGTACCTATGAAATAGGGTATTATCTTAATGCTAAGTTGAATGAAATCAGTCCAAGCTTGTTAACCAGTTCTCTCTTTTCATCACACATTGACAAAATAGTCAAATTTTTTGAGTAAAAACAGAAAAGTGACTAAAATTTTGTCTGATGGCTTCAAAATTAGGATTAATTTCCATAAATATTGAAGAATATAAAGAAACAAGCAGCCTATCGGCTGAGATAGCTCCGCTGTTAGCAATGCACATTTCAATTAAAGAACTGAAGACATCATTAGAAAATGAACAATATGTATAGTATCAAAGCAATCGGACAAGAAGTCGAAAATATAACTTTCTACCAAAAATGGCCAAAATATTCACCAAAATTAGAGAATTAAAGATATCATCACGAAATGAACAAATCTGAGAAAGGTCCACATGTAGTACCTATATATGTAATATCAAAACAATCAGACTTACAGTTTTTAACAAGAAGTTGAAAATATCACTTTTTACCAAAAATGACAAAAATATTCACCAAAATTAGAGAATTAAAGATATCAACACAAAATGAACAAATCTGAGAAAGGTCTACATGTAGTATCTATATATGTAATATCAAAGCAATTGAACTATTGGTTTTTAACAAGAAGTCGAAAATATCACTTTTTACCAAAAATGACAAAATTATTCACCAAAATTAGAGAATTGAAGATATCATCACGAAATGAACAAATCTGAGAGAGGTCCACATGTAGTACCTATATATGTAGTATCAAAACAATTGGACTCGCGGTTTTTAACAAGAAGTCGAAAATATCACTTTTTACCAAAAATGACAAAAATATTCACCAAAATTAGAGAATTAAAGATATCATTACAAAATGAACAAATCTGAGAGAGGTCCACATGTAGTACCTATATATGTGATATCAAAGCAATTGCACTTGCGGTTTTTAACAAGAAGTCGAAAATATCACTTTTTACCAAAAATGACATAAATATTCACCAAAATTAGAGAATTGAAGATATCAACATGAAATGAACAAACCTCAAAGAGGTCTACCCAAGGTACATAGACACCAAGTATCAAAGCATTCAGGCTTGTAGTTTTCAAGAAGAAGTCAAAAAAGTAAAACATTGACATGGACGACGACGGACGACAACGGACAATCACTCATATGATAAGCTCCGCTCGACAAAGTCGACAGCGGAGCTAAAAAGTGCTTGGGTGAACATTTTTGGTGGTGAAAAGGTTAAAAAAATTACAAATAAATGCGAATGGACAAAGTACCTGTTCATTGGCTAACACACTTTTGATATGCAAGATAAAAATGGCCGCCAGCCCAACACTTTTGATGTGCAATAAATAAATAAACGAGCCACGTATATTTGAATGAAATCAGTCAAATCTTGTCCAAAAAATGTGTCAGGTGAGGGTTAAAAAAACTCTTGCATTTGCAGTCAACACCATGCCATGATTGTGTAATACCTGTTCATTGGCTAATACTGTTTGGTCAATAGGATCCCAATTAACCCATCCTAACTTCTGATATGCAAGTCCTGATTCATAAAATTGCAAAAATATGTACTGTGTCCATTTGTAATAATCTTCTCGACAAGTGAATATTTCCTGAGAAACAAAAATACCATGACATTTTCTTTAATGAACCTTGATAGATGTAGTATGTGTTCTTGACTAACACCAGTACTAAGGATAGATCACCCGACCCAGACAACCACCGTACTCGCATAGATAGAATTAATGTATCCACTCACCCTATCCCAATCAAAACACATGCTCAGATCTTGCAGTTGTTTCCTCATATAATCTATATTGCTAAATAGAAAAGAAATAAAGTACAACAATTATTACAATACCCTTGTTCATAGCTGCTGGGAGTACCGGGTAGTTTGGGAGGAATAAATCTGAAGGTGTCGTAATAAATTCTTTTTTTTTTCTTTGCAAAAGTGAGTATAAAAGTCCTGAAACAATACAATAATTTATCTAAACATTTTGTGGAAAAATTCTGGCTGAATTTCAGGTGTGAACAATTCTGACCAAAAATAGGCATTATAATTACATAAAAAAACTAATTAATATTCAGCAAGATGCCAACTTGTTCCTCAATTAATACTACATGTACTATATTAATCTCAATGTCCCTTACAGAACAATACAACATGAATTGTATAAAAGTTACCAAATATTTTAGTTACATATATAAGAAATATAAAATACTAGGCAAATTCGAAAAAG
The DNA here is from genome assembly GCF_978046115.1 of Saccoglossus kowalevskii. Classification (NCBI taxonomy): domain Eukaryota; kingdom Metazoa; phylum Hemichordata; class Enteropneusta; family Harrimaniidae; genus Saccoglossus; species Saccoglossus kowalevskii. Next base: position 39,551,114 of record NC_140646.1, read on the forward strand.
GCAAAAAACTATACTTGCCACTTTTTTAACTTGTATTCATAATGAAAGTATACTGCACTATATCATTGACATCTGGTATGTAAATGTCTTTATTATGTCCACTTATTTCTACATCTAACAAAATGTTTTATTCAAGCCAAATTAAACCCCAAACTTGCAAGTTGCACCAAAATTGAACTTGGTTGACATATTTTAGTGATTGATAAGATTTCCAAATTTGAAGATGATAAAAAATAATGCTTATAGTAACCACAAAAAAGAACATGGACCACTGCTTGAGTTAATGTAACTACAAGAACAAATGACTACATCAACAACGATGACAGACATTTTCCCCTCGCATAGCTTGATCTGTGTTTTTTTCAAATGTGGCCACCCAGAACTGACTCGCAGTGCAAATGGTTCTGACAGAACAGATTTTTCTGACTACCGAATATTATTTGAAAGCTAATGTAGTTGATACAACCATAATACAGCATACTGTATTGGAATGAAATGTGTTCACAATGTAGTTATGAAAAACAAAAGAGCAATAATAGACCACACGGAGGTTTGTAAATCAATTCATTACTTAGATAAAAGACTGAATCAGTGGAGAACATAAAACACTAGTTGAGAGACAGTTAAAACATGAACGTTTCTTTATCAGCAACAAGTGTTCTAATTTATGCCAGTATAGTCTTTTATCCATTGAAGTTTTTCAAATTTTAGTGAGGTTTGTGGGTTTTTTATCTTCATTACAAATGTACCAGTGTGCTCTCTAGGTATCATTTTTTTTAGAATTTTCTCTCAAATACCCAGGTTTCTCGGTGACACCTGATTAAATATTTGAGTGATAAATTTGCTTAGGGGAAGCATTACCTGTATGTCCAATCTTCTGGTGGTAGCTTTCTTTCTATCGCAGCATTCTCTGCTGGTAACCCAAATGCATCCCATCCCATTGGGTGAAGTACTTGTTTATTATTCATACGTTGGAAGTGGGCTACAGTGTCACTGATAGTGTAGACACGAACATGGCCCATATGAAGTCTTCCCGATGGGTAGGGAAACATAGATAAAACATAGAACTTCTCTTTCTTATTCTGTACACAGAAATGGAAAACATTCAGTACAAGTGTTTAAACGTGATATGGAATTCTTTCTTATTTAGGAACTTGTGCAAAATTTACATCACATTTTGTAATAGAATATCATAACTGAATGCAAATGATGAAGCAGGAATGAATCCTTGACATTTCATATATCACATTGAATTATGATGGTAAGATGTACAGCAACCTCAGCTACGTGTCAGCCATTACATTCAGTGTACTACTTTCTTTGTAGTAAACTTCTCATACCCTCAAAATTGTCAGGCATTTAAGAGAAGAATTCTATTATGACATACACTCTGTGAAAGTCTGCTTCTTTCATTATGCTTGATCAATTCCTGTTTCCAGTAATCCTCAACTTCTTGGCGTTGTTCAATAGTAAATTTTTTCTCCTGCAAAAAAATTGTATTCAAAGATAAATTTTGGACAGTGTAGCTTTTATTACTTAACTTTGACAATGTATAAAATACATCATATTCAAAAATGAATTAATCAAACTTCATATAATGACCACCAGTTTATAAAGGGCAATTTCTTTAAAGGAAAAGACAAGGCTAACAACATTATATTCCCAGATGGAAGAGCTCCACAAATGTAAAAAGATTTACAATAATTTTTTATTATATTACTTTTTCTTCTCTAGATATTCAACTTTTCATCAGTTTATGTAGTCAGCCATCTTGATTCTCAAGCAAAGGATTATAGGTAAAGTATGACATCATATCCACTGTTAGAAATTGGGAAAATGATTTCATCTATAACATAAAATGTTTAAATTCAAATAGTTTGAAAGTTTAGAACATGATAGCATATATGTACCGGTGCCCAAACATGCATATAAGATAGTTGTCATGGCAATAGAACTGAAAATATTCATTTTGTGTTTTTCTACCAAATGATCAATTGTTCATATATTTTTTTACAATTTATCGATGCGAGAAGCTTATACAGGTGATACATAAACCTGTTGACTATGTAAAGGCATCAAAAAAATTGTCATTCTATTTTCTCATTTTTTCACACAAAAAAAAAAATAAAGACAATGGAATATACAATACTGACGAAAATTTGATTATCTGGGGAATGAAAAGTGATAAAAAAAAATGTAAATTGCATTCTCCTACATTTGTTGAGCTGAGCTCTTTCATCTGGGAGCATTATATCATTTGCCTTGACTTTTCTACCTTGGCCAGTTGCACAGATTTGACTGTATACTTAATGTTTGGACAGTGCATTTGTGGTTTCCATTCCAATAACTATTGCAGATGCACTTATACATCATAGCAAATTCATAATCAGTGAATTTGTTTTAATTAGTTTAACTTGAAACGTGTACTCACCCAAATGCCTGTTTTACTGTATAAACACCTACAGCATGTTGATGGAAGGAAAAGAGATTTCCTCCAGTGTTTAATTAAAATACCTGCCATTAAATCTACAAAAAAAAAAAAAACATAGTCTCTTACAAACCAGTAGCAAACCATAGTCTCTTACAAACCAGTAGCAAACCATAGTCTCTTACAAACCAGTAGCAAACCATAGTCTCTTACAAACCAGTAGCAAACCATAGTCTCTTACAAACCAGTAGCAAACCATAGTCTCTTACAAACCAGTAGCAAACGGTAGTCTCTTACAAACCAGTAGCAAACCATAGTCTCTTACAAACCAGTAGCAAACCATAGTCTCTTACAAACCAGTAGCAAACCATAGTCTCTTACAAACCAGTAGCAAACCATAGTCTCTTACAAACCAGTAGCAAACCATAGTCTCTTACAAACCAGTAGCAAACCATAGTCTCTTACAAACCATAGTCTCTTACAAACCAGTAGCAAACCAGTCTCTTACAAACCAGTAGCAAACGATAGTCTCTTACAAACCATAGTCTCTTACAAACCATAGTCTCTTACAAACTAGTAGCAAACCATAGTCTCTTACAAACTAGTAGCAAACCATAGTCTCTTACAAACCAGTAGCAAATCATAGTCTCTTACAAACCATAGTCTCTTACAAACCAGTAGCAAACGATAGTCTCTTACAAACCAGTAGCAAATCATAGTCTCTTACAAACCAGTAGCAAACCATAGTCTCTTACAAACCAGTAGCAAACCATAGTCTCTTACAAACCATAGTCTCTTACAAACCAGTAGCAAACCATAGTCTCTTACAAACCAGTAGCAAACCATAGTCTCTTACAAACCAGTAGCAAACCATAGTCTCTTACAAACCAGTAGCAAACCATAGTCTCTTACAAACCAGTAGCAAACCATAGTCTCTTACAAACCATAGTCTCTTACAAACCAGTAGCAAACGATAGTCTCTTACAAACCATAGTCTCTTACAAACCAGTAGCAAACCATAGTCTCTTACAAACCAGTAGCAAACCATAGTCTCTTACAAACCAGTAGCAAACGATAGTCTCTTACAAACCAGTAGCAAACGATAGTCTCTTACAAACCATAGTCTCTTACAAACCAGTAGCAAACGATAGTCTCTTACAAACCAGTAGCAAACCATAGTCTCTTACAAACCAGTAGCAAACCATAGTCTCTTACAGACCAGTAGCAAACCATAGTCTCTTACAGACCATAGTCTCTTACAAACCAGTAGCAAACGATAGTCTCTTACAAACCAGTAGCAAACCATAGTCTCTTACAGACCAGTAGCAAACCATAGTCTCTTACAGACCAGTAGCAAATCATAGTCTCTTACAAACCAGTAGCAAACCATAGTCTCTTACAAACCAGTAGCAAACCATAGTCTCTTACAAACCAGTAGCAAACCATAGTCTCTTACAGACCAGTAGCAAATCATAGTCTCTTACAAACCAGTAGCAAACCATAGTCTCTTACAAACCATAGTCTCTTACAGTGTAAACATGTACTAAGAAAAGAAAATCTCTGCTCAAATTAAGGTGGGATATGAGTCAACAAGCCATGCATGGCACAGTCCCCGTTAGTTATCAAATTTAAGATATGTAGTTTTATTTATAGTAATATAGCTGGAATATAACCATGTCAGGAATATGATTTTTTTTAACATTAAAATGATTGACATTTGTATCTGATCGTCAAACAAGTACTTAAGTATATTGAGAGATATTGCTCTGGAACAGCATTCAAAATCAGCCATTTTGAATACATGTATATATATAACATGATGTATAACGAATATATATAATTTCAATATATAATCAGTCAAAGCATTTAAGAGATATGGCTCTAGAAGCCCAATCATTAAAACAAAATGGCCGCAGTCAGCCATTTTGAATCCAATCTAAAAAATAAAATGACATGCATCAGGAACCTGTAATGTCTAATATATGTACCAAGTTTGAACGAAATCCATCCATAAATACCAGAAAAGCTTGATATTTGATGATTTTTTAGCACAAAAATAACCATAATTTTGCCATTTTGAATAGGATTGTCAAACCAATATATCTGTCTATCTATGACATGATGTATGATGAATATTTAAAATTTGAACATAATCAGTCAAAACAAGTCAGAGATATGGCACGAGAACCACATTCATTAAAACAAAATGGCCGCCAGACAGCCATTTTGAATCCGATCTGAAAAATAAATGATGTGCATCAGGAACCTGTAATGTCTAATATATGTACCAAGTTTGAACAAAATCCATCCATAAATGCTTGATATTTGATGATTATTTAGCACAAAAATGGCCACCATTTGGCCATTTTGAATAGAATCGTCAAACCAATATTATCTGTCTATTATATCTATGACATGATGTATAATGAATATTTAAAATTTGAACATAATCAGTAAAAGCAAGTCAGAGATATGGCACGAGAACCACATTCATTAAAACAAAATGGTCGCCAGTCGGCCATTTTGAATCTTATCTGAAAAACAAAATTATTTGCATCAAGGTCCCATAATGTCTAATGTATATACCAAGTTTGAACAAAATCCATCTGTAAACAGCTGAAAAATGTTTGATTTTGATGATTTTTAGCACAAAAATGGCCGCCATTCGGCCATCTTGAATCAGATCGTGAAACAAATTGACGTGCATATGTATAATATCATGTATGATGTATGTGTGAAGTTTGATTGTTATTGGTCCAGGCATTTCTAAGATACAGGTTCGGACGCACGCACAGATGCACGCACGCACGGACACGGACACACAGAGGTCAAAACATAAGTCCCTGTTTTCAGACTGCGTCCGAACGGGGGCTAATAAAGATCATATAGAAATAGCTCTAATGTGAGCTGGTCTCATTTACATACATACATGTATCACAGTCACAGTAATACATGTAGTGTGGAGAACATTAATTAATTCAGTCATTGATTAAGTGAAAATAAGCTACTGTCATTATCTTTTGGGTGTCTCCAGAAAAACTCCAAAAAGGTTATTTATGGGAAATTTAGAAAGGTATCCAGTGCAATTTTAATACTACCGGTACACCCATGGGATAAATACCAAAAACACTCTTCTAAGAAAGCAGCCCATATAAAAAAACAAATACACATAAATAGCAATCAGAATCCCAAATAATTAGACTAAAATTATTAATAGCAATAGAACAATCTCAAATTCACAATTAAAAGTATTAGGTAGGGATATTGAAAAATCATCTGTAAAACATTGAGAATATGAAAAAAAAAATACTTATAAAAATGATATATTAAATACCGAAAATCTAAAAACTTTTGTGAACAATTAGGGAAATTCCAGTCAAAAAACACTTATACATTCCTCGGAACACCAGTTCATGAGTTGAATGCAAAATTTGTAATCATTGCAATAACAATGAAATTGAAAACTAGTGACATTTCATTTTATCAAGCACTTCCAAGAAGAAGTCTTCTGTTTGATAAAGCATCCAGACATAATACGATTTTATAAGCTCTCCACACAAAGATGTACATGTACCTACCGACTTACAATTGACACATACCTGGTACCTCCAATCTATGTACCTACAATGTCTTTTCTATGTAATGTCAGTTTTAGTATTTTATACTTTTTTCTATTTTGTCCTATTAATGTTTTACCATTATTTAGTTATTTTTATCATTTTAGTCTTTTGTTATTTGTTATTTATACCATACTAACCCCCCCTGATGGTTGTGGTTGTATAATAAAGTTATTATTATTATTATTAATATACATGTACCATTTGAATAAAAGTTTTTGAAGTAGACATTCAAAATGTCCATATATTTTTTTTTTTCGATCATTTTTTTTAATGTTAATTTGTTATTATAGGCCACCATGACCTCATTTTATTTCTTTTTTAACTTCTATTTCACTTTTTTTTAAAACATTTCTGATGTAAATCTCTAAAGACTGTGTTGTGTTAATAAATATTATATTACGGAATTAAAATGGCATTGTTATTTCAAGACAGCCGTCCATCATTATACTGCAACAACGATCACCAAGCCCAGTGATCAAATGGTACACTCATAACACCTCCCAGCTACAGTGTTTATCGAGACGCACTGCTCACAATTTTACTATTCACAGCCCTGCGCATTTCTAATTGGTAAAAACGGGGACCTGTGTATGCGTCCCGATAAACACAATACTATAAGTAGTGCTAAACACTTCCATAATAGCATAATAGATACATGTTACCCACGTCACGTACAAAATTAAAGTCCAATCACTCGGTCTCTGATCAGGCCTATATAATAACCGGACTAATTCCAATAAGACAAGGATCAAATTTAAAAATTCAAGTGTTCCAGAAACTCGTGCCGCACACGTACGCCGCCATTGTAGACAACCTAGACTGTACATTTTATGCGAGTGTGTGTTCATCTTTAAAGGGTTAAATGGCCCTGGTGTCCTCGTTCCTATTTGCAATATTTTATAGCATAATATTAATAATGTTTTTTCATTTCTTTTAATGAAATACGGCTAGGTAACAGTAAAATTTACTTTATTCAAAAAATTTAATTTAAATTTGGAGGTATTAATATGTTACGATTATTTTGTATCAACTAGTTATCTTTTCTGGACGGAGGTTCGTAGTATACCCAACATGCACTACGATCGTTCTTTTCGGTAGACGGCCATTAGAGAAGGTGTGTATTTAGAGATGGTTGTTTTGAAAATCCATTGAATCTGCACTCATCTTTTAAAAATACGACTATTTTAATGATTGGCAGCTATATATATATAATTATAGATTTATAATCTAGAAAGATTTATTTGAATAACCTGGAAATAAACAGTATTTTTGCCTCGAAAGTTTGCCCTACTGATGACTACTGACCTGACCGTCAATGTGTTTATCCACATGTTTTGACAATATTGTTTGTTAATTCACACAGAAAGATGGCCAAGCTACGTAATAGCGTAATACCTAATGGCCATTTCCACAAGGATTGGGAGAGATGGGTGAAAACATGGTTCAACCAGCCAATGAGAAAAGTTCGTCGTCGTAAGAATCGTATCAAAAAAGCAAGAAAAATAGCCCCACGTCCTGTGGGTGGTCCAGTTAGGCCAATGGTCAGGTGTCCTACAGCCAAATACAACACCAAAACCAGGAGTGGACGTGGTTTCTCATTGGAGGAATTGAAGGCAAGTTCAATGTTATCACAGTTAAGTTTGCACCTTTAATACAGACCCTGGTAGCAGGGTTGTGTTAGGGATTTGTCACCCAAGTGCACTGCAAAAATGGAAATAATTAGATAAATAAGTCTGATAAATAATCCAGTTGATCACTGTTTTGGTATTCTTAAACCAACCATGTTTGTGTACAGCTATCCTGAATACAGAAGTTGCGTACACATTATTTTCTATTGTCAACTGGGGTTGTATAACCCTTGCCTAAAAAAGTCTGGGCTTGTTCTGTACTTTGTATTGGCCAAATCTTACAATATAAAAATAATAAATGGATATACACATGCATTCCATCCCAAAAATCCATCAATTATTTTTTAATTCCACAAAAATTATATTGGTTGATAAAATTTACCTCAAAGGCACAATACAATGGTTTACATAGGTTGCACAGGTTTTGTTTTGGAAAAGTTGATTAGAAATCAATGGGCAGCAATTTTCTTTTCTTAAGTTTATAAAGTTCATATGCATGTGTATCTTCTAAAACCAAAATTGGCAAAATTTAAGCTTGTCATCAACCATTTCTGGGTCGATTCCATTCAATTTAAAGTTGCAGACTGCCAGTCATTTGTTCAGTTATACCACTCTAAAAGATCACAAGATGTGTAACACAACTGCCTTGAAATTAACACATGATATATTTTTAACAGTTCAAAACAACGTAAATTTCAGAATAGACAATGTTACATTGAAGTAGCATTAAATTTATTTACTCATGCTGGGTCCTCTCCAGCAGGGCATTATAGAGTAGAGATAACTCCAACTCTATAATTTTGAATGAATAATATATTCCATATAACAATAAGAGAGCATTGGCATATCTTATTGTTAGTCTAATTAGCCAATACTTTATGCTACATTTCTGAGAACACTTCATTGTTTAGTCATTATGAGGCGGTCAGAGCCAATGTTTTTCAAACCATGGTGATGTCAGCTTCAACACTCGGTGCTTGTCAATTACTGGGCTACAAAAGGTGTTGGTAGCTTGTTTCAAGGTATCAACTCGTAATTTGTTTTCCTGTCTGTCCTTGATAAGTTGAGACCCTCAATAAAACATTTTTTTTGCTTGAATCCTAACAACCATGACTTAGCGAGGGGTCGCTGTATCTCATCCCAATTGTCAAGTTCCTCTTCCTCATTGATCATAATTTCCTGGTTGACAGGGTCTTTCTTTCATCCCTGGGAATATTGTTTGTGCTACCAACAAGATCCATGTTCATTTCTCCCATTCTACCATGTATTTTACAATTGCATGAAATTGAAAAAAAAAATCAGGTGGTTTAAAACTGATGAGTAAGATGGCGAAATACAAATTTTTTTAGCTCCGCTGTCGACTTTGTCGAACAGAGCTTATCATATGAGTGATTGTCAGTCTGTCGACTTCTTAAAAACTACAACCCTGAATGCTTTGATACTTGGTGTATATGTACCTTGGGTAGACCTCACTTAGGTTTCATCATTTCATGATGATATCTTCAATTCTCTAATTTTGGTGAATATTTTTGGTAAAAAGTGATATTTTAGACTTATTGTTAAAAACCACAAGTCCAATTGCTTTGATATTACATACATAGGTACTACATGTGGACCTCTCTCAGATTTGTTCATTTTGTAATGATATCTTCAATTCTCTAAATTTGGTGAATATTTTTGTCATTTTTGGTAAAAAGTGATATTTTCGACTACTTGTGAAAATAGCAAGTCTGATTGTTTTTATATTACATATATAGGTACTACATGTGGACCTCTTTCAGATTTGTTAATTTCGTGGTGATATCTTCAATTATCTAATTTTGATGATTGTTTTTGTCATTTTTGGTGAAAAGTTATAGATTCTTGTTGAAAACAGCAAGTCCCATTGCTTTGATATTATACATATTGTTCATTTTCTAATGATGTCTTCAGTTCTTTAATTGAAATGTGCATTGCTAACAGCAGAGCTATCTCAGCCGACTGGCTGCTTGTTCTCAATGTTTAACTGATAATTGACACAGTAATTTGATTGCAGGCTGCTGGAATCTACAAGAAGTTTGCGCCAACAATTGGTATTGCAGTTGACCACAGGAGGCGAAATAAATCAGCCGAATCTCTTCAAGCTAATGTACAGAGGTTAAAGGAATACCGTACTAAGTTGATTCTCTTCCCTAAGAAAGCATCCAAACCTAGCAAGGGTGATAGCACTGTAAGTTTGTACATTGTTTCTACATTCATCTACCTTGTCCAACTTAGTGACGGGGGGGAAACCCACACCCAAAAATTTGTGCAAATGCATATTATGTTTTGTTGAAAATGAAATTGCGTAATTATTTGCATTGTCCTTGATTTCCAACACCTAATGAAGAAACAAAAGTCGCAAAATTTCCACATTTTATTACAATATTACCATCAGAATTTACAATGTAAAAGTTATTAGGGTCTGTGGGGAAAACGGTGAAAGATCATTATCTTGGTTGCTGAATGTGTAGAGAAAGACTTCACTTGAGGGTCTGTTTAACATCTTGAAAATGAAAAAAAAAAATAGAACCCTACCCTACCCTACCCTACCCTACCCTACCCTACCCTATCGTCTTTTGTAGAAAATGATCGTCCAGGTACATATTTTAAGATTTTTCTCAGATCAACAAATATGGTTTGAGTTCTATTAGGAACGACGTCAAAAGATCGATGTCGGATAAAAAACTTGTTTGCTTTAGTTTGGGGGTTGGGGGGGTGACCTCAAAGTTTCCATCCTACAAAAACGATTTTATTTTTTAATGAAGTCAAAACAATCTTGGAGTATTTGTAGTTCGTTTTTTTTTCTATCCAATCATGGACAGAAATAACCGAAAAAGGAAAAAAAAACGGAAAAATGGTTTGGTTCGAGTGTAAATCTTTGCGTCAAATGAGGTGCATTTGTAAAATCTTTTTACACGCACCCGACAACCAACTGCTATGCAATACTCCTGTCCAATTATCAATTTGTATTTAATGGTGAATGTAGTCTAACGCCATGACCAATATTTATCAATTAAGTTTCAGTGGGAGTGAGGGGGGTTTGGAAAAAAATAAAGGAATTAAGTTTTTTATCAGACATCGATCTTTAGACGTCGTCCCTTGTCTTCAGGGCATTGACAGATAAATCATGTAAACATTGCAGGATATAGAAGATGGACATCTTCTACCGTAAAAACCTGCAAATAAGCGCCACCCTCAATTAAGAGCCACTCAGTGAAAATTTGTTACATTTGACCCTCCATTAAGAGCCACCAAGAGTTGAGTGGTTTTGTCAATAAGAACCCTGAAATAAGCGCCAGCCGCCCGGTTGTTTACAATCAGGCAGACACCGAGCTTGTCGTGCCTCACTTCCACCCTGCATTGTTTATTGCACCACAGAAGGTGTGAGACAAATAAAGATTATCCCCATAACTTGCCTGATGTCCTGTGTAATTGAGAACTGAAGAATGATAGACGAAAGAAATGCACTGAGAGCGTGAATGTGACTGTCAACTTGTCCATTTTATATTTCTGACACACAATTGACCAATTCACAAACTATTCAGTAGTAACTACTAGTATGTTTTTTTTCCGAAACACCGAAGGACACGTTGAGATATTCATTGTCAATGTTGTCTTTATAACCAAGTAAAGAACGTCATGATTTTAGAACGCCTTTATCGGAAAATCGGAGGTATCGAAAATACATTCTCACAGACGGACCGGAACAGGAAGTCAGCAGAAAACAAAAGATTTTTTCCTTAGCGTGGGGGAAAACGGAGGTGTTAATCCGGTCCTGGCAACGTTTGAGGGATCGTGACGTAGCTCCGACTGTGAGAATGTAATGATTACGCAGCCCACTCTCGCTGATCGTGATTTTGGGTTATTTTTTGCATTTCATTTGAGAAGTTCGTTTTGGGGTGATTCGAGACAAAATCTTCAGGGAAGTAACAAAATAACTGGCATTAGTTTGGAGAGGACTCTCTTGCCGAAAATAATCAAAATTGAAGTCGAGTGGATTAGTTCCACAAACTTGCGCGATCAACTTGTCTTACAGCAAAGTGAAGTCTACGTGACCCGCCTGACCCAAATATTTAAATTAGCTATTTGTGAGAATTGAAAATAATCTGAACTTGTACCAATCAGAAAATGCCTTGTAACAGGCCTGGGCTTTCGTGAATGATTTCGTCTCTCCGATTGGTCACAGGAAATTGTTTTTAATACATGTAATTGTTACTTTCTCGGTATCGTTTCGTATTTGGTTATATAGGGGTGGGGCTATAGTTTGACCCTGTGCGTGGACTGTGAAGTACGTGAATATCATTAACAAATCATTATAAGCTGGCTTGATTATGAAACAGGAAATATAAACCAAAGCTGTACTGTCAGACGTCTAGCGCAATTAAAACAATGCCCAAGTACCCAAGCTGCAAAAATCTATAGAAAAACGTGTTTTTATTTATTGTTTTTGCCATAAATAACTGCAAGTATGTCTTCTCCTGTCGCTGCTGCATGCTGGTCAGATCAATTCTATCCGAAACTATTTGATATCGTCACCAAATCAACCACCACGCCAGCCACAGCCACCCAAGTTATTCCCAGTTTTCAAGAAAGAAGTTTGCCGTACTAAACTTGGGAAACAATTGTACAACGGAAGTACAAGTGATTCGAGTGTAGGGTCAGACACTGAAAGTGCTACCAAATCCGACTTCAGGCATCGCTACGCATTGTCAGTAAAACGTGACTTCAGGCATCGCTACACATTATCGATGAAACGTCGAATCGTCGTATTTGACATTTGTTATTCCCATAACAGTATTTTTACAGAATAAATTAATTGCAATGATACCTCATTAATAATTACTTGTCTGTTTTGGTTGTGTGTGTGTTTGCCTATCCCAGTGTTCTCCCCAGACTCTAAGCCAAGCCAAGGGGGGGGGGGATTTGTTTGTTAAATTTGTAAAATCTGTATGAAGAAATTAATAAATCAATAATGACATTTTTTTTCTACAACGGCATTTCAAAACTAAAGTCAGCGATTTTTCATTGATCTATCTATTATTTGTGTAACGCTACGATCACCGTAACATAGTCAGCTGACGGCATTGCGTTGAACGGGTATTCACCGCTGCTGTTGCGATCATCGGTCCCTGACTTTTTTGTTTAAAAATACACAAACTTAGAATGTTTGCTTAATTAAAACGATTCATTGATGATTAACTAAGAAATTACATCAAAATCGCCAACGAAATGTTGTTTTTAAACATCGCGGAAAAAAATGCACTCTGCGCCGCCATCTTTGTTACCTCAGTCAAAATCTCCGCTGTAACCCAGCATGCATTGGTTGTGATGTCACTACATGCGTTACGTCGCCTTAGGGTGGCGTTCCTCGGTAATGACGCACTATGAATGAGGTATTTCTAGAGGTCAGGGTTCGTTTTTTCCTTGTCCGTCTCGTCTGCAGTTGAATAATTTTTACTTCGATTTATTTACAGTTTTTTTTCCCCGATGCGACTTAATTTCACTTGTTTTTTTAATTCTTGGTAATTAGTGTCACTGGCGATGAAGTAGTAAAAACGCAATTAATCGCAGTGCAGCAACTCGGGATAGACCATCCCGACGCAATGGGCAAATTATTACTACCCTAGTATTTTGGGTTTGCCTGCTCCGCACCCTTGATAGACTTAGTAACTTCTTGTAGACTTCCGTTTTTATCACTGTTTGTGTAAGGCTAACTATGTACAAAGGCGAGATTACCTTTCGATCAATACATGTTATTGTTTTAAAGATGTGCTAGACGAGGCTGACACTTGTAAACAATACAACGTGAATAAGCATCGCGGGCAGGATTTCAAGGATCGCGGGCGAAACAAAAGCGACGCGGCTGTTTGTCTAAGCGACGCGGGCCCGCAGTGCTTGAAAGGCCTGGGGAGAACACTGCTATCCCCTTCCCTATTTCACAATGAAAAAGTTTGATGACCCTGGTTTAAGAGCCACTGGCTACAAAGTTGTCAACATGTTACCTCAAATAAGCACCACCCAGAAATGAATGTGTTACAAAGTGGCTCTTATTTGAGGGTTTTTACAGTATATACTGCAGTGTTCCCATTTACTCTGTAGAGTGTATTTTACCCACTATTTTGATTTTGTACCCTATGCTACAAGTGAAAAGGGAACCCTGAATTTTGAAAATCACTCGGAATGCTAGAGTAAATTACTATTAAAGCGAGGGACTCGTCACCTGCGCATGCGTCAAATGGCCATAGCATGTCATTGTTTACAAACAAGCGTCTACCCATGAGCTTTTGCGATTTTAGTGTGTGGTGTTATCGTCGTTCGGGACTCAATTCCCATGCGTGCCCAGGTGATGATCCTCCCGATTTAAATTACTGCTCATTTCTGTGTTCTTATTTTAAAAATGAAAAATTAACAAACCCTTGCTACAAAAACTGTTGGAATGCTGTTATAGTGCATGAACATACACTACAACTATGTAAACATTTTAACAAACCACAGAATTGACGAAATTATTCAGTTTATAAAATAATTCTGCCAGTGAAGCACATATCACACCAAAATTAATTGTACCTTCAGTTTAAGTGTCCTGCAACTGGTCTGAATTTTACATCAAGCAGCTCACATCTTTCTGAGCTTTATTGTTTCTACATTTTCAGGAGGAAGAGTTGAAGATGGCCAAACAGCTTTCTGGTCCAGTTATGCCAATAACACGTGTATACAAGAAAGATAAAGCACGAGCAATTACAGATGAAGAAAAGAAACACAGCGTGTTCCAAGCTATGTGTGTGGCACGTTCTCACGCCAGGTTGTTTGGTATCAGGGCAAAGAGAGCCAAGGAGGCAGCAGAGGAAGCAGCAATGGTGAAAAAGAAGTAATCATATTGTAAAGTTATATAAAATAAAAAAAAATCTGCTGTTTTCAGGGACTCTGTGTACTTTTCTTTTTTAAGCTGCATGCTTTAACATCGCCTGCTAAAAGCCTCTATGAATACACCAAAATCAATTGGGGGAGGGGGAGTTGGCATTAGCAGGCGATGTAAGAGTGGTCTCAACTGGTGAAAAGAGTTCTTCTCTGATAAAGAATACAGCCTTGAACATCTGTGCTATTTTGGACTTGTATGACAAGTACAGGGGTTTTAAAAATAGTGTTTAGATTAAGTACTCGGCAGTATACAGAATGAAGTATAGGCTATTGCTACATTACACCACACCATAACTGCCTTATTTATTGCAACATATTACAGCACTCGTATTGCTACATTGTGACAGTACCTTGGTACAATCAACACTTTCAGCCAAATTCACTCGTTTTTATTCCTAGCACAAGGCGAATATTACCCACACAACTACACAGCCTAATAATACACATTGACTGATTCGTGATGTTCCAAGTACAGGTAAAATACAGAGGTAGGGCCAGGCAATTCTACCTAGACAAACCAGTAGATTAACACAATTTTATAAAGTAGGTGAAGTTAAACATTGCATCTTTGAAAGACAGTGCAAACGTCCGCCTGAACATTCCAGCCACTTCACGGCGAGAAGGCTTATTGTAATCAAAGAAACGAAACTGGATAACGCGCGTAATGTTACCACGCGGCGAAATAAGGGTCTTGCAGGTACAATAATTAACGAAGCGAACCAATCACTACCTAAAATACTGTTATTTTTGGCAAAATTTTCATTGAGTTATATACACTACTGAAAGGTAAATATACTGGCCAAATTTTGACAGACAGTTGTGAATATTTTACGTGTAAGACCCTTGCTACGCTGATTACAGATTTTCGATTATCTGTAATTAGCGAAACGAACCATTTACTGATTGTATTGTTATTTTCGGCAAATGTCTTGTGTCGTTATATACACTACTGAAAGGTGAGTACTGGTCAAGCTTTGACCGAAAATTGTTAATATTGTACGTGTAAGACCCTCGTTTCGCTGATTAGATTTTTGATTATCTGTAATTAGCGAAGCGAGCCATGTACGTATTAAATATTTTCGACATGTATTTTGTAAATACTGTGCCAATAAAACCCATTTTTACTGATTACAGTTTAATTTCCATTATGTGTGTTATTCCGTTTTGTTTCGTCAATTACAATAAGCCGCATGCAGAAAGTCATCCCAGGAGTCGTCCACACTTCCGAAACTCCTTTCGCATTCAGCTCCTGCTTTTTCTGGGTTTTCTACCCTGTGTTCATGCCAAAGTCAATCGGAGCTGAACATAAAATTGCGTTATGGTATCTGATGGAATAAGAATCCTGGCAAAGTTGTGTGCATTGCATCAAATAAATGATCATATTCACAATCATGTCAATAGTTCTCATCTGTCTTCATCAAACAACGAATGACACCAACAGGAGTTGCATACACAGTAACTTGTTTGAGTTGATCACACTCCACCTGAATGCGAAAAACGGCAGAGAATACTCGCAAAAGGGGGTAGGATGTTCTCAATATGTCTGAAATAGGGGGTGTCTTTTTCTTAAATGTCTGCTTTAGGGGGTACTATATTTACATTGCGTCCGCAATAGGGGGTATGGTTTGCCAATGTGCTGCCAGCCCTAGGAGCCTATTTTTTAGCTTTTGTTATATCATGAGTGGCCTATGAATTACTAATGGCTATCATATCTTCTCTCAGGAGCATGTGGCAACATAAATGACTGGTGCATCTATGGTGGTCTTTTTTTTTTTTGTTAAGAGTTCCAGCATGCAATGCATCTAATTTTTGTTTTGTTCTATTTGAAAGGCACTTCTAATGGGGGGGGGGGGGGGGTATGGGAAGGACATTTGTAAATACATTGTAAGGCTCTTTGACCTAGTTTATAATAGCGGAAATGATAGCTTTTGGTTCTAAAAGTCTTGACTATATTCTTGTATTTTTCTGTTTTGAAAAAAAAATTTTTTCAAGACTGGGAAATGCATGGTCAGCAAGAAATTATCAAACTCGTTTGGGAAATTAGCATCAAGGCGCTTATTCAATGTTTCACTAGTGCTCAAAACTAATTGCATCACTAAATAGTATTAATGGCTGTCTATTACAACTAGCCGAAGATAATTGCATTCTCGTATGCCTTTGATGTGTGGCCACAAGGGGTACAAATATTGCTGTGCAACACTTGGGAGAAATGTAATACAAACATAAAATGGGGAATGAATATTAACAAATAATAAATGTAAACTGTTAATTGGATGTCATTACCAGTTTGCCTGAACACTCGTCACCCAGTCCATCTTACTGTTTAATCTCCATACCATCAGATACCAGTCTTAAATATCCTTCAGATCTTGTATGTAATATAAATTCAACCGTTGCACTCACTAGTCAATTCCTGGAACCGTTGCACTCACTAGTCAATTCCTGGAACCGTTGCACTCACTAGTCAATTCCTGGAACCGTTGCACTCACTATTCAATCCCTGGAACCGTTGCACTCACTAGTCAATCCCTGGAACCGTTGCACTCACTAGTCAATTCCTGGAACCGTTGCACTCACTAGTCAATTCCTGGAACCGTTGCACTCACTAGTCAATCCCTGGAACCGTTGCACTCACTAGTCAATCCCTGGAACCGTTGCACTCACTAGTCAATCCCTGGAACCGTTGCACTCACTAGTCAATCCCTGGAACCGTTGCACTCACTAGTCAATCCCTGGAACCGTTGCACTCACTAGTCAATCCCTGGAACCGTTGCACTCACTAGTCAATCCCTGGTACTGTCGCACTCACTAGTCAATCCCTGGAACCGTCGCACTCACTAGTCAATCCCTGGAACCGTCGCACTCACTAGTCAATCCCTGGAACCGTCGCACTCACTAGTCAATCCCTGGAACCGTCGCACTCACTAGTCAATCCCTGGAACCGTTGCACTCACTAGTCAATCCCTGGAACCGTTGCACTCACTAGTCAATCCCTGGAACCGTTGCACTCACTAGTCAATCCCTGGAACCGTTGCACTCACTAGTCAATCCCTGGAACCGTTGCACTCACTAGTCAATCCCTGGAACCGTTGCACTCACTAGTCAATCCCTGGAACCGTCGCACTCACTAGTCAATCCCTGGAACCGTCGCACTCACTAGTCAATCCCTGGAACCGTCGCACTCACTAGTCAATCCCTGGAACCGTTGCTCTCACTAGTCAATCCCTGGAACAGTCACACTCACTAGTCAATCCCTGGAACCGTTGCACTCACTAGTCAATCCCTGGAACCATTGCACTCACTAGTCAATCCCTGGAACCGTTGCTCTCACTAGTCAATCCCTGGAACAGTTGCACTCACTAGTCAATCCCTGGAACCGTTGCTCTCACTAGTCAATCCCTGGAACCGTTGCACTCACTAGTCAATCCCTGGAACCGTTGCACTCACTAGTCAATCCCTGGAACCGTTGCACTCACTAGTCAATCCCTGGAACCGTTGCACTCACTAGTCAATCCCTGGAACCGTTGCACTCACTAGTCAATCCCTGGAACTGTTGCACTCACTAGTCAATCCCTGGAACCGTTGCACTCACTAGTCAATCCCTGGAACCGTTGCTCTCACTAGTCAATCCCTGGAACCGTTGCACTCACTAGTCAATCCCTGGAACCATTGCACTCACTAGTCAATCCCTGGAACCGTTGCACTCACTAGTCAATCCCTGGAACCGTTGCACTCACTAGTCAATCCCTGGAACCGTTGCACTCACTAGTCAATCCCTGGAACCGTTGCACTCACTAGTCAATCCCTGGAACTGTTGCACTCACTAGTCAATCCCTGGAACCGTTGCACTCACTAGTCAATCCCTGGAACCGTTGCACTCACTAGTCAATCCCTGGAACTGTTGCACTCACTAGTCAATCCCTGGAACCATTGCACTCACTAGTCAATACCTGGAACCGTTGCTCTCACTAGTCAATCCCTGGAACCGTTGCACTCACTAGTCAATCCCTGGAACCGTCGCACTCACTAGTCAATCCCTGGAACCGTTGCACTCACTAGTCAATCCCTGGAACCGTTGCACTCACTAGTCAATCCCTGGAACCGTTGCACTCACTAGTCAATCCCTGGAACCGTTGCACTCACTAGTCAATCCCTGGAACCGTCGCACTCACTAGTCAATCCCTGGAACAGTCGCACTCACTAGTCAATCCCTGGAACCGTTGCTCTCACTAGTCAATCCCTGGAACCGTTGCTCTCACTAGTCAATCCCTGGAACCGTTGCACTCACTAGTCAATCCCTGGAACAGTCACACTCACTAGTCAATCCCTGGAACCGTTGCACTCACTAGTCAATCCCTGGAACCATTGCACTCACTAGTCAATCCCTGGAACCGTTGCTCTCACTAGTCAATCCCTGGAACAGTCGCACTCACTAGTCAATCCCTGGAACCGTTGCTCTCACTAGTCAATCCCTGGAACCGTTGCACTCACTAGTCAATCCCTGGAACCGTTGCACTCACTAGTCAATCCCTGGAACCGTTGCACTCACTAGTCAATCCCTGGAACCGTTGCACTCACTAGTCAATCCCTGGAACCGTTGCACTCACTAGTCAATCCCTGGAACTGTTGCACTCACTAGTCAATCCCTGGAGCCGTTGCACTCACTAGTCAATCCCTGGAACCGTTGCTCTCACTAGTCAATCCCTGGAACCGTTGCACTCACTAGTCAATCCCTGGAACCATTGCACTCACTAGTCAATCCCTGGAACCGTTGCACTCACTAGTCAATCCCTGGAACCGTTGCACTCACTAGTCAATCCCTGGAACCGTTGCACTCACTAGTCAATCCTTGGAACCGTTGCACTCACTAGTCAATCCCTGGAACCGTTGCACTCACTAGTCAATCCCTGGAACCGTTGCACTCACTAGTCAATCCCTGGAACCGTTGCACTCACTAGTCAATCCCTGGAACCGTTGCACTCACTAGTCAATCCCTGGAACTGTTGCACTCACTAGTCAATCCCTGGAACCGTTGCACTCACTAGTCAATACCTGGAACCGTTGCTCTCACTAGTCAATCCCTGGAACCGTTGCACTCACTAGTCAATCCCTGGAACCGTTGCACTCACTAGTCAATCCCTGGAACCGTTGCACTCACTAGTCAATCCCTGGAACCATTGCACTCACTAGTCAATCCCTGGAACCGTTGCACTCACTAGTCAATCCCTGGAACCGTTGCACTCACTAGTCAATCCCTGGAACCGTCGCACTCACTAGTCAATCCCTGGAACAGTCGCACTCACTAGTCAATCCCTGGAACCGTTGCTCTCACTAGTCAATCCCTGGAACCGTTGCACTCACTAGTCAATCCCTGGAACCGTTGCACTCACTAGTCAATCCTTGGAACCGTTGCACTCACTAGTCAATCCCTGGAACCGTTGCACTCACTAGTCAATCCCTGGAACCGTTGCACTCACTAGTCAATCCCTGGAACCGTTGCACTCACTAGTCAATCCCAAGAACTGTTGCACTCACTAGTCAATCCCTGGAACCGTTGCACTCACTAGTCAATCCCTGGAACCGTTGCTCTCACTAGTCAATCCCTGGAACCGTTGCACTCACTAGTCAATCCCTGGAACCGTTGCACTCACTAGTCAATCCCTGGTACTGTCGCACTCACTAGTCAATCCCTGGAACCGTCGCACTCACTAGTCAATCCCTGGAACCGTCGCACTCACTAGTCAATCCCTGGAACCGTCGCACTCACTAGTCAATCCCTGGAACCGTCGCACTCACTAGTCAATCCCTGGAACCGTTGCACTCACTAGTCAATCCCTGGAACCGTTGCACTCACTAGTCAATCCCTGGAACCGTTGCACTCACTAGTCAATCCCTGGAACCGTTGCACTCACTAGTCAATCCCTGGAACCGTCGCACTCACTAGTCAATCCCTGGAACCGTCGCACTCACTAGTCAATCCCTGGAACCGTCGCACTCACTAGTCAATCCCTGGAACCGTCGCACTCACTAGTCAATCCCTGGAACCGTTGCTCTCACTAGTCAATCCCTGGAACAGTCACACTCACTAGTCAATCCCTGGAACCGTTGCACTCACTAGTCAATCCCTGGAACCATTGCACTCACTAGTCAATCCCTGGAACCGTTGCTCTCACTAGTCAATCCCTGGAACAGTCGCACTCACTAGTCAATCCCTGGAACCGTTGCTCTCACTAGTCAATCCCTGGAACCGTTGCACTCACTAGTCAATCCCTGGAACCGTTGCACTCACTAGTCAATCCCTGGAACCGTTGCACTCACTAGTCAATCCCTGGAACCGTTGCACTCACTAGTCAATCCCTGGAACCGTTGCACTCACTAGTCAATCCCTGGAACCGTTGCACTCACTAGTCAATCCCTGGAACCGTTGCACTCACTAGTCAATCCCTGGAACCGTTGCACTCACTAGTCAATCCCTGGAACCGTTGCACTCACTAGTCAATCCCTGGAACTGTTGCACTCACTAGTCAATCCCTGGAACCGTTGCACTCACTAGTCAATACCTGGAACCGTTGCTCTCACTAGTCAATCCCTGGAACCGTTGCACTCACTAGTCAATCCCTGGAACCGTTGCACTCACTAGTCAATCCCTGGAACCGTTGCACTCACTAGTCAATCCCTGGAACCATTGCACTCACTAGTCAATCCCTGGAACCGTTGCACTCACTAGTCAATCCCTGGAACCGTTGCACTCACTAGTCAATCCCTGGAACCGTCGCACTCACTAGTCAATCCCTGGAACAGTCGCACTCACTAGTCAATCCCTGGAACCGTTGCTCTCACTAGTCAATCCCTGGAACCGTTGCACTCACTAGTCAATCCCTGGAACCGTTGCACTCACTAGTCAATCCTTGGAACCGTTGCACTCACTAGTCAATCCCTGGAACCGTTGCACTCACTAGTCAATCCCTGGAACCGTTGCACTCACTAGTCAATCCCTGGAACCGTTGCACTCACTAGTCAATCCCAAGAACTGTTGCACTCACTAGTCAATCCCTGGAACCGTTGCACTCACTAGTCAATCCCTGGAACCGTTGCTCTCACTAGTCAATCCCTGGAACCGTTGCACTCACTAGTCAATCCCTGGAACCGTTGCACTCACTAGTCAATCCCTGGTACTGTCGCACTCACTAGTCAATCCCTGGAACCGTCGCACTCACTAGTCAATCCCTGGAACCGTCGCACTCACTAGTCAATCCCTGGAACCGTCGCACTCACTAGTCAATCCCTGGAACCGTCGCACTCACTAGTCAATCCCTGGAACCGTTGCACTCACTAGTCAATCCCTGGAACCGTTGCACTCACTAGTCAATCCCTGGAACCGTTGCACTCACTAGTCAATCCCTGGAACCGTTGCACTCAC
Source organism: Saccoglossus kowalevskii (assembly GCF_978046115.1). NCBI lineage: Eukaryota > Metazoa > Hemichordata > Enteropneusta > Harrimaniidae > Saccoglossus > Saccoglossus kowalevskii. Next base: position 39,573,149 of record NC_140646.1, read on the forward strand.
TAGTCAATCCCTGGAACCGTCGCACTCACTAGTCAATCCCTGGAACCGTCGCACTCACTAGTCAATCCCTGGAACCGTCGCACTCACTAGTCAATCCCTGGAACCGTCGCACTCACTAGTCAATCCCTGGAACCGTTGCTCTCACTAGTCAATCCCTGGAACAGTCACACTCACTAGTCAATCCCTGGAACCGTTGCACTCACTAGTCAATCCCTGGAACCATTGCACTCACTAGTCAATCCCTGGAACCGTTGCTCTCACTAGTCAATCCCTGGAACAGTCGCACTCACTAGTCAATCCCTGGAACCGTTGCTCTCACTAGTCAATCCCTGGAACCGTTGCACTCACTAGTCAATCCCTGGAACCGTTGCACTCACTAGTCAATCCCTGGAACCGTTGCACTCACTAGTCAATCCCTGGAACCGTTGCACTCACTAGTCAATCCCTGGAACCGTTGCACTCACTAGTCAATCCCTGGAACTGTTGCACTCACTAGTCAATCCCTGGAACCGTTGCACTCACTAGTCAATCCCTGGAACCGTTGCACTCACTAGTCAATCCCTGGAACCGTTGCTCTCACTAGTCAATCCCTGGAACCGTTGCACTCACTAGTCAATCCCTGGAACCATTGCACTCACTAGTCAATCCCTGGAACCGTTGCACTCACTAGTCAATCCCTGGAACCGTTGCACTCACTAGTCAATCCCTGGAACCGTTGCACTCACTAGTCAATCCTTGGAACCGTTGCACTCACTAGTCAATCCCTGGAACCGTTGCACTCACTAGTCAATCCCTGGAACCGTTGCACTCACTAGTCAATCCCTGGAACCGTTGCACTCACTAGTCAATCCCTGGAACCGTTGCACTCACTAGTCAATCCCTGGAACTGTTGCACTCACTAGTCAATCCCTGGAACCGTTGCACTCACTAGTCAATACCTGGAACCGTTGCTCTCACTAGTCAATCCCTGGAACCGTTGCACTCACTAGTCAATCCCTGGAACCGTCGCACTCACTAGTCAATCCCTGGAACCGTTGCACTCACTAGTCAATCCCTGGAACCATTGCACTCACTAGTCAATCCCTGGAACCGTTGCACTCACTAGTCAATCCCTGGAACCGTTGCACTCACTAGTCAATCCCTGGAACCGTCGCACTCACTAGTCAATCCCTGGAACAGTCGCACTCACTAGTCAATCCCTGGAACCGTTGCTCTCACTAGTCAATCCCTGGAACCGTTGCACTCACTAGTCAATCCCTGGAACCGTTGCACTCACTAGTCAATCCCTGGAACAGTCACACTCACTAGTCAATCCCTGGAACCGTTGCACTCACTAGTCAATCCCTGGAACCATTGCACTCACTAGTCAATCCCTGGAACCGTTGCTCTCACTAGTCAATCCCTGGAACAGTCGCACTCACTAGTCAATCCCTGGAACCGTTGCTCTCACTAGTCAATCCCTGGAACCGTTGCACTCACTAGTCAATCCCTGGAACCGTTGCACTCACTAGTCAATCCCTGGAACCGTTGCACTCACTAGTCAATCCCTGGAACCGTTGCACTCACTAGTCAATCCCTGGAACCGTTGCACTCACTAGTCAATCCCTGGAACTGTTGCACTCACTAGTCAATCCCTGGAACCGTTGCACTCACTAGTCAATCCCTGGAACCGTTGCTCTCACTAGTCAATCCCTGGAACCGTTGCACTCACTAGTCAATCCCTGGAACCATTGCACTCACTAGTCAATCCCTGGAACCGTTGCACTCACTAGTCAATCCCTGGAACCGTTGCACTCACTAGTCAATCCCTGGAACCGTTGCACTCACTAGTCAATCCTTGGAACCGTTGCACTCACTAGTCAATCCCTGGAACCGTTGCACTCACTAGTCAATCCCTGGAACCGTTGCACTCACTAGTCAATCCCTGGAACCGTTGCACTCACTAGTCAATCCCTGGAACCGTTGCACTCACTAGTCAATCCCTGGAACTGTTGCACTCACTAGTCAAACCCTGGAACCGTTGCACTCACTAGTCAATACCTGGAACCGTTGCTCTCACTAGTCAATCCCTGGAACCGTTGCACTCACTAGTCAATCCCTGGAACCGTTGCACTCACTAGTCAATCCCTGGAACCGTTGCACTCACTAGTCAATCCCTGGAACCATTGCACTCACTAGTCAATCCCTGGAACCGTTGCACTCACTAGTCAATCCCTGGAACCGTTGCACTCACTAGTCAATCCCTGGAACCGTCGCACTCACTAGTCAATCCCTGGAACAGTCGCACTCACTAGTCAATCCCTGGAACCGTTGCTCTCACTAGTCAATCCCTGGAACCGTTGCACTCACTAGTCAATCCCTGGAACCGTTGCACTCACTAGTCAATCCTTGGAACCGTTGCACTCACTAGTCAATCCCTCGAACCGTTGCACTCACTAGTCAATCCCTGGAACCGTTGCACTCACTAGTCAATCCCTGGAACCGTTGCACTCACTAGTCAATCCCAAGAACTGTTGCACTCACTAGTCAATCCCTGGAACCGTTGCACTCACTAGTCAATCCCAAGAACTGTTGCACTCACTAGTCAATCCCTGGAACCGTTGCACTCACTAGTCAATCCCTGGAACCGTTGCACTCACTAGTCAATCCCTGGAACCGTTGCTCTCACTAGTCAATCCCTGGAACCGTTGCACTCACTAGTCAATCCCTGGAACCGTTGCACTCACTAGTCAATCCCTGGAACCGTTGCACTCACTAGTCAATCCCTGGAACCATTGCACTCACTAGTCAATCCCTGGAACCGTTGCACTCACTAGTCAACCCCTGGAACCGTTGCACTCACTAGTCAATCCCTGGAACCGTTGCACTCACTAGTCAATCCCTGGAACCGTTGCACTCACTAGTCAAACTTTCTTTGCGATTGTTTGTAAACAATTTTCACCCAAAAAGAAGCGAATAATGGTTTTGTCTAGTTCGAGCAGAAGACCAGGACTATATTGACAGATGTGACGAGTCAAACGGTTGGTTGGTATGTTGAAATGATTATTTAGTCACTGTAGACTATTACTTCAATTACTGGGGGGTACAAGACACAATGTTAACACGAAAACCGTAATAAGAAGCTCAAAGAGCCAGCCTACTACCAAACTATAGGGGGCTTAAAAATCGTCACACACCTGATAAACGAGATACTGTCACACTAATACAATAGCTGATAAAACCTGGCAGAAAGGTGAAGACAACATGAATATCATATAAAAATACAACACAGAGGCTGGGTAGACATTCTGCAGAGATTGCAACGAATTAACACTTTTTTAACTCAAAATGGCCATTATCTGGACATCTTGAATCCGGTAGTCAAATGAATAGACATGTATATCGCAAATGCCTGATGTATGTGTTAAATTGTTCGATTACATAGTCTGTACATTGAAATGCATCATTTAATCAAGGTACATTTGCCTCAGTCAATTCGCGGATATTATCTTTTATAAATCGGCACTGTCTCTTCTGGGTTCTTGTACATGTTGTACGTCCTTTTACAACCAACATATAGGCTCTGTAATTATGGCTATTGATTCGTTATGTCGCAGCGTAGTTGCAGTGGTCAGAGAAAGGTTTTTACAAATGCATCAATTTTATCCACTTCTTGAGTATCAAAAATTCAGCCATCTTACAGAGAAATAAGACTTTGGAATTTTGAGACCAAAGTGTTGATGTTCTATACATTGCGTAGCATTTTGAAACATTTGGAAATCTTCACTTTGGCATGCAAATTAGCTTAGCCCAATGTAGCAATGGCAAGTATAATTTTCACTAAACCAATCAAAATCAACCTTGCATAGTTCCCGAGTACAATGCCCTTTGCTCTGTGTGCTCTTTTTCGCGGTAATTCAACTCAAAATATGATTGTCGTTGTATGGGGTCTAAGCAATTATTTGTCTCTTCTCTGTTCTTGTTCTTGTGCATGGGGCTAAGCGCAACACAAAATTTCATTTTAATAGTGACAGAAACCTAAATTTTAGACTTCAAATACACCCAAACATTTGCAGTTTTGTGAATGAAGGTATGAACTTTGCATTATGTGTGTTATAAATTGTATAAGATTGTGTTGAAGGGTCGATAGAAGGTCATTTTAAAGGGGCATCGATACTCGTCATTTTGGAATTTGTAAAAAGTTAACCAAAAATATTCATGATGCTCTGCTTTATTTTATATTTTGCCATTTTATGAACGCTATACTGAGAATTGTTTATGTGGAATGCCTGTGTCCCATACTACTTCACGTGGTTGGTTCAATAAGTTATTTTGGAGGGGCTGTGCGTTTATTTTTAAACTAGCACTCGTTGATCACAGAGTCTCGTGTTTCATTTGAGCAATTAAAGCCAGATCTATCTATAATAAACACAATGCAATTTACCGTGTTTTGTCAACACAATATTTTAATAACAATTTACTAGAAATTGCACCTTTATTTTTAAATAGAAATTGGTGCAATTCTTTTACTAATGCTCCCATCTGTGTGTCATGTCATTCTCAGTGTGCAGTATATTTCTGGTCATATCAGTAACTAATGATGGACTGATATTATGTGAAATGATGATTTTAGTGTTACCAAGAATGAAATAGAAAAATATGCGTCCACACTGAATAAAAACAAATTATATTTCACCAATGGGCTAATAAATGACAAACGGAAAATGCCTTTACGAATATCGAAGTAGAAAGCAGAGATGATTTCACGGGCCAAATAGGTTGTCTATTTGTTCAGTTCAGATAATTGGTGTCAATGTGTTAGTGCAAATTCACTAAGTTACATACACGGTATATTAAAAAAGTTTTCTTCAGAGTTTTTAAAAATAAAAGATAAATTTATATGATAGTATGTTTATGCAGTTTTCTTTGCTACATCCACAGTAGATGGTTTTGTTAACATCCATATCAACACCACAGCTAGAAATGGTCCAAACCAATAAACCAGAAGATGTTCCACCATTGAGTGGTTCAAGCAATTGTACGTCAAAGATGTTGCCAAGGCTGGATTGAACATCATGCCCGTGTATTCCATACCTGTGGAGAGACAGTGACATAAATCATTGTGTGATGGCGCTATTATCCTTAAATTGCTTGCGTGGAATTATTTCAAGTTTCACGCTGCTATCAGAATTTCTATTAATTTATATTCAACATTTATTTGCCGCCAGAATAATCTACATTTTGAATCATGCATACAAATGTGAACTTACGTAGATTTAAGTTGACAAACTTTGCAAGGTGTCTCGAGTTGAGAAGCAGTGGCCCACGACTATATTGTACCATAAAACTACAGTATAGTTCCGTGATTGTACCATGTCTAACGTTCAGAGTTACGTGGATTCGATTGGATGATTGAAATAGAATGATTAGATGCATTCCCGGTTTGTCGTGTCCAGTATGGTAATTATACACACATGTTGTGTGTTTGCAGTATGCCATATTGTTAAGGATATTATCGTGTAAACGTTTTACAAGAATCTATACCGTGCTTTTGTAAGCCTACTGAAAAGTCTGCGTGATTATCTATACCGGTACTTGCACAACCCTGTCTTGCCCTGCTTTCTATTTTAGGGTCTACTATGAGGCCTATTCATAATTAGCAGTGATAAATTAAAGATGATGTACATATTTTAGAAATATACCTTGCTAGTGCTTCAAACACGCCCTCTTTAACTTGAATTATAGTATGCGTAACAAATTTTTGTTTGTTTGTTTTTAAGTAGATGGCGGGGCTGTACCGGAAATGCTGCGTGAAATATGGAGCGCCAGGCTAAAAAATAGTGTCAACAAATGTCCACCGATCTCCGACGTCATCAGGCATATCTGGAATTCCATTCCTTTACAGCGGCATGACAGTTCTATATTTAGACGATATTGTGTTATCAATTTACAGGGCAGTTCATTAGTTTCAGAACTAAATAATCTAATTATTGGACAAAAATATGCGTTTTATTATAAATCTTGGAAATATTATTTTAGTATTTATAAGGTAATGGATTTACATACCGATTATTATAATTGTAACCGAAGTTAGATGTTCGATGTACATGGAAAGTCTGTCACCGCCGATATGGAAATTACACACAAGTGTGCTGATCAATGTTGCCATCATCTCTGCAAACATTCCTGGTATTATCGGTACTTTGAGAGCAGACTCGCACTGCAGATCTAAAAACTGCGATTTAGATAAGTGCGTTTCCGACATTGCCATTTTCCAAAACTGCTTCACATATATTGGTGCTAGTAAACCGCCCAGTAGTTGACAGGCTATCTTAATGTGACCTTTAACCACATCACTTTTACCGCTCAGCATTTCCTCCCAGACCGAACAAACACTGGCCGTCCCGTCAAAAGTTAAGGTGAACGAGATAAATAGACAAAACAGGTAGAATGCGTAGCCGACGGCACCGTAGGCTTCTAGGACGATATCGCTTTCCAGTACCCCGACGACCAACTGGAATGTAGATAAAGTCTCTGCAGCGTATGCATGATATTTTGACGGCAGAAGGCGGCGATATATCGCCCGTAGAGCGTACATCAACAGGGTCGTACAAGCCACGAAGGCGACACAGGCCCAACATGTTGGCAACACAACCCCCATAGTGGAATAGCTGTCCCGGTGAAAGTGGTGGGAGCGGCAGCTATATATAGACAATGTGCTAGTAATAACATGAGCCCTAAGACTGATGTACCACCGCACTGTCAGTGGAGTATTGCAACTATGAAACAATTTTGCAGGCTGTTGATGTGCTGGGACAGGTTGTGGTGTATTAACGGACTATAAATAGACTACTCAGTATTGTGTTCTGAGTGGCTGGCTGTAAATATACATTAAACCCCCTAGACAATGACTATTGTTACACGTAACCAGGTTACCATTATAATAACAGATTTTAGCTGGACGTCAGTCTATGGGTATCGCGAGGTTCATTTGAAGAATATTCAGATCAATTATGCAAATTACAAATAGTGGGTTCCAATGAAAATCAAATTCAATTATCGTTAGTGTTGCAGGTTCTCTCGCCCATATACAGTCAATTAGACATTGTTTTTAATACATATAAAGATAGTAACCAATTCATAGACATAGTATTTGGGATATACGAACACAGCATAACAGGGGTAACAAGTTATTACGTTAAACGCCGGTGGTCGTCGCTCAGCATGCGTTGTATACGTTTCTATGGGTCCCGTATCGAACAGGACGCGGCGCGACGAACACCGCCCTTTAACCAATTTAATCACGAAAAACAAGTGTATAACAAAACTTAATAATTACTACCCGCAAACAAAGGAACCAAATAATCACAGCTCGTTCGTGGTAATAATTGTATCAATAAAAGTGATAGTAAAGATACACAGTTGCTGAATGAGGTATAGAGGGGGCAAGGGTTATTATCGTTCAACGTAATTGCAATATTTTTTTGTTCGTACAACGTAAATTGAAAAAATAAATTCCGTAATTCTGTAATCACAGGCTAGACGTACAACGTAATCAATCAAATATTTGTTTAGTACACTGTAAAAATTGGTCATTTTTCTCGGTACGTACAAGAATTTACATCCAAATAAAAAAAGTCGTAAAGAATAATCCAGGGAAATTACATTTTCGAAACTGTAAAAACGTCTTTTTTTTCTTGTAAATTGTAAAAAGCCCCTTTTATTTCCCGTAAAACTGTACCAGCTACCCCTTGCCCCCCTCGGTATAGTGTAAAGAATATGTACCTGGAGATTTTTGCCAATCAATTAATGGTTCAAGCATATAATAAATGTGGGCGTGGACGCGTGTATCTTACAGTAATACATGTACGTCCGCACGACTGCAGGTAGGTCAGGGGTGGAGGTCGGCTCGTGCTCGGTCGTAGAATGGGATGTAGAAACCACAATGACGGGTAGAATTAGCGGAAAAACGCTGTCACACGTTGAACTTTTCGAACTGGGCTTGAACGTTTATCCTGCACACGTTAACGTAATCATGATTGCTACATACAATGCGGTCCGTATAATCATGTTACTGTGTAAATCTGAAATATTCCTACCTCAGTTGTCATAACATACCTATACCTCAAGAATTTATAAATAACTTAATATATCCTGTAATTTAAAACGGACCTTGTGACAAGCTAAATATATTTTCTGAATGCTCAATTAAGTTAACACTTTCTAAGTTCGTCTAAGTGACCACTGACCCAACACCGAAGTAGTAAAGCATCCCCGAAAAATACAGAATATGTGTAACCAAGGCGACATTGATTATGATATAATAATTTTATTTCATTTTAGAATATCACGAATGAAACGCCCGGTATCCGTTATCAAGCTCTGAACTAACAAACAGTTTTGCGTTGAGAGTAAATTGATTGTCCTTTCTCGTTTTGCCTGGTTTGTTTATATATTTTTTTAGGTTTTGTATTTTTTTGTTCTCATTAACTATAGCCATTTTCCTGTGTACTAATAATACAATAATGATGATGTTACTGGTTACATGTAATTCCAGAATAACGTGTACATTGCACGTATGCCGCGAGTGATTATACAATACAATAAAGTCAACGAAGCCATATAATTATAAACTACTGTTTTTATGATGCGCGAACTAACTCCTACCAGAATGATGGAGAATGTAATCTGCCTCGCCGATCCATTCGTTTGGATTTTTGCGGTTCGGTTAGAAAATATTTTCCAGTGTCTTTGGTATAATGTAAGTATAATGTTTTATAATAATTATAAACATTGGCGGCAGTAGGCATTGTTAACGCCGGCCTTTTTCTATTTGATTTCATCTCTGTCGCACATCTTTTTAATTTCGTTTATTTTATTTTTTATTATTACGCAGATCAACGTGCTTCACGCGAATCATAGCACCTGTCACAAGTACACCATCAGCAAGAAAAAAAAAGCCGCTACGCTATTGTTTTTGGTCTCGATGTCAGGTTACCGTATTTACCGTACTATGATGAAATTATAACCATATTAAAATATAGTAATCGCATTTTGTATTACAATGTATATTGAGGTCATTTAATAGTTGATGATAAGCCTATACAGTATGTGATCTAACATCAAACATGACATTTAAAAAACGTTCAGTCTAGATTTTAGCTATAGATTCTCTTGTAAAAAAACGAAATGCCCTTATTTAGAAAATAAACACACTATGTCAATTAAGAAAGAAGTCTCGGAGAAACATTCAATAAATATACATATGTTTTATTATATTTTTGCGTGTTATATTTTGGTTTAAATATAACCTTACATTCTATAATCCTAAAGTTATATAACTTGTGTTATGTAATACACTACAATAGAACACACGTGCGTAATAAATTATGCATCAATATAGGCATTTAAGTATTCACAACAATAACATAATATTTTCTTGTTTATTTGTATCAAGGTTATTGCTTCTCTGGTGTTTATTTGGTCAAAAGTTGATTATATCTCATTGTTTGATTGATGACACTCACTGCATACAGTTTATGTTCGCTTGATTATTGTGTTAAATATTAAACTATTTCTAAGACAAGTTACTGTAAATTAAGTAAGGATTTTAATTTACCAGAAACAAACTTAAAGCGCGGTGGTCATCGCGCAGCGCGTGTTCGAATTTCATGTAAATAAACAATGTATTTTACACGCGTTGTATACGTCGCTATGAGTCCCATATCGAACAGAACGCGGCGCGACGACTGCCGCAATTTAATTCAAATCTCGTTTTTTATTTTTATTTCTGCGACTATTTTTAAGCATCATAAGTGTGCATCAAATACACAAATTTGTCTCATTCCTGAGGTGGCTGACTATAACTTATAACTTCGACAGAAATTGAAAATATTTGTTCAAACATCAATACGAACAAGAGTTTATTATAGTATAAAACACAAGTTTGGGTCACACTTGTTCTTTTCAGTGAAAAATAAATTTTTAGAATAGTTTAGGAACGAAAAAAGCCTACAAACGCATGGATCTAATTCCAACGACATAACAACATGTGATACAATTTCAATGGAAACACCTTAATCCAATTACCAATCAATTGGAAACAATAATGTACATCATTCAAATTTAGATCACAAGCATTCATTTTTATTTCAATCGTTCTTCTTCCACCTTGAATATTTTGCATAATAATAAGAACCGCTTCCAGCACCATTATGCAAACAACCAATACAAATGAAACATTATAATTAATAAGGTCACTTAAATATGGAAATACAATTACATACAGTGAGTGTAAAGCATGTTTCTATTGATGGCTACAACTTATGGATTTTAGTTTATTCTTTAAGCATATTTGACACGCTATAGTTACTAACGTACGAGCTTTCCCCGACTAGGTTCTATATGGACTACATTCTAGTTCATTTTTGTTATGAATATAAATAAAAACAAATGCCAAATGAATATTTGCCAACAATTCATAATTATAATCCACTGTTGGTCATAACGTGTATACATACGTGGAGCATGGTCAGCACACCTCTATTCAAAACACCCACTCGATAACATGTCTTGGTTATATTGGAGGTCATGTCATGTCATTTATGTTGTGTTATGTTATGTTGTGATGCTACTGTATGTTATTGTAATTAGACCATTATAATTTTGATTTTTGATCATAATCACTGAGTTTTAAATTTACGGAATGTCAATGAGACAACAAGTTGTATTGTCATTTTTGTCTCCATGCTACATCCGCTATCATATACTCATTATTCATATCATTATTGACGTCCCAGTTGTTTTTCCACGTAGCGCGGACCATACTTCCGAAATACCACCTAAATACACTTGATATATCTTCTCTATCAACAAGACTTTTTTTCAAATGAAGAGGAATTCTGTGTCACTTGATACGCCATGCTGCAATTAAAGCAAATACGAAGTATTTGATATTAAAATGCTGCGATAAATATTGGAGAAAAATGCACAATATCAACAAATAAACCATGCAGTTAGAATCCTCTATGGCTGTAAATTTTATCTTGGATATTCAAGAACACGATTTCGGACACCAAGTTTCTCATATCCTACGTGTGTCCAGTCCCTATGACAGCCAGACAGAGTGACAGAAATGTACACAAACAAGAACCAGAACCTTCTAAATAAATATAAACTCGAAGTTGCATGAGCTTTGTTCTGTATCGTATTGGCCTCGGCTCGGTCCAAATTGTACCAGGGCTGTTTTCGTCACGGTTGTTGGATAGTAGTTGAAGTATTTATTAATATTAATTATTTCCTCCAGTAATGTGCTTCTAATCACCAATTTCAAATTTACCAAGTGATGTTGTACTGCATGGCTGTGAACTATCAGTTATTTGCACGTCTTTTGAATCTTGACCAAACTTTGGTGATGGTTTTGTTAACTTTCTACATACAACGATATTCATACTATACATATTATAATCATTACAATTCTCCATCTTTTTGTATCAATTAATATCCGATATAGAGGTGGGAATCTCATTTATCTAACACCAGCATAAACTATTTGCTAACTTAAAGGTATGCCTTTCATGGAAATACTGTCCTACGATAACACTACTTGGCGAATATGTGAGTCCAAAGCCGAGTCACAGGTATGACATAATAAGTAAATAATGAACAAAACATAGTCAGCTGAAATTGAAAATAATCAAGTGTTTTTTTTGTTTTTGCATCTGGTTAAATGGCCGATATAAGAGGTGTCACTGTACCGGGTCGCTGATGGCGCTGCAGCGAGTTTCAATCTACATAGAATTTAGTAACTTTCAGTAACTTAGTTAATCTTTATTTAATCAACAGTTTAATTAACAGTTTTTTGTTTTGTTTAACGTTGTATGTTTCCCATAACGCGATGCTCGGTTATCTGTTAATTATAACACCGGACTTTGAGTTAATATTTGGGCGTGGTTTAGCAAAAGTGGGTGATGTTTTCATAACTCGAAGTCCGTGACTCAAACAATTCAGTATCTCGGTCGTCATCGTCGCAGCTTGTGTTCTAATTTCAAGTAAACAAACAATGTATTTTATATACGTTGTATGCGACGAACACCGCCCTTTAACCAGGGAATAGGTTTATGTCGTCATCATAGTTAGATTCTAAAAAGCTGAATTATTTTGTATCAACAAAAAGTTTACGACGTTGAGTTCAACTTTCACATTGCAAACATAAATTATACCACCCTGGTCATTTGTTTATTTGTTGTTTTTTTCACTTAGGTTTGAGGCACATTTTATTTGGCCACTACGTAGCTGTTTTGCATGAAGTAGCGTATGTGCACAACAAAAAGGAGTGAAGAAAAACAGTATATTGCACTGCCAGGAACAGGCGCCATCACATGTTGAGTTTGTCTGAATCATGCCAAATTTAAATAACTTAGGGGGTCATTTTTCAGCTGGAAAAATAAACAAAATGGCTTCTCAATGAGAATGTCGTCATAATCTCGATGTTGTTCATTTTTTCTGACTTTCGTACTGGCATTTGTACTTTTAAAGATTCTGTCACATTACTCTGTATCTGCCGCAAATCTTAGGTTCTTCGTCTAGTGCCAATCATCAGTACGACGTGTTTTTTTCTGATTTCTGTCCGCTGAGTCGTCGATTTACGGCCCTGCTGCTGCTAGTGCATGCTGCTTTGTGTTGTCATTTGACCTATTATTTATCTTCAAAATTCATGACGAAAACTCAACTAAAATGAGTTCAAGAGAAGTCATTAATTTGAGATTCAACCAAGACCAGGGTAAGTTTAAATGCGTATCCGAGAAATGGGCTCTTTTGTTATATAACGTTATTGTCACTAGCATGGCCACCCCCCCCCCCACCTTGGGGTATAACAAGAAAAAAAAGAATATCACAATATATATATTTTGATATTTACGTCTGAATTTCTTAGATTGTTATCTGATTTGAATCGAACCAACATCAAGACTAGACACTGACTTGTTTTGTAGGTTGTTTTGCCTGTGCCATGCAGAGTGGAGTTCGAATATATAATGTAGAACCATTAGCAGAAAAGTTACATCTAGGTAAGAGGAATTACTCAATTTCACAATGCAATCAATTAACACAGTTAATAATGTAACATATTGGGATTTGTTATACTTGTGCTGTATTCCAGGCACTGTAAAACCATTTTATTTTCAATGACATTCAATTTCACTATTTTGAGCATATGCATATTGTAATTTGACATGATCATGTGAATTTAATTCAGCATAGTGTAAATAAGTATATATGTAATATGAACCATCAAAATGTGCAGGCACTTTTGCATTATACGCCTGATTTTGCCACTATACCTTCAGTGATTACATGTTCATTTGTAATGTGCATATTGTTTGACCAATTGTTTCATGAACTGAATATTTAATTACCTGTATGTACCAGTACCGGTAGTTAGTACATCCATTGAAATATGGAATATTTTTTTAACAGGAGTGTTTTCATTTCTATTCTGCCCACAGTGCCTTTATTTCTTGACAAGAGTGTTTTCATGCTAAACTTAATTTTCAGATAGCGATGAAGTTGGCAGTGTTGAGCAGATTGAAATGTTGAACCGAACTAATCTAATTGCAATCGTAGGTGGTGGTAGTAGACCTAAATTTGCTGACAATACAGGTACACATTTATTATATCGTTATTATTCATCACTTAGAATATAGCACATTAATATTCTTCCTGTTTACTGCTAATTCATCCCTGTCCGAAAACAAGGACTTATACCTCTGTACATCTACATGTCAGTGCATCTGAACCTGTACTTCTGACTTGCCTCCACTGATCAAATTCAAACTACACACACATCATGTCAGACTGACTGTCAGACATAATATGTCTTTACATTCATTTCATAATTTGATTCAAGGTGGCCATTTTGGATCAAACATTTCCTCCATTCCAGAACCAGATCATGGGTATTAATGGATGGATTTTATTCAAACCTGGTACATGCGTTATTTAGTCTGATATCAAAAGACTTTGATATATGTGTTTAATTTATGGATCAGATTCTAATAAGATGAGCTTTTTAAAAAAAATATGTTCAGATGCCTCTGAATTATCTTCACACTCACACATACATGATACATCATTTTATGTAAGGTATATGCACATAGATTATTTTAAAATCTGGTTCAATTTGGCTGACTGGTGGCCATTGTAGTCCAATCATTCTGTGATGTCATATGTTTACATTTTTGACAACCATCATATGAATGTGTGATAACAAATGTCACCCACTGATCAGCACTGGGTTGTGATCTGCTTTGATATCATTGTCTGTGACTTTTATTAACAGAGACACATACATGTATATGTTTATATTTAATAACACATGAAGCCAACAATGCTGATATTTATCTTGGTGTGTGAATGACTGGTTCTTGTCAACCAATCTCTCAGCATGTGTACATGAAATGTGACAATTACGACGATCTATATACATAACATGGAACACATGTACATATACATTCCTATATAACGTACTGTAAAACATGTCTTTTTTGCGAGCATGTCTTTTTCGTGAATTTAGCGAGAGAATTGATTTGCCGCTAAACAAAGAAATCAACAATGACATAAGAGATTCGCTAAATCAACATTTCGCTATTACCACGATTCGCTAAAATTGCATGCCGCTTTTTCAACATGTTTTACAGTAATCTTACAATGAAAATGTGCACTTATTTTGTTTTCATTCTTTTGTAGTTTTGATATGGGATGATATTCAAAAGAAATTTGTCTTAGAATTGACATTTCCTTTGCCTGTAATTGGAGTACGGCTACACACGGCTGGTAACAAGTAAGTCTTCCAAAGTTTATACGATTATGAAGTAATTAATGCATTCTACTGTACATGATTTTATGATTGTTTCTCTTAGTAAACTGGATTGTTTAATTTTATAGGATTGCGATTATACTTGAAAAAAGAATCTACGTTTACAGTTTTCCAAATAAGCCAGTCAAGTTATTTTCCTTTGACACAAGAGAGAACCCTAATGGTTTGTATGATTTGCATTCAGCTTGTGTTATTAAAGTCCTTAGTCACATGACTCACTTCATCTCTGCCATTGCTTGCTTGTAACATAATAATACTCTTGTGCACACATGTAAATTTGAATATATTTCGGGAATTTAATAAGGGATTCAATAAACAATGTTCCAATATATGATTCTCCCATTGCTTCCTCCTCAGTTAGCCCTAAAATGTTCAACCCAGCAAAATAGGTGATTTCCTGTTGTACTTCCTGTATTATGGTCGCTCGCAAGTGTTTTATTTTCTCTACCTAAAAGACCAATTTAGATTTTTCTTATAATAATTTAATATTGCTTTGTGTTATTGCAATTGATTTTCATCAATTTACTTCCAGGTTTATGTGAAATAAGCTGCAGTACTGAAAATCCCATCCTTGCATTTCCTGGACATAAATGTGGAAGTTTACAGATTTTTAATTTAAATGCTACAGAGCAAGGATCCTCATCATCACCCATTAATATAAGTGCACATCAAAATGAGATAGCTTGCATTGCTATCAATCAGCGTGGCAACAGAGTAGCTACAGCTTCTAAGAAAGTGAGTCACTATTTAAAAGAAGTTAATTGTGATGATTCACAAGACATTGCTGCGTTACATTTTATCAGATGTTAGTGAGCAATTTGACAAGCTTATCTATAACTAAAGTTGATAAGTCATTACATAGTGCAATTTAGTCCATAATGTTTCTGTAATTTTTCTTGTGGGTTTATTTGGGGTCCAAGCCATCGCAAAAAAAATAAACTAAATTTGATCGGTCTCATGGTTTTGCTGCCACTCTGGATTTTCATCAAAAATGGCAAAATGTTATGAAGTTAGCTTAAATGTAATAATTTCATAATAACTGCATGCAATAATTGCTATTTACAAACTTATTTTATTGTTGATTAGTATTAGAGCTTGGCCGAGTTGAATTTTTCAAGATATAGGTTAAAATATGGATAACAAATTTCATATAGTAATATAAAGTACATGCCCCTTACATTGGATGAGTGTATGGTTTTCTTTTTAAAAATGTCCTTTTTCTTGCCCTTTTTTCAGATTGAGTTGTCCACTTTGTAACATAATGATGGTAACTGAATTCACTGTTAGTGAAATAAAACATGATGTCGTTTCTCGATGTGTGGTTTACTGTGCTTCAAAACTGATAACAATCAAAGCAATATGAGTGTAAAAAATTGTAGAAAAATACATAAAAGTGTGGAAAATGTTAGGAACAAATTATACATTCAGAAGGTTAAATTGCAACTCTGAATTTGTTCAGTAAAAATGTAGCTTCACCTTCTGAAGTATATGCTATAACTTGTTTTCTTATATTGTCATCAGGGAACCCTAATTCGTGTTTTTAATGTTCAAGACTTGAAAAATGTCAGAAGTGAACCTATTGTGGAGTTACGTCGTGGTGCTGATCCAGCAACACTTTACTGGTAAGTTATATAGCCTGTTCTGGTCTTTGAAATCATCCCTTGGTGGTAATATTATCTTTGGTCATGATGTGTCATAAAAGTTTACATCAGTCAGCAAACCACATATAAAATTATACAAACAAATATACGATTTCTAATTGTTCTTGAAAGGTAAGAATTCAGTCACAATAAGGATCTTGCCAAGCCATTGTGTTTTTAGATACAGTACTTGCTCTATTAGAAGGGCTTGTAAATGAACATTTGCATATATGGTATACTGGATCATTAAAATGACATTTTTTTGACAATAGTTACAGTTCTGTCATTTATGTGAGTGCATGTACTACTAATATGGTATATAAAAAAAAAAATAATGTAAATGTTTTATATACCTAGTGCCTAAAGCCTGGACACAAGTCAAGTTCCTGAGTGCTTTATATACTACCCTAATTAATTGACCAAATACTGAGTAGCAAACAAGTAGTAGTTAGCAAGGCAGTAGTCAGGAGTTGGACTCACAGTATATTCATATACTGTTTAATAATGTCTCTCTAAATAATATGAATTAATTATATTTCACATAGCTGTACACTGTTTATACTTTATTATTTACAGTAGGTTTATTTTTCAGTATTAACTTTAGTGCCGACTCATCTTTTCTGGCTGCATCCAGTGACAAGGGGACTGTACATGTCTTTGCTCTCGGAGATACAACATTGAACAGAAGATCTAAGTAAGTAAATTTACTACTAGTATGTCTGATAAATCCTGTGTTCAACCTTAAAAGTAGTTCAGCAGCCAGTATAACTAGGGACTGTCATTTTTCTGATTGATTACATTTTCAATAATTTTATATTTTTTAGGTTTTCAAAGATGGGAAAAGTACTAGGCCAGTATGTGGAATCACAGTGGGGCTTGGCTCATTTTACAGTTCCTGCGGAATGTGCATGTATATGTGCATTTGGGTCTGCTTCATCTGTAATTGCTGTATGTATGGATGGAACATTCCACAGATATGTCTTCACACCTGATGGCAATTGTAATCGAGAATCTTATGATGTGTACTTGAATGCATGTGATGATGATGCTTTTTAATCTGTCTTCCACTTCTGCAAGTAAATAGTGTTCTATATGTGCCTCCCCAACAAAAAGAAGTCAGGGTTATTACCAAACGCTTCAGCGTGGTATTAAGAGTTTGTTTTCAGGGGTGGGTGATACCAAGGTGGGAAATGGATGCACATATGGGGTTAATTCCTTGAATTGCAATATAGAGGGTTCAGGCTGAAATACAATATATAGTGTTTTCATGTTTCGTCTGATATTTCTGTGGTATTCTGCTGCTGTAAGTAATGCACGATTTGTTCCGAAATTCAGTATATTGTGTGTATTCCAGGGTTATTCGTTTTTTGCTGAAAACACCCCTATTTTTTAGTGGCAGAGTTTGAATAGTCTCACTCCCACTGGGAAATCTACATTGTTGCTTGAATGTGAGTTAATTAAACACATTTTCCAGACCGGCGAAAGAGTATGCAACAGCCAATTTTAACAGCCTGTCACGTGATTTTAGTCTGAACGTCAACATGAAGAGGCTAGTTCATTTTACGCAGGAGTAATTGGGAGTAGAATATGTGAGGGATAGTATCAACAGAGATGTGTATAGTGAAAAGTAATATCTATCCTTCATTTACATCTCTGAGCATTTCTGTTTTAGTATATTGGTTTGAAAATGTTGAACTTGCATGATTTGCAATGTGTTTTTTTAATGGGACTCCCCTATTGATCGAATCCCGGGTTTGAACGAGAACGGCACACCACGTGATTCGTTTGAATACAATGCTGATGGCAAACATGCCGTGTTACTGCGGTACTCCACTGACGGGATGACTTACTGCATGCTACAACTTCGCTTGTGATGTTGCTTGTTAGCCATGGATTACATGAATCTTGATTACCAGTCAAATGTTGCTCATTTGACGTTGGTAATCTTTATTTGGAACTGAGTAACTTCCTGGTACTTCGTACTATGATAAAACTCAGTCAACATACATCAAGTTCTCTCAATCGTAGTATTCCATGTGATGTACACCTAATATGCCAAAAATGTTGCTGAACGATTTGAACTGAATAAAGATAGCAAACGAAAATGTGTTTACAAAATAAAAATACTTCGGTTGCCAATGAAAACCGGTAAAAAACAAGCAATATGTTTTCGGCTGTTATCATGGAAGGGACATGAACGTGAAGCTAACGTCTGTTTATAACTAAAACCACAGGGAGCCCAGGAACTATAATCAACTGTAATACGCAGTCTCTATGAGCGGGGGGGGGGGGGGGGGGTTATCGGCTGGTATCTAGTGTAAGAAATAGACTATTTCCCGCTCATAAACACTGCGTACTACAGTTGATTATAGTTCCTGGGCTCCCTGTGCTAAAACCGGGCACCTTATACGAGGTTTGCAAAATAACATGGCAGTCATTAGAAGTCACTTTATTTTATTGTTAGGACGTATTCAGCCGTTAAATGTATAATTTCCAATCGTTTTGCGATAGTATTTTCTAGATTGGAAGCAGCATTTACATTTTATTCAAAGTTCAAAGCTGCGTTGGGATTCCGTTGACAGTGGTAACAATGTCGGCGCCGGTGATCTCTTACCAGTGCGCAACGTAGCCAAAATAAAAGGCATGATCATTTGGGCACTGCTATTACAAGACTTTGGCTGTTGCCATGGTAGCGGTGGGTCAGGATTGTTTTTCCAATTAGTGATGGTACGACCTGCCTGTCAAGTATGAACCGTGACAAAATCAGCCAAGCCAAAAAAAATCACAGAAGAGTTAAAAAGCCATTCCTGCTGAACAGTTACTCTAACTTCGGGGTCAACTTTCTCATTAATGAAAAAAGATATCAAAAATTCAAATAGTAACTTTTTGCCCACACTCCAGCCGAGTACAATGAGCTATGTCTGAGGTGTTGTATCACAGGGAGTTGGACAAACTTGTGTATTTTAATAAATTATTGAATAATAAAATGTTATATAACTTTTCTTTTACCCCCCTCCCCTTCCTGGTATCTATTTCAAGTATTTTTGTCAGGTTCAAATCGTTCACCAGCATTTTTGGCATGTTAGATGTACATCACATAGAATACTAGGATTGGGAGAACTTAATGTTTGTTGACCACCTGGAATCTGAGTTTCATAAATCTTGAAGGGCTCTTGGAAGATCCACCCGCTGCCTGGACCCGCAGTAAAATCTCCGATTAATATGGAGCCGCAACCATCAACATCGATATACCATGAGGTTTCTGCTGGCGACGTTGCAGCGTTACTCAGTTCCAAATAAAGATTACCAACGCCAAATTAGCAAAATTTAACCGGTAACCAAGACTCAGTCTATCCACGACAAGCAAGCAACATCACAAACGAGGTTGTAGTGTGCAGCTCACGAGTCAGCGACGACCGATTTCAACGAAAGTCATTCCGTCAGTGGAGTACCGCAGTTGCACGGCATGTTTGCCAATGTACAGATCTGTGGAGGAACTTTTAACTTCAACATCAACCGTGTATCGTAGTCGCCCAGTTTAAGTTCTGGTTCTGTCGTGGTCCCAACTAAAGGGCGACAGTCGTCGTGTCGCGTCCTGTTCGATATGGGACTCACAGCGACGTATACAACGCGTGTAAAATACATTGTTTATTTACATGAAATTCGAACACGCGCTGTGCTACGACCACCGCGCTTAAACATCCACGAGTTATTTATTCGGACAATGACTTAAATTAGACGTCTGATTATTTTATTTTCACACGTACAGCGACACGCGTTCTACACTGACAAGCGTTGCTAGGTCGCAGCACTGTCTTGGAGCATATTAATGGGCAATTGGGTTCCCCGATCTAAATTTCTATCCCGGTTTGTTGCACGTTCTTTTTTTAATATGAAATAATCAAATATGGGACATGTGTATAATAACAGAACCCCACACCCTCCCCGTGGCTTCGCTCGTGAAAGTACGGCAGCAGGATACACCGCATCACTCGTGAAAATAACTTCCATACGCAATGAAAGCCACGGGGAGGGTATCTGTCATAATACTTCATTATCACTGAAAACATTTTTCCCCTGAAATAAATTCCAGTGAATATGCCATTTCCCTCATACTATATTGAGACACAGCGCAGTGAAAATTAGATTCACATGTAATGCTTGAAAACATGTCAGCAAAAATAAATTAAGTGAAATGCTACGTGACTTCATAATAGTTGGAAATGAACACATTACACCCGACCCTACCACTCCATATACAATGTAAACTACACCCCAAAACATCCTTTCACCCACAGTTACTACCGTGTTTCACCAGTGTATTCTATTTGACGTCAGGAGAAATTGAAATAAACAAATTAATTATAATTTCAGCGTCTAGTTGACCACTGATTAAATAAACTACCTCGTCTTTATGTCAACTTGCAGTTATTCATTGCCTACATCAGTGACTTCAAAATATATGTTTCAATCCCAGGAATTTCACTCGCTGTTAATTGCATGGGAGTGGCAGTCTTTAATGAATTTCTATTGTCATGTCAATTTCTTGCGATTACTCGAACATTAAGCTGTAACCACATACCGCCTAGGTGCTGTAATTAAATCCTGGTGTAAGCACCATATGAACTATGAACAATGCATGTGAAGCCAGCTGTGGGGTATATTCAATCCTATAGATTTCTCATTGTTTGGTAACTATTTGCTGCAAATGCAGCAAAAATCAATATAAAAAATATTACCCACACAGTATTCTACAGGTTACTTGTTTATTGTTTATTTCTGACAATGTGGGAAATTTATGATTCAATTCTCTGACGTTTTTGTTACGATTACATTTCTTGTGGTTCACTTCTGTGCAACATGGTCTACAGTTCAATGAAGAACCTAAATTTCATAACGTCTTTTAACATATACCTCATATGTTGTGTGTTTGAGGTCACACCACGGTAAAATTGTAATTACACCTATAAGGTGTATGATAAAACGTTATGGACTGAATACGGCTTTTGACGCCCGAGGTAGTGTGGCGAACGCGAAAATCGTACAACTGCAGTATCCAGTCCATAAAGAATATAGCAGTATGGGTCCTGTACAATTCCATTTGAACATACACTTATGTGTACACATAAAAATGAATGGTGGTCATTGATATGGAACCCAAATCAAACACGATGCAGCCCAGTGACCACCATCCTTTAAATAATCAACACAGGTAGCATGACTTGGGTGATTTCTGATCATATCGAAAATATTATTATACAACTACTAGTACCAAAAATATATCTGCATTTGTTCCAAAATGTATCTGTTCTAATTCCATGTTTGAATTTTTTTATTATCTTGTGTAGACTAAATGACTAACATTGAATGCATTCCATGCTATTGACATTGCATTTGATTTGAATACTCTCTTTTGATTTTTAATTATTTTGGGTTCGAATAAACACAATTTTCTACTGGCTACAGGTCTTGATAAAAAAATTTCAAAGAATTGGAAAAGATTATGTGGCTTTGTTTTTTGAAAGGTGACAAAAGTTAGTCCTGGCATTCAAAGAGTTAAGAACAGCTGGGAAAAGTGTCATTCTTGAATATTCTACAGTATTTGATACAATCTAGTTCTAGTGATGCTTCTTGAAAGGCATGATGACTGTTGACCATTATTTCTTCTTATGCAATAATTTGTGCTCAGTCATTGCCCTTTATTGATTCAATTTCGTAAATGCATGTATATATATATTATTAGAATTGCCATGTAAATAGTCACAAATATTTAATAAAATACAGCTAAAATTGAGAGTGAAATCATTTTTATTTACAAGTCTGTGTGATGTGTTTTTTGGTAGAGTGTAGTATAATGTTGACATGCGGCATTGTAGAGTGGCATTTTTCATTATTATATTATCATGTTTTACTGTTAATTACTGCATTACTACCATTATTTAGTGTCTTGTGCACAGACCACAGTAGGTTTTATTGCCACATTTAATCTCCAGCCAGACACTCAAAATGTTAATACTAGTAGTAAAACTGGAATCTACTGCCCTCTGTGGTGTGGTATAGAGGGGATTGGTTGTTGTTGGATGCAAATGCTTTTTTTTCCCTCCTGTGTACATGTACAGGTGGGTGGATGTGTCAAATCATTATTTACTCTTCATAAGCCATATAAATAAAAACATTGTTTGCTTTATCTGTATTGGAGATTTGCTTCTAGTATAGCAAATACAGTATTATTTATTATCTTTATCAGTGGGATGCAATCACAGTTTTGCTTTCAAGTAACTAAAAGCTATGATTGAAATGTAGGTGGTCAAATATGTCAAGAAGTCTCAAGACTCTGTTCTTTCGAGCTAAAGGTGAAAGCATTCTGCTTTACGGAGCTGAGACCTGGACACTTACCAAAGCAATGGAGAAAGACCTTGATACACACGTTTTTGCGTCATGCACAAAACATCAACTGGAGACATGTCACAAATAAAGACCTCTATGGTAATCTACCACAAGTATTGGAAACAATCGGAAAACGTAGACTCAGACTAGCGGGACACAACAAACCAGCATCCTTGGTGCTACTGTGGAAACCAACTCATGGACAGATAAGACCTGGCAGGTCTTTTGATGACTACGTATCCGTGCTTCGAAAGGATACTGGCCTAAGCATTGAAGAACTAAAAGTTCTGATGAGGGACAGAGAATTGTGGAGGAAGCTGACCATGGAACTGGGTGCGCCCGACTGATGATGATGATAGGTGGTCAAGTAAGGCCATTCTTTACATATTTTTTGTGGGATTTTATCCTAAGCAGGTGGTCATTTTGACAGGCTATCATCTAATGCTAATAAGTATACTATGCTAATCAATCTATGACGCAGTAAACATCAAAGAATATTGAGTTTACATGGGAGCCTTTTCTAGCATGTGTTACTCATTGTTACTTTTAGGTGGCAATGTGAAGATGTGGCACTAAAATACAAGTAATTGCCTTGCATAGTCCTTGTAGGTTCTCAAGTTTGTCAGAAATATAGCTCCAGAACAGCATTTGTTACAACAAATGGCTGCCAGTCAGCCATTCTAAATCCAATCTGAAATACATTTGGCTCCCATGCACATTGCCCAATGTTTGTACCAAGTTCAAAAGAAATCTGTCTATACACGACTGAGACCTGTTTCTGGAACGCAGAAAATGAAAGTTTGAGTGTACGAGTAATAGGTCCAGGCGTCTGAAATACAGGCACAAACATCAGTCTTCGTTTTTTGGACTTTATCCAAATGGTGAATAAAAATCTACCAATTCTCAAGACCAGTCTAGCACTAAAGTCTTCTAAGGTTGTATAAAAACTCACACCAAGAGATGTGTAGGTTATAAATGCTATTGGAGTCCATGCATGCAAATGTAATTATGTGTGAATCTTGAATTATAATTAAAGGGTGGTGTTCGCTACCTCATGACTTTTGATATGCTACGTACAGAACAGAATAAAGCAGCAAATATCAAATTGATTAACAATATGATTTTATTTACCAACTCCAATATTTGGCACATGACTAGGACACGAGAAAATGAGCATTCACATATACACATATTTTCATTAAAAAAATCTTGTAGAGAACAGACTACAATCCATCATGCATTAGGACTAGTGTGCAACATAATTGTCATTAAGCCTGGTGCACTATGGGTAGAAGTGAGATTACTGGAACTCCAGATAATACTTATTGCATGCATTATACAGGAAGACAGACAAAACTGCTTATTATCTTTACTAAATCAAACATTTCTCTGGAATCTAAAATTTAGATTTTACAAAATATTTATCTGGGGATTTGATTTGCAGACTGACTTATCTAGTCGTTCACAAATAAGCATCTACCCATGAGCCTTTGCGTTTTATGATGCATTGTTATCGTCGCTTAAAATTCAATCACTGTGGTTGGTTGTGCTTTAATACATTAAGATATTAATAATTACAAATTTAAATTGTCAGATATCACAAATTTAAACAAATAGTCAATAATTCAAATCTAGAAAGCATTCATATAATTTCATGTCTACATTTGTACATCTTTTCATGCAGACTTATTTGATGACTAAACATGGAATGTCAAAGACAGACAATTGAACTTAAGTCTTGAGCTTTATCAAGAATATATACACAACACTAAGTCATTTCGGGATTAGTGTCAAATAGGAAAGCACATTTAAATTCAATACATTGTAAATCAAATTATTGGTGGATTATTTTAAAGCTGAATGCACCTATGTATTGCTATTGACGACTATTTACAAACAGAATTCTTTCACTGAGATGAATATATAAATTGAATAGATGTTTTGTACCACTGCATTGATGTATTAATAAAAAGGAAACATTAAGCCGCAATTAGTTCATTGACTAGTTTGACATATTTCATGTGTCACAATTAGTAAAGTTGTTCCTTGTTACATGTAATGATAATACAGTTTACACAGCACTGAACAGAAGTAACTGAACGGAAGTATTTCACATGAATGTGATTCTGTCAATCAGAGAAAAATTTGACAGAATATATAACAATATGAGCAGAAAACATGATGCAATCCATTCAGGTAGCTTGAATTTTTAAAGTGGATTGTAAATATTTAACTTGACGGCAGTTTGTCTTGAGATAGGAGTGTTTTGTTTAACACACTGGTTGTTCTTTAAGGGATTCAATTGTATCTTGTGAGGATGATGCAGCAGAACCAGCTGACGTAACAGATGATGCTCTTGAACGGTTCTTAGTTAAACTTGTCAGACTCAAGCTTGGGACTGTAAAGCAAGATAAATCAATATTTATTATTATATTTAAATACGTCAATTAATGTGGAAAGCAAATCCTGTGACATGAATTTTGTGTAATATGTAGAATAATATACAAAGTACGGACGAACATGATATTTTAACAGCATGCATGGTGAAATGAACATGATTGCCAAATATGGTAGTGCTCACTCTTCCTGGAATTTACAAATTTAAATAGTATCAAATATGTTGGTGCCCACTCTAAATTCATATAAAATTTATTGTTGATCAACTAACCATGCAAACCACATATAAAATGGTATATGTCTGAAAATGTAAAATGATAAATTTAATAACATGATGTCCTCTTTAGTGCTTTAAATAACTCTTATCTGCTCAACGTATTTACATGACATCCCCATAAACAATGGCTACGCTCCCCACATTTGAGGTGAAACAAACAACATTCCATTACTTAAGATAATGAAGTACCATATAATCTGTATTTAATAGTTATTAACCAAACCATGCGCTGGACTATTAAAGTACACACCCAAAGTTTTTCAGATTTTATTAATTATGCAATGCTTTTTTAAAGTATACTAGGGGGTACAATTAAAAGGGGTTGATTAAAATTGTGAAACATTTGAAATGTCACAAAATTGTCATTTGATAGCTACCGATATTCATTGTACCCCTGTAAGTATACACACAGGATTAGTCCCCAGGTGAATTTAGACTATTGTATTTGGCAATCAATGGGACAAACACAGTTAGGATACAATTAGGGAAACTAAATGTATTAAAGAACCATGTGCTGGACGGACACCAATACTCACACCCTTTATTGTAACAGCTGGAAGAAAGAAAGACAGAAGAAGAAAACAGGCACAAAAGTTTTAGTGACTTTGTAAAGCACATGGTTGAATTGTATATTTTGTCTTATGGTAGATGATGAATTCTACCTCTCTTCAGACCAGGTTTTGTGTCAGTGCCATGGGGAGAAATGTGTATTGTGGGACAATAAAAGATACAGTTGTACACACACCTACTATCTATCAAGAAACACATATTGTATAAAAGTTAGTTGAGCAATTAAACTTGATTTCAGTCTCTTCCCTACTGTGACCTCGCCTTGGGTGGCCGACAAGGCTGCTTGCAATCAAGATTGGGGAATTTGGTCATAGTGCTGTGACATTCAATCATTACAAGGTGTAAGGATAAATAATGTCAACAATAACACATATGTGTCAAAGAAATCAGTCTATTGCTATGTTCACACGACAGCATTCTATCGGAGCCGAACTACTGCTCCTCCCACGGATTAACAGGAAATTATCTACAATGCGTTCATACGGTCGGGAGCCGAACGAGAGCCGAGATCTGCCAGAGTTAGATTCAGTTCGATCAGAGCCGAGCGGAACAGTGCCCTTGAATAATTAGTGACTGAAAATGATTTTAGTGTCGTGCTTGTGTTTTTTCTTTACATGGCATGATGCTGTTGAGCTAGGAGAAAAAAGAGCCTAACCATGGAGGTAGAAAAAACAATGACTGGTATTAAAATTTTGGTACTAGTATCTCGAATAAACAGGAAACACGGCAGCTAAAATATGTTTAATACAGCCTATTCGCTCAAGTTATTGTCATGCAAAATTACCATTTTGTAACTATTCAACTGTAGTGATATCTAAACTACCGGTACTAGGAAGAATCACAGATTCTCTATCATAGAGGGACATCTATCATAGAGGGACTATGGAAGAATCTAAACCTACCAGGAACATGTCACCGTACCGCGATCGCTTCTACGATTTATATCTTTAGTGTCTTTAAAAAGTTTCCGTTCAGTCATTATTTCAAGTTTTTGTCGCATAATTTCGTACGCCATATTTTGTTTCCCATTGAGCTATCAATCTATCGCAATGATTCGTTAATATACACTAGGACGCATACCTCTTATTCAAGTGGGAAATTGCGTGAAATTATGAAAGATGTTGTTTCCGCCATGATTGAAATGAGAGGTTACTCGAAGAAGACGATTGAGGGTGTGATTTCGGCTTCGATAGTTGGGCCATGATGCGTTTACACGATCGGAGCTATGTCGGGACTCAACCCTATCGGAGTTCAACCCAGAGGGTTTAGTGGAGCCGAACCTGGCTTGAGCCAAACGCGTTTACACGGCCATTTTTGCTGGCTTGAGCCGTTGGGCTCCAATAAAATGCTGTCGTGTGAACGTAGCAAATAACTGGCCAGCAGTAGCAGTGTGTTGTTCACTTTGCACTTACGATATGATCTAATTAAAGGGTAATTGATACTATAAATTGGGGCAAGATGGCCACCGCAATTAGTATGCTAATCCGAACCAAACTGCTCACATCGTGGCTGGAGCTCCGTGAAATGTGCCTTTTACGATGTTTAGAGATCAAGCTGTAATTCCAAATACATTTTTACGGGGGCATGAATATGTACTCTAGCGATTACACTCATCTGGTTGGGCTTTTGATGTATAAATGTTGCTGTTTTCGGTTGAAACGTACCACAACATGTAAAAATCATGAGTTTAAAATGGCGGCTAATGTATGCAAAATGCCTGTCAATCACAGTTTGAGTAAGCAAGCATAATAAGCATTCATTTACTTAGTGGACAGAGGCGGAGTTAATAACCCATGAGCACGTGGTGCAACCCATGGGATTGAGCGGTTCCCCTTTAAGTGCACGAGGACAAATAAAGGTCTATCTAGCCATTGTAACACATTCTTATATTCTGATATATCTAAATTAGCAGTCATATTGAATGTTATACTGGTGAGCACTAACACTGACTAACCCAAGGAGTCAAAGGAAAGCTTAGCAGAGAAGTATGATCACTGTTTTGTTTTGCTTTTCTTATTCTGTCAAGATAGTATTTATATTCAAGCTTTTGTTAAATACTCTATTTTAGCTGGAATAATTTTTGTTTGAAAAGACAATTTGGGTATTTTGTTTATATGTTTCACTTTCACTGATTTTTCATGACTTGAATGTAAAATATAAGAACAAAGGTATATTTGCTTGATTTTATTTTCAATGAATCATCCCTTAAAGCAAAAATAGAAAAAGGAAAAAGTATTTTACAGTGTTCATAACTTTCCCCAGTGTTGAAAATAGGAGACCCAAACAATATGACAGCACATTTTATGTCATTTCATACAGTAATTTTAATTAGTATTCAAGGTTGCCTATCTATAAAACAAACTGCGAAAACCTCCAACAATGAATGTTTCATGGCCTTATGTCCTAGATCCTTCTTGCATACATGGAAATCACATATTCCCTAAACTAGATAAAAAAGCAATCTTGACTGGCTGAATATTTCTCTATTTCAACTGTGGTGGTGTGCAATAAACTACACCACGTTTTTGAATACTCACCATATCCTAATCCTTGCAAGAAGAGCCTGAATGATTCACAGACTTTTCCAGGCTGCTCTTCTAACACCATACCACCACAATCACCAAGTTTCATCCAGGTAGAGTTAGCTGGATCTAAACGACTATTCATCTCCACCTGTAATTTATGGGCATAATTTAACAATCCATATAGAACCCAGAGTGATTAACTAGTAAGCAATAATTTACCAACATAATTTAACAATCCATATAGAAACCAGAGTGATAAACTAGTAAGCAATACCGTAATTTACCGACATAATTTAACAATCCATATAGAAACCAGAGTGATTAACTAGTAAGCAATAATTTACCGACATAATTTAACAATCCATATAGAAACCAGAGTGATTAACTAGTAAACAATAATTTACCGGCATAATTTAACAATCCATATAGAAACCAGAGTGATTAACTTGTAAGCAGTAATTTACCGACATAATTTAACAATCCATATAGAAACCAGAGTGATTAACTAGTAAGCAATAATTTACTGACATAATTTAACAATCCATATAGAAACCAGAGTGATTAACTTGTAAGCAGTAATTTACCGGCATAATTTAACAATCCATATAGAAACCAGAGTGATAACCTAGTAAGCAATAATTTACCGACATAATTTAACAATCCATATAGAAACCAGAGTGATTAACTAGTAAGCAATAATTTACCGACATAATTTAACAATCCATATAGAAACCAGAGTGATTAACTAGTAAGCAATAATTTATCGGCATAATTTAACAATCCATATAGAAACCAGAGTGATTAACTAGTAAGCAATAATTTACCGACATAATTTAACAATCCATATAGAAACCAGAGTGATTAACTAGTAAGCAATAATTTACCAACATAATTTAACAATCCATATAGAAACCAGAGTGATAAACTAGTCAGCAATAATTTACCAACATAATTTAACAATCCATATA
Source organism: Saccoglossus kowalevskii (assembly GCF_978046115.1). Classification (NCBI taxonomy): domain Eukaryota; kingdom Metazoa; phylum Hemichordata; class Enteropneusta; family Harrimaniidae; genus Saccoglossus; species Saccoglossus kowalevskii. The sequence goes on from NC_140646.1 coordinate 39,602,767, forward strand.
GAAACCAGAGTGATTAACTAGTGAGCAATAATTTACCAACATAATTTAACAATCCATATAGAAACCAGAGTGATTAACTAGTGAGCAATAATTTACCTACATAATTTAACAATCCATATAGAAACCAGAGTGATTAACTAGTAAGCATTAATTTACCGACGTAATTTAACAATCCATATAGAAACCAGAGTGATTAACTTGTAAGCAATAATTTACCAACATAATTTAACAATCCATATAGAAACCAGAGTGATTAACTAGTGAGCAATAATTTACTGACATAATTTAACAATCCATATAGAAACCAGAGTGATTAACTAGTAAGCAATAATTTACCGGCATAATTTAACAATCCATATAGAAACCAGAGTGATTAACTAGTGAGCAACAATTTACCGACATAATTTAACAATCCATATAGAAACCAGAGTGATTAACTAGTAAGCAATAATTTACCGACATAATTTAACAATCCATATATAAACCAGAGTGATTAACTAGTAAGCAATAATTTACCGGCATAATTTAACAATCCATATAGAAACCAGAGTGATTAACTAGTAAGCAATAATTTACCAACATAATTTAACAATCCATATAGAAACCAGAGTGATAACCTAGTAAGCAATAATTTACCGGCATAATTTAACAATCCATATAGAAAACAGAGTGATTAACTAGTGAGCAATAATTTACTGACATAATTTAACAATCCATATAGAAACCAGAGTGATTAACTAGTAAGCAATAATTTACCGGCATAATTTAACAATCCATATAGAAACCAGAGTGATTAACTAGTGAGCAACAATTTACCGACATAATTTAACAATCCATATAGAAACCAGAGTGATTAATTAGTAAGCAATAATTTACCAACATAATTTAACAATCCATATAGAAACCAGAGTGATTAACTAGTGAGCAATAATTTACCGACATAATTTAACAATCCATATAGAAACCAGAGTGATTAATTTGTAAGCAATAATTTACCGACGTAATTTAACAATCCATATAGAAACCAGAGTGATTAATTAGTAAGCAATAATTTACCAACATAATTTAACAATCCATATAGAAACCAGAGTGATTAACTAGTAAGCAATAATTTACCGGCATAATTTAACAATCCATATAGAAACCAGAGTGATTAACTTGTAAGCAATAATTTACTGACATAATTTAACAATCCATATAGAAACCAGAGTGATTAATTTGTAAGCAATAATTTACCGACATAATTTAACAATCCATATAGAAACCAGAGTGATTAACTAGTAAGCAATAATTTACCGACATAATTTAACAATCCATATAGAAACCAGAGTGATTAACTAGTAAGCAATAATTTACCGACATAATTTAACAATCCATATAGAAACCAGAGTGATTAATTTGTAAGCAATAATTTACCGACGTAGTTTAACAATCCATATAGAAACCAGAGTGATTAATTAGTAAGCAATAATTTACCAACATAATTTAACAATCCATATAGAAACCAGAGTGATTAACTAGTAAGCAATAATTTACCGGCATAATTTAACAATCCATATAGAAACCAGAGTGATTAACTTGTAAGCAATAATTAACCGACATAATTTAACAATCCATATAGAAACCAGAGTGATTAATTTGTAAGCAATAATTTACCGACATAATTTAACAATCCATATAGAAACCAGAGTGATTAACTAGTAAGCAATAATTTACCGACATAATTTAACAATCCATATAGAAACCAGAGTGATTAACTAGTAAGCAATAATTTACCGACATAATTTAACAATCCATATAGAAACCAGAGTGATTAACTAGTAAGCAATAATTTACCAGCATAATTTAACAATCCATATAGAAACCAGAGTGATTAACTAGTGAGCAATAATTTACCGACATAATTTAACAATCCATATAGAAACCAGAGTGATTAATTAGTAAGCAATAATTTACCAACATAATTTAACAATCCATATAGAAACCAGAGTGATTAACTTGTAAGCAATAATTTACCGACATAATTTAACAATCCATATAGAAACCAGAGTGATTAATTTGTAAGCAATAATTTACCGACATAATTTAACAATCCATATAGAAACCAGAGTGATTAACTAGTAAGCAATAATTTACCGACATAATTTAACAATCCATATAGAAACCAGAGTGATTAACTAGTAAGCAATAATTTACCGACATATTTTAACAATTCATATAGAAACCAGAGTGATTAACTAGTAAGCAATAATTTACCAGCATAATTTAACAATCCATATAGAAACCAGAGTGATTAACTAGTGAGCAATAATTTACTGACATAATTTAACAATCCATATAGAAACCAGAGTGATTAATTAGTAAGCAATAATTTACCGACATAATTTAACAATCCATATAGAAACCAGAGTGATTAACTGGTAAGCAATAATTTACCAACATAATTTAACAATCCATATAGAAACCAGAGTGATTAACTAGTAAGCAATAATTTACCAACATAATTTAACAATCCATATAGAAGCCAGAGTGATTAACTAGTAAGCAATAATTTATCGACATAATTTAACAATCCATATAGAAACCAGAGTGATTAACTTGTAAGCAGTAATTTACCGACATAATTTAACAATCCATATAGAAACCAGAGTGATTAACTTGTAAGCAATAATTTACCAACATAATTTAACAATCCATATAGAAACCAGAGTGATTAACTAGTAAGCAATAATTTACCAACATAATTTAACAATCCATATAGAAACCAGAGTGATTAACTAGTAAGCAATAATTTACCAACATAATTTAACAATCCATATAGAAGCCAGAGTGATTAACTAGTAAGCAATAATTTACCAACATAATTTAACAATCCATATAGAAACCAGAATGATTAACTAGTAAGCAATAATTATTCAGAAAATACAGGAATATATGCATGTATATGGAAAAAGAATATTAGCTTTCAGAAATTGTAAAACATCAAAATATATGCATGTATATTTAGCACAATAAGTAATACTTTTATCCCGCTTATTTAACAGTCTTAAAGTTGTACTTTAAGATCCTTCACAAAGCTTTATTAGACTTATGGTACCATTACATGGTATATTTAATGGTCTAAATAGGCTTGAATTGCAAGAAAAATTAAGCATTTTGTACATATAACCTGCCATTTTCACAAATACATAATATTACAGGACTCCAATAAAGCTTCATGAATATTCTGAGAGTGAAGCAAGCTTGAGAATACTTTACCGTTTCATTGATATGTGGAGAGCTAGCTCCGGATATTACCATTACAGGACATTTAAACTGAGGGGTTATCTTTTTCTTCTCAGGGTCCATTTCTCTCTTGATTCCAAGATCAGTTCGTCTGTATAGTACATAGTTTATATTAATTTGCCATCACCATTCACCTTATTTACTCTACTAAAGGTGCATCTGCTAAAGAGACACATGTGCCATATTTCGTCTACACAAATAGCCATATAGGAAATGCACAAATTTTTACTAATTACAATGGACACAATGAGATTCATACAGGTAACTAGCAACTTTCCAAGACTTTATCAATGTTCCAATGATTCCATCAACTTCTCCCAGATGATGGAAACGACAGCAAGTATTTGTAAGGATAATTTACAACTTTCTTGTCGTAATAATATGTAATATGAAAATAGAAAATATACATATCTAGACAAAAATCAGTCCAAAATCAAGTGAGCCAGGGGAACTGAGATTGGCACAAAATGTAGCAATTTATTTTCATAACATCAGCGCCATTTTCATTTGATAGCACCAATAAATTGCAATGTTCATAGGGATTTTCCCTAGGGAGTTTGTATGAATCTTGTTTTTTTAAGAGAAGAAACATGAGAACCTATTCAAAAATTTACTACCAATACATGGATGTAACATCTTTAATACTAAATCACTAAAGAACTCACTTGATGTATGTCTCAATAAAACTTGCCAAGTTGACTGGGTTGATATTCTTCAACATACTCTCTTTATACACATGCACCAAGTCATGATTTACTTCCAATGTTTTCTGTGAAATGGAGATACACATGGTACTGCTATGTTATTGGGTTTATCACAATCACTGCCATTGACAATAAAGATTTCATTTCACATACACAAGCACCAAGTCATGATTTACTTCCAATGTTTTCTGTGAAATGAAGATACACATGGTACTGGTATGTTATTGGGTTTATCACAATCATTGCCATTGACAATAAAGATTTCATTTCACATAAACAAGCACCAAGTCATGATTTACTTCCAATGTTTTCTGTGAAATGAAGATACACATGGTACTGGTATGTTATTGGGTTTATCACAATCACTGCCATTGACAATAAAGATTTCATTTCACATACACATGCACCAAGTCATGATTTACTTTCAATGTTTTCTGTGAAATGAAGATACACGTGGTACTGGTATGTTATTGGGTTTATCACAATCATTGCCATTGACAATAAAGATTTCATCTCACTAAACATTTTGTATTTCTTGAAGCCATACAAAATGATGATACTACAAACCTTTTCATTCGGTTTTAAGAATTATAAGTTTCAATTATTCAATATATTTGATAAATACAAATAGACATGTGTACTATACCTTGCCAAAATGATGCCACAGCAAGTAATCTTCAGTAAATTTTGTAACACGATTTCCACGCAAATGAAAAGAGGACACCTACAATAAACAGACACTAATCAATTTTTAAAATCTGTATACCGGTAATCTTCAGAAGTTGATAACATTGTATTATCTGCAACATTGAATTTTGATTAAATTATTAAGAAGGTACAGAATCTGGAATTGTCTCACAATTTGGTGGACTTGATTAAAAATAATAATAAGTTTTCTATAGTGATGTGCACTGTGTCACACAATACTGTGATTACACCTGAATGTTGAAAATTAATCACAACTGAATCTACAACAATGGTCAGTGATGTTAGGCCAATTAAAAAAAAAAAGGTACAACATTATACCAGTGTATCATGTAAATGCACGTTTGTGATTAATTGATGTTCTAAACATGGTCGCAAACCTGAGGTGCTAGATTGAGACATGTACCAGTACATCACATTTTTGGCATCACAGACCAGCAGTGACCTTTGCCACTGTCCTAACATATCTTAAAGATTTTTTTTGAAATTACGGGTTAAGAAAATCTACATTTGAATCAAGAATGTACCGGTAGCTGAAGAAAGGATTGGATAAAATCACATAAAACATGTGATGTCAGGGGCCCTTACCTTCTGGTAACCCCACTCCATCCATCCAGCTTGTGTTGAGATACAATTGATGAAAAACAAAGCATCCACTTTCTCAGGAAAGTTTAACTGCAAGAACATTAAAATAACTATCAATGATGGAGCGGATGTATTTTAAGAAATACACAAATGATGTGCATGTATGGTGTATAAACTAAACATAGTTGAACTCTGGTGACCTTGCCCTTTGTTATATAATATAATTCCCTTTATCATAGTTTGTTTCAATATAAATATGCATTGTCATAATTAGTTTTGAATACAAACAAGTTTTGGGGTTGAAACAACAGTGGGGAATCAGTCTACCGAATGACCTTAAAAGATGTAAATATCTTACAAAAACATTGGTGCCTTATTTGTTTAATTATTTTAAGGGACATAATTTCCAGCTTTATTCAAAGTAATTCAGATATTTTAGTATAAAAACAAATGCCTCATCGCAGAAAAAAAGTGCTGCATTTAGACGTGAATAGATTCATAAAACATGCAAGAGAACAGAAAATCTTAGCTGGCTTTTGTCCAAGTAATTTGTACAGGTGTCTGTCAAAAATAAATGATTCACTGAGACAAATATGAACTGCCTCATTGTGTGACTACTGTATTATATGAAAAGTAAAAAAAAAAACCTTTTATGAATAGCTATCATGTTGCAAGCTCTGCTTTGTATGCAAATCAACTTAAATAGTTAGTTGGTGTCCAGTGGAGAGAGAAGTCAACAGTACTGTTGCCTCCTGAGAATCTACATATTCAAACACTGCAATCTTTGTTTTTGAAGTGCGTTTTTATACTATCATTATAAAAACTCTATCATTCTGTTCTAATAGCTGAAACATATTCCTGTGAGTTTTCATTTGTCGAATGAACTGTTTGTCAAATACAGAATACATATATTTTAGTACAATTTTCTTTTCAAAATGTGGATGCAACGTTTTGCTTTTTATGTATTTTTTTATGTATTGTTTTTGATTTGATACCTTTGAACTAAACAGATTTTCTATTACCTCCAGATCTTGATCAAAGTTTGGCACCCAGTTCATAGGAGTGCTTACTGGTATATTGATTTTCTGACATCTTGTTTTCTGTAAAGATTTTATTGGTAGGTTTGCAAATGTGTATCAGACTGTGCAACAACTCTCTCCATGAGTTGGTTTTGAAACCCAGTATAGTATTCCCATGGGATTTGGGGGATACATTACTAGGGATATTATTACAAGATAAATGATTTGCTTCATTGAACACATACAACAATGCATATTTCCACTGAGATCAGTGACCCTTGATGTGTATCACCAGGAAACAGTCAAAATATTTTATCAGATTTTCTCAATTTTTGCATGACATTTTCATACAAAAACATCTGCTGATGTCATCTGCTGACAGATGGAGATGGTTGCCTGGCAACCATCAGCCTAGTGATCTGCTTCTGAAAAATATTTGAGTGTCTGATCTGTACTAAATCCATTTCTATAGAAACCCAGACGACCAAATTTATTGATAAGGTCAATATGGTCCCAGGTGACCTGTCTAGAATCCTGTAAAGATGATACAAGTCCTCTGATACTACTAATACTAATACTCCCAGAAATAGTCATGGTGTTGAGTGTTGAGATCCCTAATTTATTGTAAAAATCACCACAGCAATACAGATAATGATAGTCATAGACAAACTGATTTTCATCAGATCAAAGAGGTACATAAATGTACCAAAATGAGCCAATTACGAGTGAAAAGTACGGGTTGTACTTTTCAGAAAATAGCGAGTACGGGTGATATTTGTAGCGAGTACGGGTGACATTTGTAGCGAGTACGGGTGACATTTGTAGCGAGTACGGGTGATATTTGTAGCGAGTATGGTTGGTATTTGTAGCGAGTACATGGAGGTAATTTAGCGAGTACGAGTGATAAAATGTAGCGAGTAAGGGGTGGGGGGTATTGCGGGGTAAAATGTATGGGATTTATACAACAATTACGGGTGCAACAAAACACTCCAGTGAGAAAGAAAATTTCAGTGGCACGAACTGAAACTAGTTCAATCTAACGAACTGAAACTAGTTCCATCTTACGAAAACTAAATGGGGACGTGAAGCAGCCATGTTCAATTAATTATATATTCACGCAATTTGACCCCTATGACGTAGCACAATGGACGCCTTGTAAACTAAAGTGTCGCATAACTGACCAGACAAGTGTAATCTTGAAACTACAATAATAAATTGGCCTGACAAGAGTGACACAACAGTGTTAGTAATGACATTTTTGTCTAAATATAACCATAGACCTTAGAGAAATATGCAGTAAATAAAATTGTGTAAATAGGAGTGTGTATTTTGCGTACAGTCTATTGTGCACGAATTTTAATTATCCACAGCTCTTGAAAGCTAAGAATAAGCTAGTCACATGTATGTTCCAAATAATATTCTGCACAATAATTTCCAGGCAAAAACAAATCACGCATGCAGGAATACATTCAATTTGGCTTGATTTTGGATATCGGTAAAACAACGTGTTTAAAAGGGATCTATGTGTCACATAGAGCTGTCACCAGTACGATCTTCAACATGATCACACCTCAACGACACCGAGGTGTTAATCATGTCATAGATTCAACTAGCTTACTCAATAAAATGTACACTACAGTGAAACCATGTTATATTTAGACAAAAAGTGTTATTACGAACACTGTTGCGTCACTCTCATTAGGCCAAGGGGAATGGGTCTATTTATTTATTATTGTAGTTCCACGATTAGACTTGGCTGGTCAGTTACGCGGCACTTTTGTTTACGAGGCGTCCATTTTGCTACGTCATAGGGGTCAAACCGTGTGAATATATAATTAATTAAACATGCTGCTTCACGTCCACATTTAGTTTTTATAAGATTGAACTAGTTTCAGTTCGCACCACTGGTATTTTCTTTCTCAATGGAGTATTTTGTTGCACCCGTAATTGTTGTATAATCCCGTACATTTTTACCCCGCAATACCCTCACCCCGTACTCGCTATATTTTACCACCAAACCCCTCCCCCATACTCGCTACATTTTATCACTTGTACTCGCTAAATTACCTCCACGTACTCGCTACAAATATCACCCGTACTCGCTACAAATGTCACTGGTACTCACTACAAATATCACCCGTACTCGCTATTTTCTGAAAAGTACGACCCGTACTTTTCACTCGTACTTGGCCCGTTTTGTTACATTTATATATATGGATCAAAAGCAAAATATCCAATTTTTATGACGTTTAACAAAAACATTTGAAACTCAAAGCATGTTCATGTTGTATGATTTAAGTAAAATAACAGCCACTTACTGCAAATCGTGCAATGATATTAGCCCCTGCTCCAACACCAAAACCAATAAACCTCTTGAGGCTGAAATAACAAATACCACATTAAATTTAGTCCTGTGAAAAATTTGGTTGTGGCTCAAAGATATATTTTATATCAATTATTACTGATGATACATAATATAATTAAATATTAATATACATGTACCTACCCAAAATGGTTCATAACATCTAACAAGGTCTCAGATATTTCATCCATTGTTGGATACACAGATCTGGAAAAAAACAAATTAATACAATACTTTGAAAGATTATATGGGGACTAGTACTGACATATTTTATTTTAATTTTATTTTCTTCATTTTGAATCAGATCAAGGATTTGTGTGCATGCATTTGTCTCACTACAGTGCATCTTTCCATCAAGCAATAGTACAATCAGTCTAAGTTATGTGATAACGTTAAAAACAAACTATCATGTATATACACACAAGTTAAATTTCCTGAACTTGCAAAGTTTATACAAAATCAGTGATCAGCATTTTACTCAAACATTCCCATCAAACAGTTATATTTATTACTAAAGAATTGTATTGTATTTATAAATATTTTTCACATTCCACAGAAATTATTAAAATATTGTGTAATAAAAATTGTATTCAAAGCAATGGGAAAACACTAAACACATAAACCCTGACAGACCCAGCTCAATCTATTATTCTGAAAAGTACTCATTCTAGAGCTATTGGCTAAGACTAGAAAGAACTACAGAGCTACTGGTACATACTTATAAGGGGTCAAACATTATAATCAATATGCTGGATTGTTACTTACGTTGCTGGACGTGTATTTCCTCCCAATTCTTGACCCGGCGCATTCACATGATAGACGCAGAAATGTTTCAAAAGAGGCTCCATATCAATATAACTAAAGAAACCTTGAAACTGACTGACATCTGTCAAAATAATACACATATGTAGAACTGTGTTATTACAAATGAACCTTATGGAACTATTTTATTTGATGCGTCAGAATACATACCAGCGAATTGAGTGACAGATCGTTCAGCTCAGACCATTCATTTTGTGTCAAATGTATGCAGTGGGATAAAATAGGCATGGTTTTAATTCTAAGTCTGGTTAATAAAATGTGTTTGATACTGATAAAATAAACTCACGATTTAATCCAATATCATGGAAAGTCAATATGGCTGGTTTACTTCGATTACCATGAGTAGCAACATGAACTGCACCAAAAGATGTCTCTACATCTTCTTCCTGTAGAAGTATAAAATAACTGGATTAAAATAATACTTATACTGTTGATTCCAGTGAAATCAAATTCCCACATATATAAGCCTGTCACAAATGAAATACTGTAAAACATGTCTTTTTCGCAAGCATGTCTTTTTAGCAAATTCAGCGAGAGAACTGATTCGCTAATTCAAGATTATTATAAATTTGTAATGGCCACCAGACAACGTCTTTTTTCTCAACACACACTTTGTAAACAACACAAAGTAATTAGTAAACGTACTGACATGATAAATAAATTTTATTGAAAAGTAAATTGACACAAAAAAATAAACGTATTCATTGTGGTCATTATTTCAATGAAAATAAATAAATGAATAAATAACATAAATGAAGTGATACTGATATATAGTTTTTCTTCGTTTTTATGGAGGTGATAACTACGTATTTGTTTTGGCACGCGACAGACAAGTATTGTGAAAACAGGAAATCAACAATGACAAGAGAGATTCACTAAATCAACATTTCGCTATTACGTCATTTTACCACAATTCGCTAAAATTGCATGTCGCTTTTTCAACATGTTTTACAGTATTACATTGACGCATACACTATTTTTAAGTGTAATGTAAATGTCATTTACCATAAGGTACAATCTGATTATTACTACAAGGTAATTTATAACTTGCAGCAAGTGGTAATTGCAGGAGATGACCTTCTTATGTATAATTATATGTCTTTGTTGCCTAGCTACATTTGTAAGACCAATTGAACAGACAGAAATCCAAAAAAGATAGCATTATAATTATAATGGTCATGTATTCTATGTGATAATCCAAATATAATGGCACAATGTACTAGGCAGGTACAATGCACTACAAAAATGGTTTACTTGGTTTTAAAGTGCTCAGGGTAAGTTTCCTCAAAGCTTTATTTACATAGCAAAGCTGTTTAGTGAAGTATTATCGTCAGAGCAACAGCTCTTCCTATCTCACAAATTTTGAGATTATTATTATTAAATTAGTTTCTTGGATAAAATAAATATACAAGCAGCATACGTGCTAACATTCAGTTCAACGCACAACTGAATTTTCAGTTTTTACTTTTTTATTATGATGATTTTATTCTTTATTGTAATTTTATCTATATCTCAACAGAGATTCGATAACAATAAAGTTATTACTTACACAATCATAGGACTGTAAGTATGTGAATATTATCAGCAAAATCAGTATTACTTTGTAAATGAAATAGCAATTAAAGAACACTATTCAAGTCTGATGATTGCAGATATTGGCAGTGGTACTGATAAATATATGAGATAACACACTCCTATTTCCATAATAATAAAGCTCTGTTACATGTATAGTGATTGTTTCACTTTTCACTCTAGGGGCATATGCTTGATAAATGGTTAGTGTATTTAAAAACAAACTAAATGTCTTCTTTAGTCAATTATTCTGAAAAACAGAAAATAAATCTTGAGCAAAAGTGATTTATTATCTAAACAGTATTGTTGACTAAAATGTAGAATAATTTATTTTTACTCATTACCTTCTCTATGCTAACTAATATTGTTTTTTTAAAACATATTCAAGCTAAAATAAAACATTATCTACAATAATGTAATGTATTTGATGATCTATGTATGATGGCAACGTCACACTGCAACAATGACCACAATAACACATTTATCACTTTCACAATTCAAATTTTACATACATTAATACAAGCAGATACAGTGCAAACATGCAGACATTAATTTTGAAATAACATTCATAAAATTATTATCACTAACCTTAAGCTTTGGTTGAGATCCAATTTTAAAAAGTCAGACAGACAAAGAAATAGACAGACAACAAAATGAGAGAAAAAGATGAAGCGATACAAAGCCTAATTGCATTTTACCCCAGCCTGTTTTATATGATGTCGTGATAACCTTTAAAGCAGGTGAAAGGGTAAAGAGATTTCATTGCTTCACACCATAACTTTGCATTAAACATGCACTTTAACTCTAGAACAGTAAATATTTTATTAGACAGATCATGCCTGAGTCACAAATAGGATTAATTTATCAAATGGAATTGACTGCAACATGGCTCACAGAACAATTTAAGTAGAGGATTATTGAGATTAGAGTAAATTTAATTTGAGAATAATATTTAAAACAGAACACATTTTTGAGTATAGTATATATGAATTAAGCTTTATACACATCAAATCTCATAATTTGAAAAAAATCAGCAATTTTAAATGAAAGAATTGACAAATGTATAAAAGATGTAAATAACATTATTAAAGTCTGGGTCATAAATATTATGTATTGATACAATGTATGTGTTTCAAAACATAGTATATTGAATTATTATATACATTCATTACCAGTATAAGCATAAACACTGTTTGATGCAAGTTTGTGGACACTATGAGCGAGTCCTACAATTTTTTTAAAAATATTATTTAGACTGTGTTGGCTACACTAAAATTTTCCAGCTCTACCTCAAGTGATATCGGAAATATTTTAAGACTGTGAGTGCCCACAACCCTGCCTTCATACTTTATTGCAGCAAATAAACAAATTACCAGACAGTGTTAAAAAGATAGAACAATTAATAGCTTAGCTTATCAAAGCTGGATAATAATCAAAATGTGTTGTAAATATTAATAAACTTTTCAACCCATATTTTCCCTAAACAGAATCACACAGTAAATTTGCTCCAATGCAGTATTCAAACACATTAAATCATAACATGTAGAGTAATAACTGTTGGGGATGTATGGAAAAGAAGTCTGTTTTAGGTCACTACATATAAAGGGAAAACACACAAAAACTTAAGTAATTAACCTTAATGAATCACCAATATTTTTTTCCACAATGTACAATCTCTGTAAATAATACTATTTCATGAGTTTTAGAGAATTTTACTGGGGTCAATCCTTTACACAGTGAGTCATCACTATGACTTTTGTGAAATGTATAACTTGCAAATGATTCAATGATGAAAGATTAACCTATGTACTTACTCCAGGTAATGACCCACTAGTATTTGCCAATAATGGCTGCTCAGACATTTTTTCAATTGACCTCGCTTGAACATCAGAAACTTGGACATCATTCAGTTCTACATCATTCAATTGTTCCATTGTGCTGAAAAAAAGGAATGAAGAGGTTCTCTGTGAAAGATGAATTCTCAGCGGGATAAAATCATTTACAAGCTTGTGAATATATACACAGTAGTGCATATAAGGTTAATGATAATGTGTCAAAAAGTAAACAAACACACCTTGTGATAACTTGAAGAACCTGCATGACACTGACACATTTCATTCTGACTTTTGACACAATATTTGATTATTACTGTAAAATCTGTATTAGAAGCTGCGGCTTCTATTAAAATGGTACAATGCAACAGAGGGAATGCGGCTTCTATTACAGCATCTACACATATGAGAAATGATGAATTTTTGGTTCGCAATAATTCAAAAAGAATGGGTGCGACTTCTATTGGGGATGCAGCTTCTAATACAGATTTTACAGTAGTATTGTGGTAAAAATATACCAGCTCTCAACCAAGCAAGTGAAATATTGGGAAATATTACTGTTATGTAGATTTTTATTGTATGTTCTAAATTCAGTATTATATACAAATGTACTCAAAAATATAAATTTAAATATAAATTAAATAAATGTAGTATTGGGTAATTATCAATAACTGTATTTGCTATGTGATTGGCCTGTAATTATGCTCAAGCTTGATCAAGCTTACAAAAATACAGATTTATGTTTAAAAATTATGATAGTGATGATGACTGATCGGAATAACAACTGCATTGGTATGGAGTTCATCGATGTACTGCCAGATGGGATCCTATTTTGAAGCAAGAAGTCCTTCAGCCTGGGCATGGAAGTTTGTAGGTCCCTAACACATTGTCAGTTGAGGTTTTTAGCAGTAGTCAGCAAAATTTAGTTGAAATCCTATTCAATTTTGGGTAACTTGGCAAAAAATTATATACAGAACGAATGTTGATGTATTACACCATTTATCAACTCTCATTATTATCATTATTATTTGGTGTTGATAAGACCATGAATTCAGCCCAACAGTTACCGGTAAATAGATTATTTATTAGAGATGCCAGGGGAACCAACATTTGGAAGGTAAATAAAAAAAATACTGCATTTCAAATTCTAACACGAATTGAAGTTGTGTGAATTGCAAGAAGAACACAAAATCGCAAGAGAAACCTACATTTATAAAATTCCTAATGTATATTAGTTATAGTCTATGAATTGGTTTGTGTTCATCTCACACTGTTCTTGGTGGTAATCTTGCTTATTCGTAAAGCAATTAATATGCAAGTTTTAATTTGTTTCTGAAGGAAAAATCTAGCGCATTTCTGTTTATGAACGAAAATTTGCAAGCACTCACTGTGTTCTGTGGCTATATTGGTCAGAACTAAGTTTGATTGCCATGTACAGGATCATTTTCATGCATTTGCAAATCGAGAGTTTGCTTCATCGAATATTACCGTACATTATGTAAGTTACATATCCTTATCTTATGAATCCTTGGCGGTAAACTACTGAAATCATCAGAGGGTTTAGTATGGTAAATTGTAAAGACAGAAAATAAGAACAGAAAATAAAAAGTCAACCCACAAAATGAAATATTCTGTATAAATAAAGTATCAAGGGCGAACATCTTCCGGAAATGGATTGTAGGGACTAATGATACTGGTGGCACACCCCTATATATTTGCCAATATACTACGGTCAGAGAGTGGTTCTCATCATAAATCTACTATTTATTGAACAAATACACATCATCAATCTGCGATATTATAAATGAAAATATTATAAAAATATATATTATGACATTATATATTATAACAGGTTTTTTTTTAAAAAAGAAAATTTGTTATAAAAATGTAGTGTTTATAATATCGCAGATACATGGGAGCATGGGGTTAATTGGTGTGAACTCAGTCTGCCGAGGCCTGAGTCTGACTGCGATTCAAGCGATTCAATGTCTTCGTTCAAAAATACAAACAAATTACCAAAAAAAATGAATGACAAATGTCAGTATTCAACTAGTCTGAAAAGCAATAAAGTATATTCGTCAGTAGATAACATAAAATACTCACAAAAACAGCGAAGAATCTATATTATAACGATGCGACACAATTCAGGAATCAACACGATTTAGGTTTACGTACGTAATGAAATATTGTAAACACAGTGGGTCAAATGACCCTTTAGTACAAGCTTCTTGATTGGCTAAGATAATGCAATGACGCACACTTTCGGGTTGGTTAAAACAGATTTGTTTCAGCTATTAGCCAGATTTCATGATAATTGTGTAGACTGAATCATATATATATATAAGTAACAAACAAAGAAAACAACAAGCATGAAGATAATTTCCATTACAAATACAAAAAAATTAGTGAGAGTTGACTTTGAAAAATAGCCAATAGGAGAGTTCATTTGTTAAAATTCTCTACCTAGCGACGAGTGAGGGCGCCGACAGAATAACCTCGATGCAACACAAGCAACATGGCTACTGCATGTGTTGGAGCAAAAATCACCCAAATTTCTGTGCGCCTGCTATTGCCGCCTTTATCGTCAGGAGCTAGGATTTTAACATCAACCAGACTGTTGCATACAGGATGTGGAGGACTCAACTTCCACGCTACGCCTGCATTGCTCGCAGAGCCTCCAAAGAAGAAGAAGAAACAACGAGACATGGCCAAATTGGACGAAGCCAGGGAAAAGAAGAGACAAAAAAGAGTTGATAAGATGCTAGATAAGATGGGGCCACCGGAATTAAAAACTGTTGAAGAATTTAAAGTGGATAAAAAGCTTCTAGAAAAATCCAGGGAAAGAATTCTTCCAGAAATAACATTCGAGGAAAGTGAAACAAGAGCGCTTTTACAGAAAGAATGGTCTAAATATAAATTTGCTCAACACCTCCGTGAGACTAAAATAATGGAAAGATTCAGAAAATCTCAGGAAAAAGCTCTTCAAGAACTTAAGAAAGAAAGCGTAGAACTTTATGAAAAAGCCATGCTTGTAGATTCCCAGTTGTTAACATTTGAAGTGAAAGGACCTGTGAACACGCCGTATATTAAAGGATATGATAGTCCAATAGGAGAATATATTGACATTTCTAAAGATGTGAAGTAATAATTATGCGCAATTTATAGTGTACTCAGTACACTGGAATCAACAAACTCGTGTTCATAAATATCCTTTTGAAATCAAAACAATTTGTAGATTGGCTTGGCCAGTACCATTGCAACATTTTGTCAGGTACTAGTACTCCACACAACAGCCGTCATAGCACAACTAGAATGTAACTACCATGTGAGTTTATAAATAACTCGTAATGTACGTGGGTAATTGGACTTGTTGATTCCAGTACGTCTTGCTTGAAATAACAATTTTGGTTCGTAACAACTGACAAACACAAGTCCACAGAGTGTTCAATTACGGAAAAGTTCAGTCATGAGCAGTTGCCATTGTTACCCCATGATGTACAGTTTCATCCAAATTAGATATGAAATGAACACTATTGAAATGACAAGATGTGATAACATTTGTATAACCAAGTTCCACCATTTGTTCTGCAAATTATAGCATTGTTCAATGTGCATTCAGTCACCATGAAATGGTTTGATGGTGAAGACAGTAAATGAGTGAGGTTACATATAACATAACTTTGCTGGGACACAAGACAAAAAACAAACTGAAAAGAATCCTGACTATTTCTAGAAATATGCATGTATTGTAATTTCTCCAGATCATTCTATTCTATACCCCTTGTCTACTTATCAGTCTTTGGTTCTGTGCATATAACAAAACTTGTTTATCAGAAGACATTATTATACATCATGTACCTGTCAGAACTGTCACAAAGTTGGTTCATCTTCCAAATGTACAACTTTGTATACCGTGTGAAATGTAATAACCAGAGTACCATATTTGTTCTATTAGTAGTGTATGCACTTGTGTAAATGACAGCGAGTGTCTATGGCTGAAAGAAGTAAATATTTGAATGATCCAGTATACAATTGATATATTGGAGATGTGCTTCTTATAGAGCAAATACGGTATCAGTATATTGAAATGTCATTATAGGATACTCTATATGTTAAACATCTCAATAGGCATACTACGGCAGTTGATTTTCATACTGTAGGATACTTTATTTTGGCTTGGAATTTATTTTCGCTAAAGGGATGATTTCGTGAAAATAAAATCCAGCGAATACACTTTTTTTCCTATATTTCATATTAAACTCAACAAAAATCAGTGAAAATAAATTCCATACAAAACACCCAAAAAGCCCTTTCAGCGAAAATTAATTCCAGCGAAAATAAAGTGTTCCACAGTATCCAACTTGTGCATCTTTGATTATTGATAGAATGAGATCATAATTGAAGTAGACTTTATTCCTTTATACTGTTAATGCTTGGTTTTGTAACAAGGTTTTATTTTTGCTGTTATGTGAAATCCACTATTAAATTCATGTGAACTTGTTTCACCATCAAATCCAAGAATTGTTAATGGAGTGAATATATAATCCAAATAAACAGACTGAGTACCCACTCTCCTACTGCCATCTGAAATTACAAATGTGCCAAATCATTATTTGTACTACCAGTATATACGGTACACACTGGTCTTGCATGTCAGTGTTGCTACTGTATATGCGGTTATTCAATTCATTTATCAAATAGGAAGAAACAAACTTCATAAAACTTTACATGTCAATTATTTCTGAAGATACAAGGATGTTACCAGTACCCGGTACATTATGGATGAGAACTAAATGTTTTTTTTTCAATATTGCATCTTTAAAACACTGGTATTTGTGTCCTGTCACATTTCACTCATCAAAACTAATATTGCCAATGCCAGCTGGTAACTTGCTGTCTGGGGAAACACTGGTCGTATCTAACCGGTGCTACCCCGGTACTAGTTTAGAAGATATAGCAAAGAACATTTAGTGCCAAAATCTGTAATTTAAAATTTTGGCATAGTATGTGGACTTTCAATTCACTGTCAAACATGTTCCCATAGACCAAAATGAAAACAATGTACTTTTTTTTTTTTCACACTGTATCTAACTAAAATAATATCTATTTTCTTTCTTCATCCACTCAGCATTCTATCTAAAATAGAGAGAATGAAGTGTCTATGCAGAATATGGCAACATGACTCGGCCGTTACACTTTGTGTAGACACATTCCCACGAAATCAAGACCAGCATATACTTAATAATATACTTTTATTTTGTTGTAAAATTATTAAAAGCTTGGAAACAGAGAACTAGAAATATAAGACTATGAAACAATACAGTGACAAAAGCTAACAGTTAATGCACTACAAAATGTGAGTGGAAAACAAATTAAGGCTGAAATCAAAATTGAAAACCATAATTCTATGCAACTGATACGATTCTGTCAAGATCTTCCAGCAACAGTAAAAACAAATGATATAAACTTTCATTAAAACGTGTTCATCTGGTACAAACTTGAGACAAAAAAAAAGGTTTATTGCACCAGTAATGAAAGAAAAAGTTCACATTCTAGAAATCAACTGCAATGGCTAAATTAATGATTCTACAGCAATTTGTTCTGTGATAAATATACCGAAATAATTTAAATATTACACATGTGGGTGATACAATAAAGTCTGTACTTACACATGGTACTGTGAAACTGAACTACAGTTACCATCCATGAAGAGGTTATTAAAGCTAAATAAAGTTATTTTTTTTTTTTTACATTTTCTATGAGTGTGAAACCAAAATAGAAATGAAGATACAAGATGGTCAAAATCAACAGACAGATGGCAAGTGGTAGATTGCACTACAGCCGTTTCAACAAATTTCTAACTTCAAAATGTTGTCACCAATGTTAATACACTTCAGTAATTGGTATCTAACTGTACTAGAAAATTATATGGCTCAGACTGTTATCAGTTTTGCATTGAAGACAAACTGTTTGTGCCGGAAAGAGCTTTAGTCTGAAGTGAATACAATAGACTTGATTTTCACCATATGAGCAGAGAGACTGACTCAAGATATTTATTTACATCAAATGAGAACTCATGTTCTGTGTTTGTTATCAAGCAGCTTGTATTGGACATACAATATGCTCCGTGTTCATTTCAGTATGCAAAGCATGCAGTATGTCAACAGTGTTGTACATACTGATAATTTGAACAATGTTAGTAAAATACCTTGTAAAAGTAAGTGTATGAATATATTCAAGAAAACATTTCTTTCAAAGTTCTGTTGAAAGTACTGTACATCTACTGTTTAACATCTTTTAGACAAGTAAAAGGAAAGAATGACGATAGATACAGAGTATGTAGGAAGACAATTAAGATTTAAACAAATTATTTTTTCTTTTGTACATCTTTACTGTATTTTTCATGAAGATGTTTTTTGTACGCTAGTTGATTTTCCCACAGTGCAGCAGCATTCACATTTAATGGACTGTCATTGTTAGGTTCTGAAATTAAGAAATATAGTCCAATGTTAGTAATGTATCATTCCAGTGTCACGCACGAGTTAAGGGAATATCGCTACCGGTAATACTATTTTGACTAATTTTTTGAAAACATGGATGATAGACCTCAAGCAGTAGGTTATCTATCCAGAGATTTATCGAGTATAATACCGTGCTTACCTGCTAGTAAACTTTGTATTGAGAGAAGAATCGTCCTAACATCGTACAATGCTGACCATTTCTCTTTTAGAATATCAAGACAAATATTACCATGTTCATCAACATTTGGATGATAGCAAGGAGTTACAAACTTCACAGCTGGAGGGGAATATGAATAATTACTAGGAAAGTCTAATGATAACTTGTAAGACAGACCTTCATATACCTGGAATGAATGAAATAAGAAAAGGAAGGTTGGTGTGATATTTCTAAGATTTTCATTTAAAGGCAAATCATCTGAACCATTAAGCAACTCTTGCCTTGCACTGTAAAAGGGGCTTCTGTAAAATCAACAAGTCATGACATGGCATGGCATAGTCCCTGTTAGTTCAATAGAAAAACAAAACTGTAATGAGTCTGTATAATGTAGTTGTGATAGTGATTAGACAATGCATGTCAGAGACACGACTCTAAAACAGCATTTGCATTTGGTCTTGTTATATATCTGTGTACCAAGAATAACAATAGCTGTTCCTGTATAACATAGAACGAAATGCTGGCTTTTTAATCAGATTACCAAACAAATTAATGTGCATATGTCTGACATGATGTCTGATGTTTCTATCAAGTTTGATTGATCAAGGATGTTAGAAATGTAGCTTTGGAACAGCGTTCATTCAAACAAAATGGCTGCCAGTTGGCAATTTTAAATCAAATCTCGAAAACAAAATGACATGCATCAAGGTCCCATAATTTTCAATGTGTATGTACCAAGTTTGCACAAAACCCCCTGAATAACATTAATATGGGAATCCTTTGGTCATCGTGAATAAGATCATCAAATTAATGGATGTGCACATATATTCTAATATATATGATGATGAATATGATCGGCAAAGGCACATCTTGAGATACAGGACCCACAGACACAAAGAAGTCAATCTATAAAAACCTGAAAAATAGAAATTTTTGAAGATGTATAATGAATATATAAAATTTGAACAATCATTCAAAGTATGTCAGATGTGGCACTAGAATCCAATCTGAAAAACACTTGCATCAATGTATCGGTAAGTACCAAGCTTAAACAAAATCCATCTGTAAACAGCCAAGAAATGCTTGATTTCAATGATTTTTCAGCACAATTTTGAATCAGATCTTGAAACAAATTGATGTGCATATGTATAATATTATGTATGGTATACGTGTGAAGTTTGAATGTAATCGGTCCAGGCATGTCTAAGATATAGCTCCAGATGCACAATCGCACAGAGGTCAATCATAAGTTTTTCAGTCAGTGTCTGAACAGGGACCAAAAAAGCCGAAAATACAAGAGTAATAAATAAATAAATAGTAGTAAACAAATAAACAATCAGTAATAAATGGCTCTGATAGTTGCTAGGGATATTCTAGGAAACATTTCACTGCTGAAGTAGATTTTACTAATTGGGAGGTCATAGTGGTTTTAACAGGTTGCTAGGCAACTATTTCGGTATCATGTGGTTCACACTGACAAAAGTAACCTAATCATTACAGAAACGAATCAATTTGCATAAGAGGATGCCGAGATGTGAACTGAGATGTAAACTCACCGTTCCTTCAGCTCCTTGTATTGTTCCTATCCATCTAAATATGTTGTCACCATCTGGAAACGCTGAGATACCTTTACTAGCATTCATCTATTGTACAAAGATGATGACATTGTATTAGTTATAAATATAGGAATTATGCATAGACATATTACTCATCAGATCAATTCACCACTGAGTGACCGAGTTATAGGAATTATGCATAGACATATTACTCATCAGATCAATTCACCACTGAGTGACCGAGTTATAGGAATTATGCATAGACATATTACTCATCAGATCAATTCACCACTGAGTGACCGAGTTATAGGAATTATGCATAGACATATTACTCATCAGATCAATTCACCACTGAGTGACCGAGTCAGATCAATTCACCACTGAGTGACCGAGTCAGATCAATTCACCACTGAGTGACCGAGTTAAACAGAAATAAACATTTTTAAATTAAAAAAAAAAATAAATAATTGCAATTAAATGTAACAGAAATTGAAAAATCTTTCTTTGAAAGAAACTGTAAAATTAATGAGTAGTGCATTTGCTTTATTTACACATTGTTTAGGGATATATATAGTATTGGCTCCCACAAGTCCTTTATAGCTCCTGTGTTTGTGTGCAAATCGCACAAAGAAGATAATAAGTTTGGCTTGTATGTGTGTGTATGTGTGCGTGTGTGTATTATTTTTGATCATGACTTGATCAAATTTAGTACATATTAAGTACTTTGGGGTAATGTGCTGACATAATCAGTTTTAAGCCATGTTTTTTATATAAGTAGCTAATTTGCATATTAATTTTCTCATTTCAGTCTGTGTGAGCAAAATCTCAAGAACTTCCGAGTGGATTTTGATCAAACAAAATGTCTGGTAAGATGATTCAAATATACACTAGAAATATCCCAGTTTATTTTGAAAATAGGAAAAAGTTAAAGCTGTCGACAGTCTCACATAATGCATTGTCTTTGTTAAAAGATTTCATTGAAATTTGTTTTATGCATTGAAGCTACACAACGCGACAGAAAGCCTATCCAATGTGATTCAATTTGCAAATCCGTTTGCACATCTATTATGTTAATTCTATTATGTAAATTATCCAAACTGTTAAAAAGCCTGAGGAGAACACTGGGTTTATTCTGTGAACTGTTATTATTAATTTTATGTTTGAGATTTGTATCTCTGGAAAACGATAAAATTAAAAGATTTAGCAAGCAGTTGCCAGTTGCAATTCCCACACATAGCCCTGAATGGAGGTTAATTTAGATAAATACAAAATGTCCATTGTATGCTTTGTCGTTTGCTCCATGAATATTCCAAGAATGTCCATCGTCTTGTCATATTTTTGAAATTGCACCTTGACGAAATCAATAGTCAAAGTTCAAGGTCTGAGTTACATGAGTAGCTAATCAGGACTCACCATAAGTGTCATCAATTCCTGCTGTAACCTGTGGAAAATTTGAAAAAAGAAAAGTCATTCAACTAAGTCTGTCAACCAAACACAGATCCATAATGTTTTTAATGTAGTGTCTTTTTGTAGTGTATACTTTAGAGCCATTTACACACTTACACAGAGTAATGATTGTCATCTCCCATTGATGCAACAGGTTCTTGCAAAAAAGATTTCCAACCATATTGGATTTGCACTAATAATCGAGTTAGTGGTCTCTGGGTTATAAATTCTATAACATTCTCTTTCCTCATTTAAAGCACTACAGTTGTCTAACATCTCGGCAACTTAAACAGCATAGTAGTTTGTTTAGGCCAGGAAAAAAAAATTCTCTGTTTCTCCTTTTCTTGAAATTTTAAAATGAGGCGGAGAGGCGATTTTTTTATTTTTTTGAATACTGAGCTAAAATGGGGGAAATTTTAGACAAGTGCGAGTACAAGCGCATTTTGGAATGCTTTAGAAGGAAAAAAAACTCTGAGGCGCATACTGTAGAATACTTTATTTTCGCTTGGAATTTATTTTCGCTATTTTCGCTGAAGGGGTGATTCCGTGAAAATAAAATCCAGTGAATATACTTTTTTTCCTATATTTCACATTAAACTCATCAAAAATCAGTGAAAATAAATTCCATACAAAACGCCCAAAAAGCCTTTTCAGCGGAAATTAATTCCAGCGAAAATAAAGTATTTCACAGTAGTTAAAATGATGCGTGCGGAAACGAGAAACATTTTTTTTCTCAGCCTTGAATGAAATTCGAACACATGCTGTGCAATCAATGTAGTTCTTTAAGCTAAGCTAACCTATACTTTCCAAAGTACTAATTATAAAACTTAAAGTGTACACTGAACGATAAATTCGTCAAAGATATTATATTTCAATAAATAAATTGGTGACAATACCAACAATTTCATCAAAATTCACGCACCATGAGCTTTGTTATGGGCGATCAATGTTAGCATTTTTACCGGTGTGTCGATGCTCATTTGTCTGTCAGGAACTCCGCGTCATTTATGGGCGTCAAATCTGTGACGTCACAAGTGTGACCCAAACATAACCCTAAGGAATAATGGCGTCGCCAACTCATAGTGCTGAAAGTTCGTCAACTCCAAGTGATGCGTCGTCGCAAAGCCGTGATTGCGAGCTTGAGTTGAATTACGAGTCTTCTGACTTCGATGTCGAGGGTTCATCGGTTGACGGAGGTATACGGCCCTACCAATTTGAGCCCGAATTTAACGACGACAGTCACAGTGATTCTGCTGAAGAAAACGATGTCGGTGATGCTTTGGGCGATCGCCTGAATACTACCGAGTGGTAAGTGGTCGAATCAGCTGGTTTTGATAACATTAACTTCCGGAGTTCCGCATATTTTGAATAATTATTAACCTGTATTTCGGAGTAGTTTAAGTCCCAGAACGAAATGTTCTGATTACGTTCAATCACGGAACTCAGACATGCATAGCCCACTAAGTTTAATTTCATTTTCTGTATCTGTTGACATTATATTTGCAAGTCAGTACAATACGATCGGTGAAACAACAGCTACCATTTAAGCTTCATATTATTGCCTTAGTAGTTAATTACAATTTATGATTAAATTGTATGCATAGGAGCTTATATTTGTGATGCATGTAATCACAGTCCCTCTATCCCCAACTGTGATGTAATTATAAATTATAAAGTCGAATTTAAGCAAGACATTTACTAATTAGCCAAATTGAAATTATCTTGTATATTGGACATCCAGCATTATATTATTAGACAGATCATGACAACCACAACACATACAATTAAATTGTAAGGGGCCAGAATGTTAGCATTTGGGAGGAGGCTTAAAAAACTTATTCCCAATAAGTTGCTGTGATGTTTTTGTTTTTTTATTTGAGACTTGGGGTGGGGTGGTGCTATATCGTAGAGGTAATGCCTAATGAATATTAAGGTGAAGACCGTATTTTCAAGTGTCAGGAATAAATGATTTTGAAAATATGCAAAATAAATCAATTTTAAGATTTTGACAACTTACCTTTGATAGTTCTGATATGGTAATAATTTGTTCTCACAAATAATTATACTGTATTTAGGAGGTAAATAACAAGATAGTAAATTTCATTTTTGCTGAGATACCTGCTTCAAGTATATGTTGTTTATATAATTTAGGTGTCAGTGTAACAGATGTCATGTCATGCCCTCTGCTGAGGAATGTAGATGCTGTTATGAAATAATGCAGGTGAAAGCTGTCTGTGATGAAGTTCCAAATACAGCATGCATCACAGAACATCCTGGATTTAAGCCAGTGTGTCTGGACAAGTATGTATTGCTAACAGCTTATCATGTATATAGACAGTACCATGGAACTATTCCAGAATCCTCTGAGTAAGTATTAAAAGTCGCACATACTGGTCTGGTATGAACACAATTTTATTAGGACAAAATATATCATGGTTTTTGTTACACTGAAAATGTATTATGGTAGATGTGCATAAATGTTAATGAATGTCAGACCAATTACAATTATGTTTTGCTAGAAATTTCTGAACTTTGTGAACTGAAAATGGTTGACACATAAATATGTACAACCAGAACCTCAGTAATATTGTTGAGGGCCATACCAACTACATTACATTTGTAATTGTGTACTAACAGTATTCTCTCATGTCCAATAGAAGTATAGGCATTTTATTAGGTTGGAATAAACTGTGTGCAGTAGACAGAATTTGTACATTCAATTTATTTTCCTTGCAGGAGATACAGGTATGTTGCCTACAGGCAACTTGTCCGATGGTGCTGGGGATATTTAGGCAAAGATGTCAGAGTTCCACTCCCATCATGTGCAGTTCATCTTATCAGAGAAACATATCCTTCACAGAATGGAGTTTATCAGGGATTTAATTATGTTGATTAAAAAACCTCGACTGAAAGTCAGAAACTGCCACTTCTTTATTCGGTCTTTTGAACTCACTGCAGAGTGCAGGAGGTACTTTGTTCAACACATCACCTTTTGCCTGTGACATGGTACATTTTACCACTCTTGCAGTGACATTAGTTGTCACATTTTGTACATAATCTGTAATAAAGAATATTTTATTTTTTTAATTATTGTTATTGTTTTATTTGTTGAAAAACTGAGCTGTGGTTGTGATTTTAAGTGGCTTCAGTCATGCAAATATATAAAGCTGCTAGTATACATGCATGTAGAACATTTTATACCGGTACTTACTGTAGGTAGGTTCTGTCTTTACTTGACGCACTGTGTAACTGCCTTTTTTAAATTTTGGATAAGTTATTTTATAGCAAGGATTTCCCTGCTTAGTAACAGCAGCATGTCGCCCACCATTTTCATTATAATGCATTGCTGCCAAGACAAGCCTATAAATAAAACAACCATGCATTATGATATACTGTATTTTACCACTAAGGACTTAATAGAATTACAAATTCTGAGTGTTAGAATACTTGTTACATACTACATCAATTGTGATTGCTAACTTTTGAAGTTAGAAGGCTCTATCACAGGGATAAGACCTGTCAGTAAATAATTAAAGTCAAAGACAGTAATGAGAACTTGTGTATTACACACGTCTCCAAACCTGTTGATTTGTAAACAATATGTTGTTCTCTGTTTGATTGTAGAATTTAATGTGATAAAACTTATATTTGTACTAATTTAATCTACTAATTTGTTAGCCAGAACTACCAGGGCCAATGTTTTTTCAAAAATGTTGAATTTCAGGTCGTCATTTCAATGTTAATATATTTTGCTGCTATTATTCAACTGTACCAGTTGGAAGGTAGTTTTTTGGGGGGTACACATTGTGAAATAATACAATGACAAGTTTCTTTTATGGTGCCAATCTTTATCAACATCACTCCAGCCTACGTTTCCAACTCACAGTATATTACAACTAAGCTCTTTTGACCGCAAAGTTACTTGTTTATTTTCAATGTTGATTAATACAAGTACGCAGTTACCTGCACATCATTCCATTGTATGAGAACCCATGCATCTTTGGGGCAAACTGATTCACCACAGAATGGTATCCTTCCAGTTCTGAAGTCTGTTGTATTGTTGACAACTTAGGTATATCTTTCTTCATTTGTCGAGAATTGAGGAGCGTTATCAATTTCTCTAAGGGTTTAGTTCCTGGAAATATATATATAATATTTAGGCATTATAATAACAGCATACATATACCATCCTAGTCAAAGTGTGTTAAAATGTGAATAAGAGAGAAATACCTGGTTTTAACCATCGCTTTCTTCTCTCTTGTCTTGTTAAATCCTCATGTTCACATCTAGGAAAGAAAGTTCCATGCCCCTCATGAATATTTTGGATGTGGTTTCCAACAGATGTCCATTTGTCCATCATCAAATCACCATTTCCATCAGGTGTTGAGGCAGCAGTCCAATAAAGATGATTGGTGACACTTTTGATCCAGTCTTGTAATATACCACACTCTTTCTCTTTAGAAAGAGCTAGCATTTTTTTCTGTAGACCTTAAGGAATAAATCCTATCATCAGTATTCTGTGTTTTCAGTCATGATTATAGTTGAACTGTTGCAAGGTAATTTGCTGGTCATGTTATAAAATTGCACTTAAATTGCTCTGAATATTGAATATTATCAATATCACTGATGCTGTATTTGACTAAAATAAATTGAAAATATCCTACAAGGATTAACAATTTCATCTAAAATAATCTGTTCTACCCTAGTACCCATCAATTTTTGATATCAATAGACCACGGATAACAGTGGATCATTTGCATACCAATAGAACAATGGAAAAATGTTTAAGCATGATAAAACAGCTGCTCTCAAAGATTGTGGGGGGAGAAAACTGCTTACCTTTAGCAACATGCCACACATCCACACAGTGTTGAGTATCTGTCATGTTCTCTCTGACCCATTTAATTATTTGAACATGACGGTCTGTGACTATTTTGTAGATATTAATACCTTGACCCTGTAAATATGCCACACTCCTTGCCAAACCTTCCTTCTCCATGTGGCAGCTACTTTTCACCTCGTTACTCTGAATATAAACAATAGATTCAATTTAATTATAAATTGTTACTAGATTGGTGTTTACATAAAACGAGGTACTTGGTAAGTAAAATGTATAAATACCTGCACAAGCTGTATGTCAATCATAGTACCATTATCAAGGTCCATGACTGAATATGAGCCAAATTTAGCACTATGGCCAGGGGTGTCACACCTCCCATCTCCACCTATGCAAAGTGACCTTCCATTTTGAAGTGCATCATCAATGTACTTTCCACGCATGTTTCCCCATACTTCCATTACTGCTGGTTGGAGGTAGTACCTTTGATGTTTCATGAAAGTATCCGTTGAAATACTTGGCATATTCATAAACTGTAGGACACGTAAAGTTTTTGATGCTAATGCCCCAGCTAACAAAATTCCACAAGAAAGTCTAAGATTTCCACTTGGAATGGAACCTATCATGGATTGGCTGTTCCATTTTGTGCTTAGTCCACAAAAAACACAATTCTGCTCCACTCTTACCATTGTGCCACATATGTGTGTGATTTCACCTAATGTAGGTGAAGAGCATCTGGTACATGTGTGGAATAGATTCATGAGTTGAGCTTCCCCAACAACAAAGAATCTATTTTTCTGCATACACCTATAATTAAGAGAAATAAACTAAACTATATTTATTGTATAACACATTTTATTTTTACCATAAACCGTGTGATGTGAAGCTACTCAATGCTCACCATGTTTACCTACTTTCATTCACAAATTTTCCCATTTATATTTTATAATTTTATTAAAACTTACCAATCATCAGCACTCGAACATGAAGCTTGTGATTCACATTCTGACTGTTCATATGTCTCATCAGAATCAGTTGTTGCATTGGACTCTAAACTTGACCAAGTTGTGTCAAGTTCATTGTCTGGGGGTGGTTCTTGTACTTGTATTGTTTGGTTTGGTTTCAGGAGATCACATTGTACTTGAACGCTTCTTCTTTCTGGAGGATGCAACATCTCTGTCTGGCAAACTGTAATGCAAATAACACAGTCAAGTTCAAATACAATACCAAATGTAATTGTCCCATCTGAAAACCTGGCAGTGTGATGGAGAACCTTTTAAAAAAAAAATCTGAGGGTAAGAGAAAAAAAAAATATTCATTGTCAAGATACGAGAAAAAAATATTTTCAACATAAAATATTCTCCTAGCCTCCCCACATACAATACATACCTTTATTTGATCCAAAGGGCCTTACTTGTACACGCACACTTCTCTTATTAGGCTGCTTGTAAGATATTTGAGTACCATATGTTCTAACAGTCTTAGCCTTGGTTAAAGTCTTAAATGTGAAACAAAATTTAGGAAGTGATTATTTATTTATTTATTTATTTATTTATTTATTTATTTATTTATTTATTTATTTATTTATTTATTTATTTATAAACACACTAATATAAACACACCAAGACGCTGTTTATAGAATACATACATGTTTTTCATGCAAGTTTCTCGCAAATGTTCAGTACCTGAATAGAGCTGTCGGTAAGAGAATCAGTGTCCTGTACTTGGTGGCTTGTGTCCTCGTCATGGGTGTCCTCCGAATACTGCAGAGTTACCTGTATCAAACAATGATTACAAATAATAATGTATGAAAAAAACAGACAATTGAACGTACGTAATAGCATTACCGCCATAGCCAGTCGTTATGTGTAAACGTAAACATACTCGCGGTAAATTCAGTGCGCGGCACATAGTCGAACATGAACGAATACAAATACCTACCCTAGCATTTTCTCTTTTAAGAAAAGCAATCCTTGGCCTTTTAGGTGTTGAGACAGCCGGATACGCTGGACTTGTATCAGTCTTGTTACTAATACTCTCCGCCAGGACGCCGGTATGAATTGTTGGCACGGCATCTTTGTGCAAAGTTTTTCTTCCGGGAACTTGTCCCATCGCACGCATAAACTTGTATTTTGCCGGGTAGCACTCGTCTGTGAAATGCACTGAGCAAAGCACAGAATGCTTCGTAGGACCATGCCATTTAGCTCTCTTCACCCGAACAAACTTCGTCCAAAGTTTGCTCAAAGACGGTCTGTCGAGGGGGAATGCGTGAAGCGAAACACCGTCAAGGTTCGTGTTCCAGCACCCGAAAGCAACGCAGCGTTTACCTCGTCTGTCACAACCACTTGACATTACTAGTTTAAATACGAAGCTCAAATGAATAAAAAAAATTCCCAAACGCAACAGTTCGCGTCTTTGGTTGCAATATCACTAAAATAAAACCGTAGAACATACACGAAAATCAACAATAACACAGCTGATCACGAACGACATTTACATACGGTTTACATATCAATGGCGGCAAACTGAACAGGGCGGTCACACTTATGACGTCACATCCAAGAGGTCATGTAAACGAGGTCAAACGGGGGGAGCTTACGTGCGATTTTAACAGAATCCGCTATATTTCGTAAATGAGTCATCGGATTTTAAAACAGATTTCTGGTGTTTGATATTTAAATACAAGATAGCAGAAAATGAAATAAAATCTAGCGTTCAGTGTACACTTTAACAAATTATTGTGTCTTATATTACATTCTGTAAATACTAAATAAAATTTTAATATTTATTTTATTGACATTTTGGAAGTATGATGACACTATCCAACAAACAATATACTAGTTAATCTGTCATTTCATTTGCTATGTTTACACTTAAACTTAATTGTATATGCTATGTGTGCCACGCTCAGTAGCATTGGCAAAGACACAGTCTAAGTTTACCGAACACCGAATATTCTGCACATTTCACGCTCATTGCACATTTCTTCGTAAAACACATCTGAACATTTTTAAAACTGGAGATGCTTTGTGGACATTTTGACCTTTGCAGCTGTGTAAGAATTTTAAGAATCTTCCAACAATTAGGTGAGTTACAAGTAACGAGGGTCTTAGTATAGTATATAATAGTTTTTGAATATACAATGAGCAAATTTGAAACGATATTTCTCGCTGTTGCGGATTTTGCAAAAGGTTTCCAATATTTTTTTAGAGAGAGCATATCCCTGAGTTTCGAGTGATCATACCACTTTGTGTGTTACCTGTTTGTTTCCGTGTTCCGGGGTACCGAAACATGGGATAGTGTCATATACATGATATCTCTCAGCGTATCAGCGTAATCCGGTTAACGGTAAAAAACTGGAGGTGCATTATTTTTGTCGCATTCAACTTCATAGTACGTGATCTATTCGTTGTTCAGTGACTGTTTCAATGGTCTGTTGTGTGTCAGTATTATTGCTATTTCGAGTTTCACTGGTTTTGTTTGACTTCCGTCATAGTTTTGTATAAAAATAGCCCAGTATATTTCTATTTATACTTAATTTCAGGAAATGAAAACACAAGATCTACTACTGCCAAGTTATTCAGAAAAATTGTCATTATCTTCGTCAACGTCCTCGTCAAAATGTTCTCCTAAAATAGCTTCCCAGTCATAATTATCGTCCTCAGATTCGCCAATATTTTACGTGAATGCCATTTTCAAAGTTCACTGCAATTCACTGACAAATACTGTCGTATGTGCCACTTTCTGTCTCGCAATGCATCGTGATAGTTGGTTGTAATAAGAATAGATCTCGCGTTATTTTGTGAGATCTAATGATAATCTTGTTGCTCCGCAACTTTTACTCAGTACGACAAGAACTGATAACCTAAACAAGCGTGGCATGCGTTACTTCAAAAGAAAACTCCGCATTACGTTTACACGACAGCATTTTATCGGAGCCCTACGGCTTGAGCCAGCAAAAATGGCCGTTTATATGCATTCAACTTGAGCCAAGTTTGTTCTCCAGTAAACCCTTGGAGTTGAACTCCGATAGGGTTGGGCTTCAACATGGCTCCGACCATGTATACGCATCGGGCCCAACTACCGGGTCAAAATCAATTGTTTTCTTCAAGTAATCATTCATTTCATCTATGGCGGAGACAATTTCCCGTAATTTCTGGCTACTAAGTTCAGGTTGACAACAATTACTAAATGGTAATTTTGCACGACAATAACTTAAGCGAGTAGGATGTGTATCCTGTTTATTTGAAATACCTAAATTATAACACCAGTGAATTGTCTCAGATTCTTGAATTCTTTTGTCTCCCAGCTCAACAGCATCATGCCATGTAAAGAAACAACTCAAGCGCAACACCAAAATAGTTTTTTTAGACAGGTCATACTGAGTATTCGAGGTCGCTGTTCTGTTCGGCTTTTCTGTACAATTGCGAGATCTCGCGAGATGCATGAAAGACGTGCGTCGAACGTCTGCCGCAAAATTTTGAACGATTTGATTTTGAACCAGAATTTCTTTATTTCATAGCTCACATCGACCGGCCGGTCTTCAACAGAGGAATATTGCTTCTCAATACCCTTACTTAAAGTGCCTGTGAAATGGCTGCTATTTTCACGTCTAAAATTATCAATTGATACATAAATATTATTAATTTTTATGTTTCTAAGCATAAATTATTTTTTTTAAGTGAAAAAATGTGTTTTAAACTCAGTCTACAGCAACTTTATTTTTTGTATTTTAAAACGAGGCTCCTCATTAGCTATTCATTGCCATACAGAAATTCCCCTTGTGACGTCAGAAAGGGAAGTTGTTGGGCAGCTCGCATTGCCGATACGTGTAAATAAGGCAAATTTCTTGTGCAGTTTTCTCGTCTTTGACTAAATTGTCACTTATGTACTTTTTCGTCGAGGAAGAACGGGCCATAATGAACACTTGGATATCAAATTTGTTGCATGGGGTTGAGTTAGATGCGAGATATGTCCGTTCTGGTGTGGCTGGTCGCAGTGATGTCACCGTCCCCGGCGCACGTTTGTAAACTATCGCTGAACCTCGGCACTGGACAACTTTCGAGTCGGTAAGAAGTTCTAGTTTTTTTTGTTCTAGTTGAGCTTACTACTCTTTATAAAATATCTTATCGATAATTTCAAAGAGGTATGTGTGAACTCTGTATTATGCTCGATAAACTTAGATCGCGAATTTCCTCAGAAATATTGCCTGCTTCGTTCAAACGTGCATTGGCATCCATATATTGGATTTTCGTTCATGGTCGAAGGCGTGAGTGTCTCGTGTGGCCCGAATGTCATCGGCGTTTTACTTTATTACGTTTGATTTTTTTTGTTGCACAAATGAAACTCTTATTTTTTTTCCACCATCAACAATTTCTGATATGGTTGTTGGATCGGCCGACGTCTCTGTGGGCTGCTCTACACACGTAAAATGCCCAATGTTTTGACCTGGCTTCCCTTCACACGAAGCGCGGGTGTGCATTACATCCGCAAGTTTCAAAATTTTAAACGTAAATTTGAAAAATTTTTGGTGAAATAAAATTGACATATTATTATGAAAAGAAAATGAAGAAAAAAAATTTAATTATTTTTTGAATAATCGTTTGAGAGGATTGGGTGGCAATTGCTTATACTTATGTACTAATTGTAAATGTGTTCAATATTTTTTTCATCCATAATTCAAACACATATATAACATAATAATAGTTGCCTTTATTATAGTAAAAAAAGATGCATCATAAAACGAATGAATTACGTATAAACAAATGCCAAATAAAGATTGCGACCTTATTTATTTTCTAAACCTCCACAGGTTAACGAGGGGATACTTGAAGTTCCTTGAAAAAGACTACAGTATTACCAGAGTGAGCAGTAACAGATTTATCAATATTTATGTCAGAGAATTATTTATGACTTAAATTACCAAATCTTGGTTTTTCATAGATTCCAAAATCTGAAGATGTGTTTCCTTTTTTTCATTGTCACACAGTGTCACTCAATTAAAACCATATACTATAGTAATAGTAATCCATGTACAAATTATATTTTATTCACATTATTTTCCTCACATACATGTACAGACAATCCAATGTTTACATTGTCATATTTCTTTGTTCATCACAAGTCTAAATAAAATATGTGAACTGTGTAACGTAGCCTGTTTTTTATTAGCATAATTGTTGCAGCATCTGGAAATGTATTTACACTGTTATGTGAATCTTGTAGTGTGGCAATGAACTGCCGAGACTTTGTCAGGGTGGGCATACTGGCTGTTGAGTGGCAGGGGTGCATCATCAAGTGTATGTAATACACAATCTCCTCCAACATACAAGTCTAGTGTATTGAAGAGCTCTTCTACGTAATCTGTAAATTATAATGAGAGCATTTTGATTCAACAATAGTAGATAGAAAACCATAAAGAATCATATCATACATGCTCTATTGAAGTACATTTCCAGTAGAAGCATCAAAATTAAAATAAAAGAAAACATTATTTGACATTCTAGACGTTAAACTATAGTGATCAATAAACTAGGGAAATAGCTAAAAAAAACGACAAATCACAGTTACTAAATAAATGACCGCCGCGTGGAAATAGATTCAGTTGAAATGGGTGAACGCGTCGGGTCACGACGAGGACAAGTGCGTGACTGGTGGCGTTTAATTGGATAACAAAAATAATTGAGAGCAACACACATACAGACAAATTCAGAGTGGACTCGAGTTAGCGTGATTGTCATACTTATTTACTTGGTGATAACGCATTGACAGCCAAAGCCCGGATTCTTATTCCATAAATGATTTCTAGACATCTCGACCCAAGACATTTCGACCCAAATTAACATCTCGACCCACCGCATCGACGCGACCCTGTCTCAATGTGGCGACGCGAACCTCTATCTAGTTCAACGTTGATCGACATCTTTTGATTCGAAACATCGTGTACTATCTACTAGTATTTCCAACGCGTGTGGTCGGCGCCTTTGATTGCGTTAATTTTGTTTTTTATTCGCGAAATCTATCACTGGCAGCGTTTGTTTTGTCATGTCTCATAACTGAAAGTCCAAGCTGACTTTGTTTTGGCTGTAGGTATGAAAAACGGGTCGGGATTTTTTGGGGTCGAGATGTCCAGTACCCCCATAAATTATTTCGCAGATCAAGCTAGAAGGAAAGTAACAGAGGTGTGAATTCGACATTCAGCACCAATCACCGAACAATTCAGAAACTTTTAGCCTGCGAAAATGAAAACAATTAGCAGTGTGTAAGGACTGCGTAATTTCCTGCTTGTCCGACGCGTCGTTTTCGTGTTACTATCAAAATTATTGATACCTTTACATAACGCAAACTTAATTGTCTCTATAAAGCGATAATCAGGATGGCAAAACAAGTCAAATGATTTGAAACACTTACCCGACGTCTCTCTCTCTTCTGAAATCCGCCTCGGTGATCATGGGCTGGTTCGGAATCTATTTCTTTCAAAATTGTTGGTATTGCACCAGGTTTAAGTTGTCGGCGCTTCTCTTTAAAACCTAGTTGTTTTTTCACGGCCGAAGACAGTTTTTCGAAAAAAAGAATCTGAGGTGAAGTGGACACTACATATGACGCTGTAAGGAGAAGGTCCACCCCAACTTTTTCTCGTTGTTTTCACGGCTTTCGTTTACTGACGTCGCACCTTCGGATCGTTTGGAAAAGTGTGAATACTTACACTATGACTATACGTATTACTGCAACCGCCCACAACACAACGTTTAACCATCACAAACGTTTGTTCTGAAAACAACTTCTAAAAACTCTCTATCTCATAAAAAAAAAAAAAAATGACAAAAAAAAGAAATGCCGACCGAAAAATGTATATCGTTTAAAAGTATGTTGAATCACGCAGTGTTATATAAGTACAGCTCAGGAGTATGGCTTCCTCTCATATTTTGGCATTTGGTGGCGCACTTTCGGCGAGAGTCGGAAATCCGGAAACAGTCGACCGTTTCAGGATAGGTGGGCGTGGCTACAGCACGAGATACATCTTAAATTTACTTGGATAGGAGTAACCATTTTGACAAAAAAATCAATAACTGCCCACTTCAGTAGGACACGGATCTAAAATAGTTAACGTGAGAGTGGGCATTGCACAGGCACTTTAATCAAAATTGCCTATCATCAAATGTGTACAGCACATTATTAAGCATGGAAATGTCCCCGAAAATACTTTCGCGTTTGTCAAATCCCACACGATGTTTGATGCCACTACGACGCTATGACCTTTGTTTGTCCTGTTTTTACGTTCGATTTCACGCATAACACGCGATTCTCGCAGCGAGCGAAAAATGGTCTATTGGAAGATCTCGGCTCTCGTTCGGCCTCCGATAGAATGCTGCCGTGTAAACATATAGCAATTGTCTTTCTATATAAATGTGCAGAAAATATACTAAACCACAAGAACAAAGGGTTACTAGTAGTTGAGAAAATTTGAAAAATGTTGGATACTGTTGATATTTTCTTATTCTACATTTTTATCAAATCGTATTGATTATGAGTGAATAAAAACACTATTAGTAGAAAAAAAATAATGACTCTCACACTGGGAAAACAAAAAAATTGTTTGCCATATTTGCAATTTATGAATTTCCTCCAGACCCCCACAAATTATCATTGGTCCACCTCAGAAGAACTTCCAAGAGAAGGTTCATAGGAAGATAGCGGTTTTCAGAATCAGTTTTTTAGCTTTTATTCAATGTATAATGCATCATTATGACCATACGCACATTTTTTGATGAGCACAAGAGCTAGTACTACCGGTATAATAGGTCGCCACCTTAGATACATTTACAGTGTAACAAATGACATTGCTAGGTTGAAATCAGACTTAAAAGACCAAGCTGAGCGTCGCGTTGGATCATGGAGTTTCGGTGTGTTCCACAAAAAAATCGATGCGAAACACATGCACATACTACAACGTGGCAATAAAGGGCAAGAAAACAGCCGTGGGAAACACATAATCTAATTACACGTGAGCTTATTTTTCTTTAATAACAGTCCACAGAGCAGAAAGGCTAATAAAAAGACAACTACTGTAAAGTTGTATCCTTCAGGAATGCCCGGACGGTGCCTTCGAAATGGAATCTTGCATATGCTTACCGTTTGCTAACAGAATGCGAATCTTTCTTCGACGGACCATCCGCCTCTGCTTCTTTCACTCTTGTAACTCTTGCAGCGGGATCAATATTCTGTGAGGCCATTTCTTTGAGGAAATGTTATTGTAAATGTAAATAACTCCTGACTACGTTGAAACTCCAAAACGAAATGTTGTTCCTCACTCAAAGGATTTTGAAAGTAATGGCCTTTTTTCTCGTTTACCAATCAGAAAAAGATTTACAAATACGCGGACCAATCATAAGCTCTGTTATATAATTAGGCAAACTGAGGTGCGATGAGGGCGCGATTCAAACAAACAACTTTGGACACCAGAGGGCGACATTAAAATAATTACTTACGGTCCAGTTTACCCCTGCGAGAAGACCATGAATTATTTGCATTCTGATTTTTTTTCTTAGCTCGTGATTTTATGAGAAAATTCCCATTACTATCTTTGTTGTCTACGATTTTTTCCCTGCCTTTTCACATGTAGTGAATACCATTCCTTGTTATCTGCAGCTGAATAAATTGAACAGGAACTGAAATACCTGAATCCTGGTGTAAAATTGAACAGGAACCTATAACTACCTGAATCCTAGTGTAAAATTGAACAGGAACTGAAATACCTGAATCCTGGTGTGAAATTGAATAGTAACTGAAATACCTGAATCCTAGTGTAAAATTGAACAGGAACTGAAATACCTGAATCCTAGTGTAAAATTGAACAGGAACTGAAATACCTGAATCCTAGTGTAAAATTGAACAGGAACTGAAATACCTGAATCCTGGTGTAAAATTGAACAGGAACTGAAATACCTGAATCCTAGTGTAAAATTGAACAGGAACTGAAATACCTGAATCCTAGTGTAAAATTGAACAGGAACTGAAATACCTGAATCCTAGTGTAAAATTGAACAGGAACTGAAATACCTGAATCCTGGTGTAAAATTGAACAGGAACTGAAATACCTGAATCCTGGTGTAAAATTGAACAGGAACTGAAATACCTGAATCCTAGTGTAAAATTGAATAGTAACTGAAATACCTGAATCCTAGTGTAAAATTGAACAGGAACTGAAATACCTGAATCCTAGTGTAAAATTGAATAGTAACTGAAATACCTGAATCCTAGTGTAAAATTGAACAGGAACTGAAATACCTGAATCCTAGTGTAAAATTGAACAGGAACTGAAATACCTGAATCCTGGTGTAAAATTGAACAGGAACTGAAATACCTGAATCCTAGTGTAAAATTGAACAGGAACTGAAATACCTGAATCCTGGTGTGAAATTGAACAGGAACTGAAATACCTGAATCCTGGTGTGAAATTGAAAAGGAACTGAAATACCTGAATCCTGGTGTGAAATTGAACAGGAACTGAAATACCTGAATCCTGGTGTAAAATTGAACAGGAACTGAAATACCTGAATCCTGGTGTAAAATTGAACAGGAACTGAAATACCTGAATCCTGGTGTGAAATTGAACAGGAACTGAAATACCTGAATCCTGGTGTGAAATTGAAAAGGAACTGAAATACAGTCCATCTATTATACATAGCCCATGTATAATGTATGGCAATATGGGAAATATAAAAAAAAATATATTCACAAAAAATTCATAACTTTCACAAAAATAGAGATATCTTCACCAAATTTGAAAGAGGACCTCAACTTTCAACATAGTTGTCCAATAGCAGCAAACATTGAAATGACCTTGAACTGAAATTCAACATTTTTGAAAAACATTGACACTGGTAGTTCAGAACCCAACAATACAGTCCATGTCCATGTATTTTACATAGCCCATATATAACATATGGAAAGGTGGGAAAAATCAACAAACAAAAATCACGAAGAAAAAAAAAAAAAAAAAAAACTTTCAAAAAAAAAAAAAAAGAGATATCCCCACCAAATGAACAAACTTGAGAGAGAACCAGTCCAAGTGTCTACATTATGAATTTCAAAGCAATGTGGCAGGCGGTTTCAGAGAAGAAGTTGAAAATGCACAAAAAATGAACTAAAAATAGATACTTGCATATGGTGCCATGAAAATGATAAATCTGAGTGTAATACATGTCAACAACATTCATGCCAAGGTAATCTAGCTTTAGGTTTGGGAGAAGAACTCATTTGAATGAAACAAGCAGCCTCTCAGCTGAGATAGCTCCGCTGTTAGCAATGTACATTTCAATTAATGAACTGAAGATATTATTGGGAAATGTACAAATCTGAAAGAGGTCTACCTGAGGTACCTAAATGTATAGTACCCGAAAAAGCAATAAGACTTGCAGTTTTTAACAAGAAGTTGAAAATATCACTTTTTCCAAAAATGACATAAATATTCATCAAAATCAAAGAAAGCTTAGAAAGAACTCCATGTGCTGAGTGTATTGGAGACACATTAAAAATCAATTCAAAATTACTTGTACTTGAGATATTGATGGAAAAGCTGAAAACTAATTATGCAAATCAGGTAAGTAATATAAACAGATTTGAGTGTAAAACTAATAAGGTCTGCACAATGCAACAAACCATATATGAACCAAGTTTTATTGAAATGTGATGAGAACCAAACAATTATGAATTATTATGCTGATTAGGAAGTTAATATGAACAGATTTTAACCAAAAACAAATCAGGTTTGTACATTGTCCTCGAGCACCTATGTACAAAATTTCATTGAAATGGAATAAATAGTACTATAGATAAGTGTAAAAGCTTAAAATTGATTAATTATGCAAATTAGGTAATTAATTATCTAGTTCTGGAGCATCTATGTACCAATTAAGTTTCATTGAAATGAGATGATTATTACTTGAAAGTTGAAAACTGGTTAATTATGCAAATTAGGTGATTAATATGCACAAATATTTATTCAAAACTGATCAGGTCTCTGCATAGTCCTTGAGTACCAAGTTTCATATTTTAGAGGATCTATGTACCAAGAAGTTTCATTGAATGTAATGAGTACTTGAAATAGCTGAATTAATTATGCAAATTAGGTGATTAATATGCACATTTTTTATCCAAAACTATTCAAGTCTCTGCATAGTCCTTGAGTACCAAGTTTCATTGAAATGTAATGATTACTACTTGAAATAACAAAAGCTGAAAATTATTTAATTACACAAATTAGATAATTAATATGTACTGATATTAATCTAAAAACTATGAGGTATGTGCAGTGTACGATGACATCTATGTACCAAGTTTTATCAACGTGATGATTAGTACTTGAGATAGTTGAAAAGCCGAAAATTGACTAATTAGGTAATTAATATGCACAGATTTTTAACTAAAACTAATCAAATCTGTGCATTAATTCAGAGCATCTATGTATTAAGTTTCATCAAAATACAATGAGTGGCTCTTCAGATGGAACAGTCATTGAACAGCTAAAATGAGCTTATTATAATGCAAATTAGGTAATTAATATGCATAGATTTCTACCAAAACCTAATCAAATCTGCGCACTAGCTCAGAGCATCTATGCACCAAGTTTTACCAAAAACCGATGTATGGTTCTTGAGATACCAGACGAAGACACAAACACACACACACACACACACACACATACATGCAGGCTAACTGCAAAGACTCCCAATTGTACACATTCGCACATGGGAGTCAATTAGAGAATTGAAGATATTATCACAAAATGAACAAATCTGAGAGTGGTCCACCTGAGAAATCAGACTTGCAGTTTTTAACAAGTCGAAAATAAGACTTTTTACCAAAAATATCCATCAAAATTAGAGAATTGATGATCTCACGAAATAAACAAATCTGAGAGTGGTCTACATGTAGTATCTATGAATAACATAGTTGAACTCTGGTGACCTTGACCTTTGTTATATAATACAATTCCCTTTATCATAGTTTGTTTCATTATATAAATATGCATTGTCATAATTAATTTTTAATACAAGCAAGTTTTGGGGTTGAAACAACAGTGGGGAATCAGTCTACCGAATGTCCTTAAAAGATGTAAATATGTAAAAAACATTTGTGCCTAATTTGTTTAATTATTTTTAGGGACATAATTTCCAACTTTATTCAAAGTAATTCAGATATTTTAGTATAAAAACAAATGCCTCATCTCAGAAAAAAGTGCTGCATTTAGACGTGAATAGATTCATAAAACATGCAAGATAACAGAAAATCTTAGCTGGTTTTTGTCCAAGTAGTATTTTGTACAGGTGTCTGTCAAAAATTAATGATTCACTGAGACAAATATGAACTGCCTCATTGTGTGACTACTGTATTATATGAAAAGTAAAAAAAACTCTCTAATAGCTATCATGTTGCAAGCTCTGCTTTGTATGCAAATCAACTTAAATAGTTGATGTCCAGTGGAGGGAGAAGTCAACAGTACTGTTGCCTCCTTTGAAGTGTGTTTTTAAATTAGTATTATAAAAGCTATATCATATCTGTTCTAATAGCTGAAACATATTCCTGTGAATTTTTATTTGTCGAATGAACTGTTTGTCAAATACAGAATACATATATTTTAGTACAATTTTCTTTTCAAAATGTAGATGCAACGTTTTGCTTTTTATGTACTTTTTATGTATTGTTTTTGTTTTTATAACTTTGAACTAAACAGATTTTCTATTAGCTTCAGATTTTGATCAAAGTTTGGCACCCAGTTCATAGGAGTGCTTATACTGATTTTCTGACATCTTGTTTTCTGTAAAGATTTTATTGGTAGGTTTGCAAATGTGTATCAGACTGTGCAAAAAATCTCTCCATGAGTTGGTTTTGAAACCCAGTATAGTATTCCCATGGGATTTGGGGGATACATTACCAAGGATATTATTACAAGATAAATGATTTGCTTCATTGAACACGTACAACAATGCATATTTCCACTGAGATCAGTGACTGTTGATGTGTATCACCATCAGTCAAGTAGAAACAGTCAAAATATTTTATCAGATTTTCTCAATTTTTGCATGATATTTTAATACAGGACATCTGTTGTTCAAACTCATACTGATTTATACTGATGAATAAGGTGACCAAGTTTGATGTAGTGTTTAGAATAGAATTAGTAAAGTTATTATGCACACAATAACAATTATTAATGGCGACGACGACGACAATGACAACGCCGGACAACATTTTTCCCTTAGTATACCTTTCCCTTCCATCCTTGATGCTACAGGCAAGGTAATAATATATATTAAGCAATCCGACTTGCATTTTTTAACAAGAAGTTGTAGTTTTCAAGAAGAAGTCAAACAAGCAGCCTGTCGGCTGAGATAGCTCCGCTGTTAGCAATGCACATTACAATTAAAGAACTGAAGATATCAATAGAAAATGAACAATATTTATAGTATTAAAGCAATCAGACTTGCTGTTTTCAACA
Organism: Saccoglossus kowalevskii; assembly: GCF_978046115.1. Classification (NCBI taxonomy): domain Eukaryota; kingdom Metazoa; phylum Hemichordata; class Enteropneusta; family Harrimaniidae; genus Saccoglossus; species Saccoglossus kowalevskii. Next base: position 39,644,667 of record NC_140646.1, read on the forward strand.
AGATCTCGAAAATATCACTTTTCACCAAAAATGACAAAAATATTCATTAAAATTAGAGCATTAAAGATATCATTACAAAATGAACAAATCTGAGAGGCCCACATGTAGTACCTATATATGTACCGGTATTATCAAAGCAATTGGACTTGCGGTTTTTAACAAGAAGTTGAAAATATCACTTTTTACCAAAAATATTCACCAAAATAAGAGAATTAAAGATATCCTCACGAAATGAACAAATCAGAGAGGTCCACATGTAGTACCTATATATATAATATCAAAGCAATTGGACTGGCGGTTTTGAACAAATCTGAGAGAGGTCTACCCAAGGTACATATACACCAAGTATCAAAACATTCAGACTTGTAGTTTTTAAGAAGAAGTCGAAAAAGTAAAACATTGACACGGACAATCACTCGCATGATAAGCTCCACTCGACAAAGTCGACAGTGGACCAAAAAAGTAAAAAGTTGTCACAGACGACACCGGACAATAACTCGTATGATAAGCTCCGCTCAATAATAGAACTGAAAAGTTGACGAACGATCTGTGAACTTTTTTAGAAGCACATCTCCAACATCAACCAAAATCTTAGTTATTTGATCATTAAGACTCGCTTCTATCATTCATGCAAGCACATGTACTACTAATACAGTGAATATGTAAAATTGTTCCTATCTGCAATTCTTTGTTGCAAGTTGTCGTATAATTTCAACACATGTATTGGCAAATTAAACCTGTAAAGCAGTTGGGCAAAATAGTATTTAGATTTGACTGGAGGGATTGAAACATCAAAAGTGAGTGGACACACACGTGTGCAGGCTTTTGACTGGAGGAATTGAAACATCAAAAGTGAGCGGACACACACGTGTGCGGCGTTTGACTGGAGGGATTGAAACATCAAAAGTGAGCGGACACACACGTGTGCAGGCTTTTGACTGGAGGGATTGAAACATCAAAAGTGAGCGAACACACACGTGTGCAGGCTTTTGACTGGAGGGATTGAAACATCAAAAGTGAGCGGACACACACGTGTGCAGGCTTTTGACTGGAGGGATTGAAACATCAAAAGTGAGCGGACACACACGTGTGCAGGCTTTTGACTGGAGGGATTGAAACATCAAAAGTGAGCGGACACACACGTGTGCAGGCTTTTGACTGGAGGGATTGAAACATCAAAAGTGAGCGGACACACACGTGTGCAGGCTTTTGACTGGAGGGATTGAAACATCAAAAGTGAGCGGACACACACGTGTGCAGGCTTTTGACTGGAGGGATTGAAACATCAAAAGTGAGCGGACACACACGTGTGCAGGCTTTTGACTGGAGGGATTGAAACATCAAAAGTGAGCGGACACACACGTGTGCAGGCTTTTGACTGGAGGGATTGAAACATCAAAAGTGAGCGGACACACACGTGTGCAGGCTTTTGACTGGAGGGATTGAAACATCAAAAGTGAGCGGACACACACGTGTGTGCAAGCTTTTGACTGGAGGGATTGAAACATCAAAAGTGAGCGGACACACGTGTGCAGGCTTTTGACTGGAGGGATTGAAACATCAAAAGTGAGCGGACACACGTGTGCAGGCTTTTGACTGGAGGGATTGAAACATCAAAAGTGAGAGGACACACACGTGTGCAGGCTTTTGACTGGAGGGATTGAAACATCAAAAGTGAGCGGACACACACGTGTGCAGGCTTTTGACTGGAGGGATTGAAACATCAAAAGTGAGCGGACACACACGTGTGTGCAGGCTTTTGACTGGAGGGATTGAAACATCAAAAGTGAGCGGACACACGTGTGCAGGCTTTTGACTGGAGGGATTGAAACATCAAAAGTGAGCGGACACACGTGTGCAGGCTTTTGACTGGAGGGATTGAAACATCAAAAGTGAGCGGACACACACGTGTGTGCAGGCTTTTGACTGGAGGGATTGAAACATCAAAAGTGAGCGGACACACACGTGTGCAGGCTTTTGACTGGAGGGATTGAAACATCAAAAGTGAGCGGACACACACGTGTGCAGGCTTTTGACTGGAGGGATTGAAACATCAAAAGTGAGCGGACACACACGTGTGCAGGCTTTTGACTGGAGGGATTGAAACATCAAAAGTGAGCGGACACACGTGTGCAGGCTTTTGACTGGAGGAATTGAAACATCAAAAGTGAGCGGACACACACGTGTGCAGGCTTTTCACTGGAGGGATTGAAACATCAAAAGTGAGCGGACACACACGTGTGCAGGCTTTTGACTGGAGGGATTGAAACATCAAAAGTGAGCGGACACACACGTGTGCAGGCTTTTGACTGGAGGGATTGAAACATCAAAAGTGAGCGGACACACACGTGTGCAGACTTTTGACTGGAGGGATTGAAACATCAAAAGTGAGCGGACACACACGTGTGCAGGCTTTTGACTGGAGGGATTGAAACATCAAAAGTGAGCGGACACACACGTGTGCAGGCTTTTGACTGGAGGGATTGAAACATCAAAAGTGAGCGGACACACACGTGTGCAGGCTTTTGACTGGAGGGATTGAAACATCAAAAGTGAGCGGACACACACGTGTGCAGGCTTTTCACTGGAGGAATTGAAACATCAAAAGTGAGCGGACACACACGTGTGCAGACTTTTGACTGGAGGGATTGAAACATCAAAAGTGAGCGGACACACACGTGTGCAGGCTTTTGACTGGAGGGATTGAAACATCAAAAGTGAGCGGACACACACGTGTGCAGGCTTTTGACTGGAGGAATTGAAACATCAAAAGTGAGCGGATACACACGTGTGCAGGCTTTTGACTGGAGGGATTGAAACATCAAAAGTGAGCGGACACACACGTGTGCAGGCTTTTGACTGGAGGGATTGAAACATCAAAAGTGAGCGGACACACACGTGTGCAGGCTTTTGATTGGAGGGATTGAAACATCAAAAGTGAGCAGACACACATGTGTGCAGGCTTTTGACTGGTGGGATTGAAACATCAAAAGTGAGCGGACACACACGTGTGCAGGCTTTTGACTGGAGGGATTGAAACATCAAAAGTGAGCGGACACACACGTGTGTGCAGGCTTTTGACTGGAGGGATTGAAACATCAAAAGTGAGCGGACACACACGTGTGCAGGCTTTTGACTGGAGGGATTGAAACATCAAAAGTGAGCGGACACACACGTGTGCAGGCTTTTGACTGGAGGGATTGAAACATCAAAAGTGAGCGGACACACACGTGTGCAGGCTTTTGACTGGAGGGATTGAAACATCAAAAGTGAGCGGACACACACGTGTGTGCAGGCTTTTGACTGGAGGGATTGAAACATCAAAAGTGAGCGGACACACGTGTGCAGGCTTTTGACTGGAGGGATTGAAACATCAAAAGTGAGCGGACACACGTGTGCAGGCTTTTGACTGGAGGGATTGAAACATCAAAAGTGAGCGGACACACACGTGTGCAGGCTTTTGACTGGAGGGATTGAAACATCAAAAGTGAGCGGACACACACGTGTGCAGGCTTTTGACTGGAGGGATTGAAACATCAAAAGTGAGCGGACACACACGTGTGCAGGCTTTTGACTGGAGGGATTGAAACATCAAAAGTGAGCGGACACACACGTGTGCAGGCTTTTGACTGGAGGGATTGAAACATCAAAAGTGAGCGGACACACACGTGTGCAGGCTTTTGACTGGAGGGATTGAAACATCAAAAGTGAGCGGACACACACGTGTGCAGGCTTTTGACTGGAGGGATTGAAACATCAAAAGTGAGCGGACACACACGTGTGCAGGCTTTTGACTGGAGGGATTGAAACATCAAAAGTGAGCGGACACACACGTGTGCAGGCTTTTGACTGGAGGGATTGAAACATCAAAAGTGAGCGGACACACACGTGTGCAGGCTTTTGACTGGAGGGATTGAAACATCAAAAGTGAGCGGACACACACGTGTGCAGGCTTTTAACTGGAGGAATTGAAACATCAAAAGTGAGCGGACACACACGTGTGCAGACTTTTGACTGGAGGGATTGAAACATCAAAAGTGAGCGGACACACACGTGTGCAGGCTTTTGACTGGAGGGATTGAAACATCAAAAGTGAGCGGACACACACGTGTGCAGGCTTTTGACTGGAGGAATTGAAACATCAAAAGTGAGCGGATACACACGTGTGCAGGCTTTTGACTGGAGGGATTGAAACATCAAAAGTGAGCGGACACACACGTGTGCAGGCTTTTGACTGGAGGAATTGAAACATCAAAAGTGAGCGGATACACACGTGTGCAGGCTTTTGACTGGAGGGATTGAAACATCAAAAGTGAGCGGACACACACGTGTGCAGGCTTTTGACTGGAGGGATTGAAACATCAAAAGTGAGCGGACACACACGTGTGCAGGCTTTTGACTGGAGGGATTGAAACATCAAAAGTGAGCAGACACACATGTGTGCAGGCTTTTGACTGGAGGGATTGAAACATCAAAAGTGAGCGGACACACACGTGTGCAGGCTTTTGACTGGAGGGATTGAAACATCAAAAGTGAGCGGACACACACGTGTGTGCAGGCTTTTGACTGGAGGGATTGAAACATCAAAAGTGAGCGGACACACACGTGTGCAGGCTTTTGACTGGAGGGATTGAAACATCAAAAGTGAGCGGACACACACGTGTGTGCAGGCTTTTGACTGGAGGGATTGAAACATCAAATGTGAGCGGACACACGTGTGCAGGCTTTTGACTGGAAGGATTGAAACATCAAAAGTGAGCGGACACACGTGTGCAGGCTTTTGACTGGAGGGATTGAAACATCAAAAGTGAGCGGACACACACGTGTGCAGGCTTTTGACTGGAGGGATTGAAACATCAAAAGTGAGCGGACACACACGTGTGCAGGCTTTTGACTGGAGGGATTGAAACATCAAAAGTGAGCGGACACACACGTGTGCAGGCTTTTGACTGGAGGGATTGAAACATCAAAAGTGAGCGGACACACATGTGTGCAGGCTTTTGACTGGAGGGATTGAAACATCAAAAGTGAGCGGACACACACGTGTGCAGGCTTTTGACTGGAGGGATTGAAACATCAAAAGTGAGCGGACACACACGTGTGCAGGCTTTTGACTGGAGGGATTGAAACATCAAAAGTGAGCGGACACACACGTGTGCAGGCTTTTGACTGGAGGGATTGAAACATCAAAAGTGAGCGGACACACACGTGTGCAGGCTTTTGACTGGAGGGATTGAAACATCAAAAGTGAGCGGACACACACGTGTGCAGGCTTTTGACTGGAGGGATTGAAACATCAAAAGTGAGCGGACACACACGTGTGTGCAGGCTTTTGACTGGAGGGATTGAAACATCAAAAGTGAGCGGACACACGTGTGCAGGCTTTTGACTGGAGGGATTGAAACATCAAAAGTGAGCGGACACACGTGTGCAGGCTTTTGACTGGAGGGATTGAAACATCAAAAGTGAGCGGACACACACGTGTGCAGGCTTTTGACTGGAGGGATTGAAACATCAAAAGTGAGCGGACACACACGTGTGCAGGCTTTTGACTGGAGGGATTGAAACATCAAAAGTGAGCGGACACACACGTGTGTGCAGGCTTTTGACTGGAGGGATTGAAACATCAAAAGTGAGCGGACACACGTGTGCAGGCTTTTGACTGGAGGGATTGAAACATCAAAAGTGAGCGGACACACGTGTGCAGGCTTTTGACTGGAGGGATTGAAACATCAAAAGTGAGCGGACACACACGTGTGTGCAGGCTTTTGACTGGAGGGATTGAAACATCAAAAGTGAGCGGACACACACGTGTGCAGGCTTTTGACTGGAGGGATTGAAACATCAAAAGTGAGCGGACACACACGTGTGCAGGCTTTTGACTGGAGGGATTGAAACATCAAAAGTGAGCGGACACACACGTGTGCAGGCTTTTGACTGGAGGGATTGAAACATCAAAAGTGAGCGGACACACACGTGTGCAGGCTTTTCACTGGAGGGATTGAAACATCAAAAGTGAGCGGACACACACGTGTGCAGGCTTTTGACTGGAGGGATTGAAACATCAAAAGTGAGCGGACACACACGTGTGCAGGCTTTTGACTGGAGGGATTGAAACATCAAAAGTGAGCGGACACACATGTGCAGGCTTTTGACTGGAGGAATTGAAACATCAAAAGTGAGCGGACACACACGTGTGCAGGCTTTTGACTGGAGGGATTGAAACATCAAAAGTGAGCGGACACACACGTGTGCAGGCTTTTGACTGGAGGGATTGAAACATCAAAAGTGAGCGGACACACACGTGTGCAGGCTTTTGACTGGAGGGATTGAAACATCAAAAGTGAGCGGACACACACGTGTGCAGGCTTTTAACTGGAGGAATTGAAACATCAAAAGTGAGCGGACACACACGTGTGCAGACTTTTGACTGGAGGGATTGAAACATCAAAAGTGAGCGGACACACACGTGTGCAGGCTTTTGACTGGAGTGATTGAAACATCAAAAGTGAGCGGACACACACGTGTGCAGGCTTTTGACTGGAGGAATTGAAACATCAAAAGTGAGCGGATACACACGTGTGCAGGCTTTTGACTGGAGGGATTGAAACATCAAAAGTGAGCGGACACACACGTGTGCAGGCTTTTGACTGGAGGGATTGAAACATCAAAAGTGAGCGGACACACACGTGTGCAGGCTATTGACTGGAGGGATTGAAACATCAAAAGTGAGCGGACACACACGTGTGCAGGCTTTTGACTGGAGGGATTGAAACATCAAAAGTGAGCGGACACACACGTGTGCAGGCTTTTGACTGCAGGGATTGAAACATCAAAAGTGAGCGGACACACACGTGTGCAGGCTTTTGACTGGAGGGATTGAAACATCAAAAGTGAGCGGACACACACGTGTGTGCAGGCTTTTGACTGGAGGGATTGAAACATCAAAAGTGAGCGGACACACGTGTGCAGGCTTTTGACTGGAGGGATTGAAACATCAAAAGTGAGCGGACACACGTGTGCAGGCTTTTGACTGGAGGGATTGAAACATCAAAAGTGAGCGGACACACACGTGTGTGCAGGCTTTTGACTGGAGGGATTGAAACATCAAAAGTGAGCGGACACACACGTGTGCAGGCTTTTGACTGGAGGGATTGAAACATCAAAAGTGAGCGGACACACACGTGTGCAGGCTTTTGACTGGAGGGATTGAAACATCAAAAGTGAGCGGACACACGTGTGCAGGCTTTTGACTGGAGGAATTGAAACATCAAAAGTGAGCGGACACACACGTGTGCAGGCTTTTCACTGGAGGGATTGAAACATCAAAAGTGAGCGGACACACACGTGTGCAGGCTTTTGACTGGAGGGATTGAAACATCAAAAGTGAGCGGACACACACGTGTGCAGGCTTTTGACTGGAGGGATTGAAACATCAAAAGTGAGCGGACACACATGTGCAGGCTTTTGACTGGAGGAATTGAAACATCAAAAGTGAGCGGACACACACGTGTGCAGGCTTTTGACTGGAGGGATTGAAACATCAAAAGTGAGCGGACACACACGTGTGCAGGCTTTTGACTGGAGGGATTGAAACATCAAAAGTGAGCGGACACACACGTGTGCAGGCTTTTGACTGGAGGGATTGAAACATCAAAAGTGAGCGGACACACACGTGTGCAGGCTTTTAACTGGAGGAATTGAAACATCAAAAGTGAGCGGACACACACGTGTGCAGACTTTTGACTGGAGGGATTGAAACATCAAAAGTGAGCGGACACACACGTGTGCAGGCTTTTGACTGGAGGGATTGAAACATCAAAAGTGAGCGGACACACACGTGTGCAGGCTTTTGACTGGAGGGATTGAAACATCAAAAGTGAGCGGACACACACGTGTGTGCAGGCTTTTGACTGGAGGGATTGAAACATCAAAAGTGAGCGGACACACGTGTGCAGGCTTTTGACTGGAGGGATTGAAACATCAAAAGTGAGCGGACACACGTGTGCAGGCTTTTGACTGGAGGGATTGAAACATCAAAAGTGAGCGGACACACACGTGTGCAGGCTTTTGACTGGAGGGATTGAAACATCAAAAGTGAGCGGACACACACGTGTGCAGGCTTTTGACTGGAGGGATTGAAACATCAAAAGTGAGCGGACACACACGTGTGTGCAGGCTTTTGACTGGAGGGATTGAAACATCAAAAGTGAGCGGACACACGTGTGCAGGCTTTTGACTGGAGGGATTGAAACATCAAAAGTGAGCGGACACACGTGTGCAGGCTTTTGACTGGAGGGATTGAAACATCAAAAGTGAGCGGACACACACGTGTGTGCAGGCTTTTGACTGGAGGGATTGAAACATCAAAAGTGAGCGGACACACACGTGTGCAGGCTTTTGACTGGAGGGATTGAAACATCAAAAGTGAGCGGACACACACGTGTGCAGGCTTTTGACTGGAGGGATTGAAACATCAAAAGTGAGCGGACACACACGTGTGCAGGCTTTTGACTGGAGGGATTGAAACATCAAAAGTGAGCGGACACACGTGTGCAGGCTTTTGACTGGAGGAATTGAAACATCAAAAGTGAGCGGACACACACGTGTGCAGGCTTTTCACTGGAGGGATTGAAACATCAAAAGTGAGCGGACACACACGTGTGCAGGCTTTTGACTGGAGGGATTGAAACATCAAAAGTGAGCGGACACACACGTGTGCAGGCTTTTGACTGGAGGGATTGAAACCTCAAAAGTGAGCGGACACACATGTGCAGGCTTTTGACTGGAGGAATTGAAACATCAAAAGTGAGCAGACACACACGTGTGCAGGCTTTTGACTGGAGGGATTGAAACATCAAAAGTGAGCGGACACACACGTGTGCAGGCTTTTAACTGGAGGAATTGAAACATCAAAAGTGAGCGGACACACACGTGTGCAGACTTTTGACTGGAGGGATTGAAACATCAAAAGTGAGCGGACACACACGTGTGCAGGCTTTTGACTGGAGGGATTGAAACATCAAAAGTGAGCGGACACACGTGTGCAGGCTTTTGACTGGAGGAATTGAAACATCAAAAGTGAGCGGATACACACGTGTGCAGGCTTTTGACTGGAGGGATTGAAACATCAAAAGTGAGCGGACACACACGTGTGCAGGCTTTTGACTGGAGGGATTGAAACATCAAAAGTGAGCGGACACACACGTGTGCAGGCTTTTGACTGGAGGGATTGAAACATCAAAAGTGAGCGGACACACACGTGTGCAGGCTTTTGACTGGAGGGATTGAAACATCAAAAGTGAGCGGACACACACGTGTGCAGGCTTTTGACTGGAGGGATTGAAACATCAAAAGTGAGCGGACACACACGTGTGCAGGCTTTTGACTGGAGGGATTGAAACAAAAGTGAGCGGACACACACGTGTGCAGGCTTTTGACTGGAGGGATTGAAACATCAAAAGTGAGCGGACACACACGTATGCAGGCTTTTGACTGGAGGGATTGAAACATCAAAAGTGAGCGGACACACACGTGTGCAGGCTTTTGACTGGAGGGATTGAAACATCAAAAGTGAGCGGACACACACGTGTGCAGGCTTTTGACTGGAGGGATTGAAACATCAAAAGTGAGCGGACACACACGTGTGCAGGCTTTTGACTGGAGGGATTGAAACATCAAAAGTGAGCGGACACACACGTGTGCAGGCTTTTGACTGGAGGGATTGAAACATCAAAAGTGAGCGGACACACACGTGTGTGCAGGCTTTTGACTGGAGGGATTGAAACATCAAAAGTGAGCGGACACACGTGTGCAGGCTTTTGACTGGAGGGATTGAAACATCAAAAGTGAGCGGACACACGTGTGCAGGCTTTTGACTGGAGGGATTGAAACATCAAAAGTGAGCGGACACACACGTGTGCAGGCTTTTGACTGGAGGGATTGAAACATCAAAAGTGAGCGGACACACACGTGTGCAGGCTTTTGACTGGAGGGATTGAAACATCAAAAGTGAGCGGACACACACGTGTGTGCAGGCTTTTGACTGGAGGGATTGAAACATCAAAAGTGAGCGGACACACGTGTGCAGGCTTTTGACTGGAGGGATTGAAACATCAAAAGTGAGCGGACACACGTGTGCAGGCTTTTGACTGGAGGGATTGAAACATCAAAAGTGAGCGGACACACACGTGTGTGCAGGCTTTTGACTGGAGGGATTGAAACATCAAAAGTGAGCGGACACACACGTGTGCAGGCTTTTGACTGGAGGGATTGAAACATCAAAAGTGAGCGGACACACACGTGTGCAGGCTTTTGACTGGAGGGATTGAAACATCAAAAGTGAGCGGACACACACGTGTGCAGGCTTTTGACTGGAGGGATTGAAACATCAAAAGTGAGCGGACACACGTGTGCATGCTTTTGACTGGAGGAATTGAAACATCAAAAGTGAGCGGACACACACGTGTGCAGGCTTTTCACTGGAGGGATTGAAACATCAAAAGTGAGCGGACACACACGTGTGCAGGCTTTTGACTGGAGGGATTGAAACATCAAAAGTGAGCGGACACACACGTGTGCAGGCTTTTGACTGGAGGGATTGAAACATCAAAAGTGAGCGGACACACGTGTGCAGGCTTTTGACTGGAGGAATTGAAACATCAAAAGTGAGCGGACACACACGTGTGCAGGCTTTTGACTGGAGGGATTGAATCATCAAAAGTGAGCGGACACACACGTGTGCAGGCTTTTGACTGGAGGGATTGAAACATCAAAAGTGAGCGGACACACACGTGTGCAGGCTTTTGACTGGAGGGATTGAAACATCAAAAGTGAGCGGACACACACGTGTGCAGGCTTTTAACTGGAGGAATTGAAACATCAAAAGTGAGCGGACACACACGTGTGCAGACTTTTGACTGGAGGGATTGAAACATCAAAAGTGAGCGGACACACACGTGTGCAGGCTTTTGACTGGAGGGATTGAAACATCAAAAGTGAGCGGACACACACGTGTGCAGGCTTTTGACTGGAGGAATTGAAACATCAAAAGTGAGCGGACACACACGTGTGCAGGCTTTTGACTGGAGGGATTGAAACATCAAAAGTGAGCAGACACACATGTGTGCAGGCTTTTGACTGGAGGGATTGAAACATCAAAAGTGAGCGGACACACACGTGTGCAGGCTTTTGACTGGAGGGATTGAAACATCAAAAGTGAGCGGACACACACGTGTGTGCAGGCTTTTGACTGGAGGGATTGAAACATCAAAAGTGAGCGGACACACACGTGTGCAGGCTTTTGACTGGAGGGATTGAAACATCAAAAGTGAGCGGACACACACGTGTGCAGGCTTTTGACTGGAGGGATTGAAACATCAAAAGTGAGCGGACACACACGTGTGTGCAGGCTTTTGACTGGAGGGATTGAAACATCAAAAGTGAGCGGACACACGTGTGCAGGCTTTTGACTGGAGGGATTGAAACATCAAAAGTGAGCGGACACACGTGTGCAGGCTTTTGACTGGAGGGATTGAAACATCAAAAGTGAGCGGACACACACGTGTGCAGGCTTTTGACTGGAGGGATTGAAACATCAAAAGTGAGCGGACACACACGTGTGTGCAGGCTTTTGACTGGAGGGATTGAAACATCAAAAGTGAGCGGACACACGTGTGCAGGCTTTTGACTGGAGGGATTGAAACATCAAAAGTGAGCGGACACACACGTGTGCAGGCTTTTGACTGGAGGGATTGAAACATCAAAAGTGAGCGGACACACGTGTGCAGGCTTTTGACTGGAGGGATTGAAACATCAAAAGTGAGCGGACACACACGTGTGCAGGCTTTTGACTGGAGGGATTGAAACATCAAAAGTGAGCGGACACACACGTGGGCAGGCTTTTGACTGGAGGGATTGAAACATCAAAAGTGAGCGGACACACACGTGTGCAGGCTTTTGACTGGAGGGATTGAAACATCAAAAGTGAGTGGACACACACGAGGGCAGGCTTTTGACTGGAGGGATTGAAACATCAAAAGTGAGCGGACACACACGTGTGCAGGCTTTTGACTGGAGGGATTGAAACATCAAAAGTGAGCGGACACACACGTGTGTGCAGGCTTTTGACTGGAGGGATTGAAACATCAAAAGTGAGCAGACACACATGTGTGCAGGCTTTTGACTGGAGGGATTGAAACATCAAAAGTGAGCGGACACACACGTGTGCAGGCTTTTGACTGGAGGGATTGAAACATCAAAAGTGAGCGGACACACACGTGTGTGCAGGCTTTTGACTGGAGGGATTGAAACATCAAAAGTGAGCGGACACACACGTGTGCAGGCTTTTGACTGGAGGGATTGAAACATCAAAAGTGAGCGGACACACACGTGTGCAGGCTTTTGACTGGAGGGATTGAAACATCAAAAGTGAGCGGACACACACGTGTGTGCAGGCTTTTGACTGGAGGGATTGAAACATCAAAAGTGAGCGGACACACGTGTGCAGGCTTTTGACTGGAGGGATTGAAACATCAAAAGTGAGCGGACACACGTGTGCAGGCTTTTGACTGGAGGGATTGAAACATCAAAAGTGAGCGGACACACACGTGTGCAGGCTTTTGACTGGAGGGATTGAAACATCAAAAGTGAGCGGACACACACGTGTGTGCAGGCTTTTGACTGGAGGGATTGAAACATCAAAAGTGAGCGGACACACGTGTGCAGGCTTTTGACTGGAGGGATTGAAACATCAAAAGTGAGCGGACACACACGTGTGCAGGCTTTTGACTGGAGGGATTGAAACATCAAAAGTGAGCGGACACACACGTGTGTGCAGGCTTTTGACTGGAGGGATTGAAACATCAAAAGTGAGCGGACACACGTGTGCAGGCTTTTGACTGGAGGGATTGAAACATCAAAAGTGAGCGGACACACGTGTGCAGGCTTTTGACTGGAGGGATTGAAACATCAAAAGTGAGCGGACACACACGTGTGCAGGCTTTTGACTGGAGGGATTGAAACATCAAAAGTGAGCGGACACACACGTGTGTGCAGGCTTTTGACTGGAGGGATTGAAACATCAAAAGTGAGCGGACACACGTGTGCAGGCTTTTGACTGGAGGGATTGAAACATCAAAAGTGAGCGGACACACGTGTGCAGGCTTTTGACTGGAGGGATTGAAACATCAAAAGTGAGCGGACACACGTGTGCAGGCTTTTGACTGGAGGGATTGAAACATCAAAAGTGAGCGGACACACACGTGTGCAGGCTTTTGACTGGAGGGATTGAAACATCAAAAGTGAGCGGACACACACGTGGGCAGGCTTTTGACTGGAGGGATTGAAACATCAAAAGTGAGCGGACACACACGTGTGCAGGCTTTTGACTGGAGGGATTGAAACATCAAAAGTGAGTGGACACACACGTGGGCAGGCTTTTGACTGGAGGGATTGAAACATCAAAAGTGAGCGGACATACACGTGTGCAGGCTTTTGACTGGAGGGATTGAAACATCAAAAGTGAGCGGACACACACGTGTGCAGGCTTTTGACTGGAGGGATTGAAACATCAAAAGTGAGCGGACACACACGTGTGTGCAGGCTTTTGACTGGAGGGATTGAAACATCAAAAGTGAGCGGACACACACGTGTGCAGGCTTTTGACTGGAGGGATTGAAACATCAAAAGTGAGCGGACACACACGTGTGTGCAGGCTTTTGACTGGAGGGATTGAAACATCAAAAGTGAGCGGACACACGTGTGCAGGCTTTTGACTGGAGGGATTGAAACATCAAAAGTGAGCGGACACACGTGTGCAGGCTTTTGACTGGAGGGATTGAAACATCAAAAGTGAGCGGACACACACGTGTGCAGGCTTTTGACTGGAGGGATTGAAACATCAAAAGTGAGCGGACACACACGTGTGTGCAGGCTTTTGACTGGAGGGATTGAAACATCAAAAGTGAGCGGACACACGTGTGCAGGCTTTTGACTGGAGGGATTGAAACATCAAAAGTGAGCGGACACACACGTGTGCAGGCTTTTGATTGGAGGGATTGAAACATCAAAAGTGAGCGGACACACACGTGTGCAGGCTTTTGACTGGAGGGATTGAAACATCAAAAGTGAGCGGACACACACGTGTGTGCAGGCTTTTGACTGGAGGGATTGAAACATCAAAAGTGAGCGGACACACGTGTGCAGGCTTTTGACTGGAGGGATTGAAACATCAAAAGTGAGCGGACACACACGTGTGCAGGCTTTTGACTGGAGGGATTGAAACATCAAAAGTGAGCGGACACACACGTGTGTGCAGGCTTTTGACTGGAGGGATTGAAACATCAAAAGTGAGCGGACACACGTGTGCAGGCTTTTGACTGGAGGGATTGAAACATCAAAAGTGAGCGGAAACACGTGTGCAGGCTTTTGACTGGAGGGATTGAAACATCAAAAGTGAGCGGACACACACGTGTGCAGGCTTTTGACTGGAGGGATTGAAACATCAAAAGTGAGCGGACACACACGTGTGTGCAGGCTTTTGACTGGAGGGATTGAAACATCAAAAGTGAGCGGACACACGTGTGCAGGCTTTTGACTGGAGGGATTGAAACATCAAAAGTGAGCGGACACACGTGTGCAGGCTTTTGACTGGAGGGATTGAAACATCAAAAGTGAGCGGACACACGTGTGCAGGCTTTTGACTGGAGGGATTGAAACATCAAAAGTGAGCGGACACACACGTGTGCAGGCTTTTGACTGGAGGGATTGAAACATCAAAAGTGAGCGGACACACACGTGGGCAGGCTTTTGACTGGAGGGATTGAAACATCAAAAGTGAGCGGACACACACGTGTGCAGGCTTTTGACTGGAGGGATTGAAACATCAAAAGTGAGTGGACACACACGTGGGCAGGCTTTTGACTGGAGGGATTGAAACATCAAAAGTGAGCGGACATACACGTGTGCAGGCTTTTGACTGGAGGGATTGAAACATCAAAAGTGAGCGGACACACACGTGTGCAGGCTTTTGACTGGAGGGATTGAAACATCAAAAGTGAGCGGACACACACGTGTGCAGGCTTTTGACTGGAGGGATTGAAACATCAAAAGTGAGCGGACACACACGTGTGCAGGCTTTTGACTGGAGGGATTGAAACATCAAAAGTGAGCGGACACACACGTGTGTGCAGGCTTTTGACTGGAGGGATTGAAACATCAAAAGTGAGCGGACACACGTGTGCAGGCTTTTGACTGGAGGGATTGAAACATCAAAAGTGAGCGGACACACGTGTGCAGGCTTTTGACTGGAGGGATTGAAACATCAAAAGTGAGCGGACACACACGTGTGCAGGCTTTTGACTGGAGGGATTGAAACATCAAAAGTGAGCGGACACACACGTGTGTGCAGGCTTTTGACTGGAGGGATTGAAACATCAAAAGTGAGCGGACACACGTGTGCAGGCTTTTGACTGGAGGGATTGAAACATCAAAAGTGAGCGGACACACACGTGTGCAGGCTTTTGACTGGAGGGATTGAAACATCAAAAGTGAGCGGACACACACGTGTGTGCAGGCTTTTGACTGGAGGGATTGAAACATCAAAAGTGAGCGGACACACGTGTGCAGGCTTTTGACTGGAGGGATTGAAACATCAAAAGTGAGCGGACACACGTGTGCAGGCTTTTGACTGGAGGGATTGAAACATCAAAAGTGAGCGGACACACGTGTGCAGGCTTTTGACTGGAGGGATTGAAACATCAAAAGTGAGCGGACACACACGTGTGCAGGCTTTTGACTGGAGGGATTGAAACATCAAAAGTGAGCGGACACACACGTGGGCAGGCTTTTGACTGGAGGGATTGAAACATCAAAAGTGAGCGGACACACACGTGTGCAGGCTTTTGACTGGAGGGATTGAAACATCAAAAGTGAGCGGACACACACGTGTGTGCAGGCTTTTGACTGGAGGGATTGAAACATCAAAAGTGAGCGGACACACGTGTGCAGGCTTTTGACTGGAGGGATTGAAACATCAAAAGTGAGCGGACACACGTGTGCAGGCTTTTGACTGGAGGGATTGAAACATCAAAAGTGAGCGGACACACACGTGTGCAGGCTTTTGACTGGAGGGATTGAAACATCAAAAGTGAGCGGACACACACGTGTGTGCAGGCTTTTGACTGGAGGGATTGAAACATCAAAAGTGAGCGGACACACGTGTGCAGGCTTTTGACTGGAGGGATTGAAACATCAAAAGTGAGCGGACACACACGTGTGCAGGCTTTTGACTGGAGGGATTGAAACATCAAAAGTGAGCGGACACACACGTGTGCAGGCTTTTGACTGGAGGGATTGAAACATCAAAAGTGAGCGGACACACACGTGTGTGCAGGCTTTTGACTGGAGGGATTGAAACATCAAAAGTGAGCGGACACACGTGTGCAGGCTTTTGACTGGAGGGATTGAAACATCAAAAGTGAGCGGACACACACGTGTGCAGGCTTTTGACTGTAGGGATTGAAACATCAAAAGTGAGCGGACACACACGTGTGCAGGCTTTTGACTGGAGGGATTGAAACATCAAAAGTGAGCGGACACACACGTGTGTGCAGGCTTTTGACTGGAGGGATTGAAACATCAAAAGTGAGCGGAAACACGTGTGCAGGCTTTTGACTGGAGGGATTGAAACATCAAAAGTGAGCGGACACACACGTGTGCAGGCTTTTGACTGGAGGGATTGAAACATCAAAAGTGAGCGGACACACACGTGTGTGCAGGCTTTTGACTGGAGGGATTGAAACATCAAAAGTGAGCGGACACACGTGTGCAGGCTTTTGACTGGAGGGATTGAAACATCAAAAGTGAGCGGACACACGTGTGCAGGCTTTTGACTGGAGGGATTGAAACATCAAAAGTGAGCGGACACACGTGTGCAGGCTTTTGACTGGAGGGATTGAAACATCAAAAGTGAGCGGACACACACGTGTGCAGGCTTTTGACTGGAGGGATTGAAACATCAAAAGTGAGCGGACACACACGTGGGCAGGCTTTTGACTGGAGGGATTGAAACATCAAAAGTGAGCGGACACACACGTGTGCAGGCTTTTGACTGGAGGGATTGAAACATCAAAAGTGAGTGGACACACACGTGGGCAGGCTTTTGACTGGAGGGATTGAAACATCAAAAGTGAGCGGACATACACGTGTGCAGGCTTTTGACTGGAGGGATTGAAACATCAAAAGTGAGCGGACACACACGTGTGCAGGCTTTTGACTGGAGGGATTGAAACATCAAAAGTGAGCGGACACACACGTGTGCAGGCTTTTGACTGGAGGGATTGAAACATCAAAAGTGAGCGGACACACACGTGTGCAGGCTTTTGACTGGAGGGATTGAAACATCAAAAGTGAGCGGACACACACGTGTGTGCAGGCTTTTGACTGGAGGGATTGAAACATCAAAAGTGAGCGGACACACGTGTGCAGGCTTTTGACTGGAGGGATTGAAACATCAAAAGTGAGCGGACACACGTGTGCAGGCTTTTGACTGGAGGGATTGAAACATCAAAAGTGAGCGGACACACACGTGTGCAGGCTTTTGACTGGAGGGATTGAAACATCAAAAGTGAGCGGACACACACGTGTGTGCAGGCTTTTGACTGGAGGGATTGAAACATCAAAAGTGAGCGGACACACGTGTGCAGGCTTTTGACTGGAGGGATTGAAACATCAAAAGTGAGCGGACACACACGTGTGCAGGCTTTTGACTGGAGGGATTGAAACATCAAAAGTGAGCGGCCACACACGTGTGTGCAGGCTTTTGACTGGAGGGATTGAAACATCAAAAGTGAGCGGACACACGTGTGCAGGCTTTTGACTGGAGGGATTGAAACATCAAAAGTGAGCGGACACACGTGTGCAGGCTTTTGACTGGAGGGATTGAAACATCAAAAGTGAGCGGACACACGTGTGCAGGCTTTTGACTGGAGGGATTGAAACATCAAAAGTGAGCGGACACACACGTGTGCAGGCTTTTGACTGGAGGGATTGAAACATCAAAAGTGAGCGGACACACACGTGGGCAGGCTTTTGACTGGAGGGATTGAAACATCAAAAGTGAGCGGACACACACGTGTGCAGGCTTTTGACTGGAGGGATTGAAACATCAAAAGTGAGTGGACACACACGTGGGCAGGCTTTTGACTGGAGGGATTGAAACATCAAAAGTGAGCGGACATACACGTGTGCAGGCTTTTGACTGGAGGGATTGAAACATCAAAAGTGAGCGGACACACACGTGTGCAGGCTTTTGACTGGAGGGATTGAAACATCAAAAGTGAGCGGACACACACGTGTGCAGGCTTTTGACTGGAGGGATTGAAACATCAAAAGTGAGCGGACACACACGTGTGCAGGCTTTTGACTGGAGGGATTGAAACATCAAAAGTGAGCGGACACACACGTGGGCAGGCTTTTGACTGGAGGGATTGAAACATCAAAAGTGAGCGGACACACACGTGTGCAGGCTTTTGACTGGAGGGATTGAAACATCAAAAGTGAGTGGACACACACGTGGGCAGGCTTTTGACTGGAGGGATTGAAACATCAAAAGTGAGCGGACATACACGTGTGCAAGCTTTTGACTGGAGGGATTGAAACATCAAAAGTGAGCGGACACACGTGTGCAGGCTTTTGACTGGAGGGATTGAAGCATCAAAAGTGAGCGGACACACACGTGTGTGCAGGCTTTTGACTGGAGGGATTGAAACATCAAAAGTGAGCGGACACACACGTGTGTGCAGGCTTTTGACTGGAGGGATTGAAACATCAAAAGTGAGCGGACACACACGTGTGCAGGCTTTTGACTGGAGGGATTGAAACATCAAAAGTGAGCGGACACACACGTGGGCAGGCTTTTGACTGGAGGGATTGAAACATCAAAAGTGAGCGGACACACACGTGTGCAGGCTTTTGACTGGAGGGATTGAAACATCAAAAGTGAGCGGACACACACGTGTGCAGGCTTTTGACTGGAGGGATTGAAACATCAAAAGTGAGCGGACACACACGAGGGCAGGCTTTTGACTGGAGGGATTGAAACATCAAAAGTGAGCGGACACACACGTGTGCAGGCTTTTGACTGGAGGGATTGAAACATCAAAAGTGAGCGGACACACACGTGTGCAGGCTTTTGACTGGAGGGATTGAAACATCAAAAGTGAGCGGACACACACGTGTGCAGACTTTTTAATACATTCATTCACTATCAAACAAAGCAAACAAATATTATAGTTGTCAAAAGTGACTTTATTGGGTTTTTGAATTTGTCCCTGAAATATATTGGTTTTACAAATCAGTTATAATAAATACTGGGATAGGGAGTACCACAAACCAGTGAAAAAAAAAGCTACCATGTGTACTGGACAACTAAAAAATATTAAAAACATCAATGAAAATTCATGAAAAAAGGACATTTTCAAATTTGTGGTCTAATATCAACACAAAAATTGTTTTGTTATAATTATATGCTATATATCACACATCTTTGCATTAAAGCACAAACAAAACCTAGCGAAAAAGCTTTAAATTTTGAATGTATTTTTCTTACTTTTTTTTATTTAAGCAATATACTGTTGTCAGTGGTAAACTTTTTTTTTTTCATTATATAACCTTAACATGAAGGCAGATCTAATAATGTCTGAAATGGAATCTGATTCACCACAATGACAGACTTGGGGGTGAGAAATGAGATAAAAAAGCACATGCAAAGCTATATTCACCTGCGAAAACTACAAAAACAAAATATTTTTAAAGCATCATTTATTTCATACACAAACTATTATTAGCAATATATTCATCGATAACTTGCTCACAACGCAGCTTAGAAAGATAAAAGACTGAGGAAAAACAATAGCACCACTCATTGGTATAGGTAAGGCTTGATCATCATTTAATTTACAAATAGTTGGTTCAATTTTCCCCAACTAGTCAGCTTTATTCAATGTAAATCTACATAGAGGTAATACGTATTGTGTCACTAACAGAAGAAACCCTTAACCATCATGAGATCAATATACATGTACTAGAAGTGCTGCAGCAATAACACAACCAATAATTGGTCGGTTAAAGTGGCAGGGTCGTCACCTGCGCATGCGCAAGGAATTGAGTTCTAAGCTACAATAACACAAGCTAAAAACACAAAGGCTTATGGGTAGATGCTTATTTGTAAACAGTGGTGCACTATGGTCATTTGTACAGGTGATAACTTCCCTTGGTTTAATTTACAACCGTACCATTCATTTCAAAACCTTTAGGAAAAGATATTGTGAACTTTAGATACAGTAATCAACTGAAGGGTTATTTTGTGATCATCGTTGTATATGCAAATGTGTAATTAAAATGAGATACATTACATACAAGTAAATCAGAGATTAAAAATCAATTTAAATTAGCCTACCAGTAATAACAAGATCATGTTCTGCGGGTTTGGCCCCACCCATCTCCACAATAGTGTTGACTTGCAGCTTTCGTTTCTGCAGTCAGAGTGTGATCGTCACATTGATTGACTAATCATGCAACTAATCTGAATATGCTAATTTTCCAAATAAAAGATATTAATTTCATAGCAAGTTCATACTATTGTAGGTATAACCCGTGGAACATAATCTGATTTTCAGGCTAAATTTCAATGTACTTTTTTCATACTACAGTCGCCATGAAGAACCATTATTGTCTCATGTTATGTTCAATGTGTCCCGTAGCGACATGTAAAATGTATCATTTACACAATATTCACACACTGTGCAACAACCATGGCTATTTATCATTGCTTGTTGACACCATTTTTTCCCCATGCTCAGCAATCTGAGAAATGGCTGAGAACACGTAAAAAAAAAAATCCAAGACATTAACGACCCCAGTTAACAATAAATTCAAAGTCTATTAGGATGTAGTGCTGTCATGCAGGATTTAACAACTTCCACCAATAGTTTGAAAGAGGCAACAAATATGTGTGTGAATCCTACAATGTCAGAAATATGGCTCTGGAACAGCAATTCTGAAAGCAAAATGTTCAGCAGTGAGTTTTTTTGAATCAGATCCCTAACATGCACCAACGTCAATCCATACATAAGCGCCCAACAGTGGAAATGTATGATTTTGGAGCACATGTATAGCACTAAAATGACCACAATTCTGCCATCTTGGTGTGTAAGCCAGATTGTATGTCTGTGCCAAGAGTAAATGAAATCAGTGAAAGTTACAAGTGCAGTTCACGAGTCCCCATTTTGTGACCTGACAGAGACTAATATAAATTATATCTTTGTGAGTTGGCAAGTGACCAAAAAATACCATATTAGCTCTATTAGTAACACATGCACCTCGATGGTCATAATAGGTCCAGTATGAGATGCAATTCTAATAGAGAAAGTATAGCTAACAAAGTAAGAGACAAATTTCAGTGTTGAAATTCATACACTGACACTGTTCTTGTCGAAGAAAACATAAATTAGTGAAATTACATACATGGTAATTTTATTGAATTCAATTGGGTATCAGCTGACAATGGATTAGTTTCTTTGGTGTGGGTTAGTAGTCATGTTTTATAAGCTACACTCTAAGTAGAGGGAGAGCGAGGAGGACCAAGAAAGTATGCATTGTTGACTTCCATCACAGGCCATATTATATGGCTCTGTATGGGCACTGTTTGACTCAGAGTGCAAAAATCTGGGCAAAAAGCATGCAACAAGGCTCAGAAGTATTAGGACAATAAGTGTGACTTTAAGAGATTCGTTGGGAGAAAGAAGGCCCATGTCATGAGTCAAGTTGTATACAAATGACTAATTATGCAATCCACATAACTCAATTACTGGTACATCAATTTTAACATTAAAAGTGAACCTGCTGCAGTATGCATAGATTCAGAATGGGTGTGAATCTGAAAAGCCATCTGTTAATTTAATAAATTAATTGATGAATTATTCAGTTTTCTACTTTGCTGTGCCAATGAAAAGAGTGCAATACCATTATAGAACTGCCAAGCTAGATTGCAAGCTTTGATGTATTACTGGGTTATGAAATACAACCTGATCAACCATGAACTAGTCAGCCATTTTGAATCCGATCTAAAAAATAAAATAACGTGCCTCAGGGACCCGTAATGTCTAATGTATGTACCAAGTTTGAACAAAATCCATCCATAAATGCCAGAAATGCTTGATATTTGATGATTTTTTAGCACAAAAATGGCCACCATTCAGCCATTTTTAATAGGATCGTCAAACCAATATATCTGTATATTTATGACATGATGTATAATGAATATTTTAAATTTGAACATAATCAGTCACAGCAAGTCAAAGATATGGCACTAGAACCACATTTATTAAAACAAAATGGTCGCCAGTTGGCCATTTTGAATCTTATCTGAAAACAAAATGATGTGCATCAAGGTCCTATAATGTCTAACGTATATACCAAGTTTGAACAAAATCCACCTGTAAACAGCCGAGAAATGCTTGATTTTGATGATTTTTAGAACAAAAATAGCCGCCATTCGTTCATCTTGAATCAGATCGTGAAACAAATTGATGTGCATAAGTATAATATCATGTATGATGTATGTGTGAAGTTTGATTGTGATTGGTCTAGACATTTCTAAGATGCAGGTCCGGACGCACACACGCACAGAAGTCAAAACACAAGTCCCTGTTTTCGGACTGCGTCCGAACTGGGACTAATAATCACCAAAAAAATCATGGCATGGAAACAAATTTGCTATTAGTAACACTACACTTCTTTAAGATCAAATATGGCCATGGTGCTGATAATCCAGGTTATGGGTAAGGGATTGGAATTGTCACTGTGGTAAAATGAGATTATCCATGGCCATGCCACCAAAGCCATACAGTGATACTGAGCAATTGTCTGTATGAAACAAAAATAATGTCATCAACGTGTCAATGGTGATATCAGAAAAAACAAATTGTTAGTAGAATCAGTTCCAACAGTTTGGTTGTGCATTTTGTGCTTATTGTAAACAAACTGCAAGAATTGTGCTACGCAGTATTAAATATACATGAAACAAAAAAACCAAGAGAAATACTCAGTTTTTATAATGGAATATGTCTGAAGAGTGATCAATTACACAGCCAATGCTCTCAGCAATTTTTTTTAAAAAATCAGTCATGGTTGCCTATGGTTATATTATAAAAAAAAAAAAAAACACTGATGGCAACAGGAAATTTTGGGTTATACATAAATAATTTAATTAATAAGTTTCAGGCAGAGTGGGACTGTTAATCATAAAAATATTAGCAAAGCTCTTAAAAGAATTTATCACCTAGACAAAGTATGCGTATTGATCGAAAATGTGCATGAATGTGATTCTTGCAAACTACAGGTAGACAAACTATTATAGTAATCTTATCATCGCATCGCATCAAATAACTGCTCTTGCTTGACATTAAATTTTTTTTTAAATTGTACAATATAGGTTCATCACATTTCAGATTGTGTAATCCAGAAAACATATCCTGGAAATGATATTACAGAGAACAAAATATGATGTTTCTTGAAAACATACAAAAATTGTAATCACTCGAGTATTCAAACGTGATATCAAAAAATCAACATCAAGTTCAAATTCCAAAAGTATATCATCAGACAAAGTTGAATACATTTTCAACAAAAAAATACATGCCCCAGCAACAGGTAAAGGATAACACAGTCAGCTCTGAACCAGGAATTGAAATAACAGCCATATCCTTTGCACAGGCTCACATCAGTCTTGTTCCTTTGAAAGTGGTACAACTTGTGTCTTCTCTCATCCTCATTCACAATGTTCACAATTATTACACTACAACAGATAGGAGACCACTATGCTTGTGTTTTCAGATTCCATGTTCCAAACATGGAACACAACAAACAAACATAAACAAATCTTTCTGTTTTCAAGCCAATAATGCTGAACATTGGAAGTCTCATACCCTGGTGTAACTTTGTTGATGTGGGAAAATGTTCTTCTAGTGGTGACAATGTTAATAACTCTGCTCTGTTGACAGTCAACAGCAGAGGTAAAAATTGCATTATGTACAAATTCTAGTTTCAGTGTGTGTTGCATTACAAAAGATGCTGCCAATGTGGTGCCAACAACACTTTATACAGAATCATCTTTACTAGCATATTCACGAAACACAAAACAATATATGTGAGGGATATACTATGATAGTTTGTCACAACATGCATGATTAATCAGAGCTCATGACCCTTATAGCTAATCACACAAGCATTGCAATTTGATATTCAGTGTCAATGTAGGTAGTCTTCAACGCTGGCGAAGGCACATGATCCTAACCCAACTTTAGACATTAATTTCACACATGATATAGCTTGTCCCAGTGCTAATTCCAATGGTGGCTGTCTTGGAAGATTATGAGATTCTGTGAAGATGAAATAACAGGGGATATAAACGGATTAGTAAACAAACAAACACAAAATGTGTTTATGGTCAAAACACAAGCCTAATTTTAATGATCAAATAGACAACAAATGTTTGAATTTAAAGATGCACTCCTAATAGAGAAAAAAGTAACTTGCATTTTTGCAATAACAAATGCACAAAATTATAAGGGAACGAGGCTTGTAATAAATAAAACCACCGAAGAGAAGCACTACTTTAAAACTATACATGATGCATGACAAAACTTAGGTTAGTATTATAACCCTGCATAAATGAGTGTTAAACGATAACTGCTGTAACTGAGTAAGGGGAGTTCTCTGGTATCATACTGAGATAGAAAATACAAGGCTCCCAAATGCCAAAAGAGACAGAGACATGGGAATGAGGGGTAAAGATATTTACAGAAAACATCACTGTTTTAATTGCCAAGTAACAAAAAAAAGTTTGTCAGAAATACCCCAAGGTAAAACTCATCGAGCTCCTCCCAACTGGAAACCATGTGTTGAAAATTGGTCAGAATCATGCAAAAACAAACCAAGCATAGTGCAAGAACAAAAAAATCTTAGAAAGAATTTCCATTTATACCAAACTACTAAGGACTATTGGGCGCATACACAGTAGAAATGGGTAATATGCCGACTGATACACCTCTGCTTTGCAAGCACCAAATTTAATTTGAATCTTTTTATTTCAGAAAGTGGTTGAATTTATGCAACCAGAAACTAATCAGGTCTGTGTACATCTCAAAGCATGTATGTACCAAGTTTCAATGAAATCTAAGGTCAGTTTTGAGATACCAGTAGAACAGACACACACAATGACTTCCACACTGGAGTAAAAAAACTCTTTGTTTATGTTATATGCAGTAATCCTAAGATGCTTAAACTTACCTAGAATAGAACTATTGAGGGCAGCACATATTGGTTCTCTCTGAACTTGATCTAATTGAAAACCTACTGGACTGGACCAAGGATCAGAATAGGCTAATAGACTAAATGCATCCTGTAAGATAAACAAAGATAACAGCTTTACTCTGCATGCATGGTAGAAAACGATCAAAACATGATACTGTGACAGGCAAATGATGATGGTTGCTGTCCTTTATTGTACACATTGAAACATGTTTACTTAATTTTAAGATTAAATACTACACATTTCTACACAGGTAAGTTAAACCCAAATAGATGCTTCTATTGTGTGCTTAGCAAACAAAAAAACAAAACAAGAAGTCGAAAATATCACTTTCTATCAAAAATGACCAAAATATTCACCAAAATTAGAGAATTGAAGATATCATCACGAAATGAACAAATCTGAGAAAGGTCTACATGTAGTATCTATATGTGTAATATCAAAGCAATTGAACTTTTGGTTTTTAACAAGAAGTTGAAAATATCACTTTTTACCAAAAATTACAAAAATATTCACCAAAATTAGAGAATTGAAGACATCATCACAAAATGAACAAATCTGAGAGAGGTCCACATGTAGTACCTATATATGTAATATCAAAGCAATCGGACTTGTGGTTTTTAACAAGAAGTCGAAAATATCACTTTTTACCAAAAATTACAAAAAATATTCACCAAAATTAGAGAATTGAAGACATCATCACAAAATGAACAAATCTGAGAAAGGTCCACATGTAGTACCTATATATGTAATATCAAAGCAATTGCACTTGCATTTTTTAACAAGAAGTCGAAAATATCACTTTTTACCAAAAATGACAAAATATTCACCAAAATTAGAGAATTGAAGATATCAACATGAAATGAACAAACCTAAGAGAGGTCTACCCAAGGTACATATACACCAAGTATCAAAGCATTCAGGCTTGTAGTTTTCAAGAAGAAGTCGAAAAAGTAAAACATTGACACGAACGACGACGACGACGGACAATCACTCATATGATAAGCTCCGCTCGACAAAGTCGACAGCGGAGCTAAAAAACTGAATACATATCCATGTAAAATTTGAGAAGAAAAAACAAACAAATTTGAACGTGTACATTCATCCAGTCCAGAGTCTTGATGACTATACACTTGGGAAACTATTCACTGACCTGCAGCATCTTCTTGTTCGATTCATTCTTTCCATGTTTTCTTTTTAATTGAACACTCATTGCCTGTAATTCTCTACCAAATTGCAACATGTGTTTTATGGCTACGGGACTGCCACCACACAACTGTCGTCTACTTGTACTAGGTTCATGTTCTGAAGAGAAAAGCCAGTTTAATTAATGGTTTTTCTCTGCTAGTTATTTTGACCTGCCATTTGACTTTGTGGCACATGAAACTGTAGTAGTTTTGACCTGCACTTGACTTTGTGGCACATGAATCTCTGCTAGTGATTTTCACCTGCCATTTGACTTTGTGACACATGAATTTCTCCTTGTGGTTTTGACGATCCATTTGACTTTGTGGCACATGAATCTCTGCTAGTGGTTTAGACCTGCCATTTGACTTTGTGGCACATGAATCTCTGCTAGAGGTTTGGACCTGCCATTTGACTTTGTGACACATGAATTTCTCCTTGTGGTTTTGACCTGCCTTTTGACTTTGTGGCACATGAATCTCTGCTAGTGAATTTGACCTGCCATTTGAATTTGTGGCACATGAATCTCTGCTAGTGGTTTTGACGATCCATTTGACTTTGTGGCACATAAATCTCTGCTAGTGATTTCGACCTGCCATTTGACTTTGTGGCACATGAATCTCTGCTAGTGGTTTAGACCTGCCATTTGACTTTGTGGCACATAAATCTCTGCTAGTGGTTTTGACGATCCATTTGACTTTGTGGCACATGAATCTCTGCTAGTGGGGTAGACCTGCCATTTGACTTTGTGGCACATAAATCTCTGCTAGTGATTTTGACCTGCCATTTGACTTTGTGGCACATGAATCTCTGCTAGTGGTTTGGACCTGCCATTTGACTTTGTGGCACATGAATCTCTGCTAGTGATTTTGACCTGCCTTTTGACTTTATAGCACATGAATCTCTGCTAGTGGTTTGGACCTGCCATTTGACTTTGTGGCACATAAAACTCTGCTAGTGATTTTGACCTGCCTTTTGACTTTATAGCACATGAATCTCTGCTAGTGGGTTTGACCTGCCATTTGACTTTGTGGCACATAAATCTCTGCTAGTGATTTTGACCTGCCTTTTGACTTTATAGCACATGAATCTCTGCTAGTGGTTTGGACCTGCCATTTGACTTTGTGGTACATGAATCTCTGCTAGTGATTTTGACCTGCCATTTGACTTTGTGGCACATGAATCTCTGCTAGTGATTTTGACCTGCCATTTGACTTTGTGGCACATGAATCTCTGCTAGTGATTTTGACCTGCCATTTGACTTTGTGGCACATAAATCTCTGCTAAGAGTTTTGACCTGCCATTTGACTTTGTGGTACATGAATCTCTGCTAGTGATTTTGACCTGCCATTTGACTTTGTGGCACATAAATCTCTGCTAAGAGTTTTGACCTGCCATTTGACTTTGTGGCAGACGAATCTCTGCTAGTGATTTTGACCTGCCATTTGACTTTGTGGCACATGAATCTCTGCTAGTGATTTGGACTAGCCATTTGACTTTGTGGCACATGAATCTCTGCTCGTGGTTTGGACATACCATTTGACTTTGTGGCACATGAATCTCTGCTAGTGGTTTGGACCTGCCATTTGACTTTGTGGCACATGAATCTCTGCTAGTGATTTTGACCTGCCATTTGACTTTGTGGCACATGAATCTCTGCTAGTGATTTTGACCTGCCATTTGACTTTGTGGCACATGAATCTCTGCTAGTGGTTTGGACCTGCCATTTGACTTTGTGGCACATGAATCTCTGATAGTAGTTTTGACCTGCCATTTGACTTTGTGGCACATGAATCTCTGCTAGTGGTTTTGACGTGCCATTTGACTTTGTGGCACATGAATCTCTGCTCGTGGTTTGGACCTGCCATTTGACTTTGTGGCACATGAATCTCTGCTAGTGGTTTTGACGTGCCATTTGACTTTGTGGCACATGAATCTCTGATAGTAGTTTTGACCTGCCATTTGACTTTGTGGCACATGAATCTCTGCCAGTAGTTTTTAAAACCTGCCATTTGACTTTGTAGCGCATAAAACTCTACTAGTGATTTTGAACTGTCATTTGACTTTGTGGCACATGAATCTCTGATAGTAGTTTTGACGTGCCATTTGACTTTGTGGCACATGAATCTCTGATAGTAGTTTTGACGTGCCATTGGACTGTGGCACATGAATCTCTGCCAGTAGTTTTTAAAACCTGCCATTTGACTTTGTAGCACATAAAACTCTACTAGTGATTTTGAACTGTCATTTGACTTTGTGGCACATAAATCTCTGCTAGTGGTTTTGACGTGCCATTTGACTTTGTGGCACATGAATCTCTGATAGTAGTTTTGACCTGCCATTTGACTTTGTGGCACATAAATCTCTGCTAGTGGTTTTGATCTGCCTTTTAACTGTGTGACACATGAATCTCTCCTTGTGGTTTTGACATGCAATTTGACTTTGTGACACTTGAATCTTTGCTAATGGTTTTGACGTGCCATTTAACTTTGTGGCACATGAATCTCTGATAGTAGTTTTGACGTGCCATTTGACTGTGGCACATGAATCTCTGCCAGTAGTTTTTAAAACCTGCCATTTGACTTTGTAGCACATAAAACTCTACTAGTGATTTTGAACTGTCATTTGACTTTGTGGCACATGAATCTCTGCTAGTGGTTTTGACCTGCCTTTTAACTTTGTGACACTTGAATCTTTGCTAATGGTTTTGACGTGCCATTTAACTTTGTGGCACATGAATCTCTGCTAGTGGTTTTGACGTGCCATTTGACTTTGTGACACATGAATCTCTGATAGTAGTTTTGACCTGCCATTTGACTTTGTGGCACATAAATCTCTGCTAGTGGTTTTGATCTGCCTTTTAACTGTGTGACACATGAATCTCTCCTTGTGGTTTTGACATGCAATTTGACTTTGTGACACTTGAATCTTTGCTAATGGTTTTGACGTGCCATTTAACTTTGTGGCACATGAATCTCTGCTAGTGATTTTGACCTGCCATTTGACTTTGTGGCACATAAATCTCTGCTAGTGATTTTGACCTGCCATTTGACTTTGTGGCACATGAATCTCTGCTAGTGATTTTGACCTGCCATTTGACTTTGTGGCACATAAATCTCTGCTAAGAGTTTTGACCTGCCATTTGACTTTGTGGCAGACGAATCTCTGCTAGTGATTTTGACCTGCCATTTGACTTTGTGGCACATGAATCTCTGCTAGTGATTTGGACCAGCCATTTGACTTTGTGGCACATGAATCTCTGCTCGTGGTTTGGACATACCATTTGACTTTGTGGCACATGAATCTCTGCTTGTGGTTTGGACCTGCCATTTGACTTTGTGGCACATAAATCTCTGCTAGTGATTTTGACCTGCCATTTGACTTTGTGGCACATGAATCTCTGCTAGTGATTTTGACCTGCCATTTGACTTTGTGGCACATGAATCTCTGCTAGTGGTTTGGACCTGCCATTTGACTTTGTGGCACATGAATCTCTGATAGTAGTTTTGACCTGCCATTTGACTTTGTGGCACATGAATCTCTGCTAGTGGTTTTGACGTGCCATTTGACTTTGTGGCACATGAATCTCTGCTCGTGGTTTGGACCTGCCATTTGACTTTGTGGCACATGAATCTCTGCTAGTGGTTTTGACGTGCCATTTGACTTTGTGGCACATGAATCTCTGATAGTAGTTTTGACCTGCCATTTGACTTTGTGGCACATGAATCTCTGCCAGTAGTTTTTAAAACCTGCCATTTGACTTTGTAGCACATAAAACTCTACTAGTGATTTTGAACTGTCATTTGACTTTGTGGCACATGAATCTCTGATAGTAGTTTTGACGTGCCATTTGACTTTGTGGCACATGAATCTCTGACAGTAGTTTTGACGTGCCATTGGACTGTGGCACATGAATCTCTGCCAGTAGTTTTTAAAACCTGCCATTTGACTTTGTAGCACATAAAACTCTACTAGTGATTTTGAACTGTCATTTGACTTTGTGGCACATAAATCTCTGCTAGTGGTTTTGACGTGCCATTTGACTTTGTGGCACATGAATCTCTGATAGTAGTTTTGACCTGCCATTTGACTTTGTGGCACATAAATCTCTGCTAGTGGTTTTGATCTGCCTTTTAACTGTGTGACACATGAATCTCTCCTTGTGGTTTTGACATGCAATTTGACTTTGTGACACTTGAATCTTTGCTAATGGTTTTGACGTGCCATTTAACTTTGTGGCACATGAATCTCTGCTAGTGGTTTTGACGTGCCATTTGACTTTGTGGCACATGAATCTCTGCCAGTAGTTTTTAAAACCTGCCATTTGACTTTGTAGCACATAAAACTCTACTAGTGATTTTGAACTGTCATTTGACTTTGTGGCACATGAATCTCTGATAGTAGTTTTGACGTGCCATTTGACTGTGGCACATGAATCTCTGCCAGTAGTTTTTAAAACCTGCCATTTGACTTTGTAGCACATAAAACTCTACTAGTGATTTTGAACTGTCATTTGACTTTGTGGCACATGAATCTCTGCTAGTGGTTTTGACCTGCCTTTTAACTTTGTGGCACATGAATCTCTGCTAGTGGTTTTGACGTGCCATTTGACTTTGTGGCACATGAATCTCTGCCAGTAGTTTTTAAAACCTGCCATTTGACTTTGTAGCACATAAAACTCTACTAGTGATTTTGAACTGTCATTTGACTTTGTGGCACATGAATCTCTGATAGTAGTTTTGACGTGCCATTTGACTTTGTGGCACATGAATCTCTGATAGTAGTTTTGACGTGCCATTTGACTGTGGCACATGAATCTCTGCCAGTAGTTTTTAAAACCTGCCATTTGACTTTGTAGCACATAAAACTCTACTAGTGATTTTGAACTGTCATTTGACTTTGTGGCACATAAATCTCTGCTAGTGGTTTTGACGTGCCATTTGACTTTGTGACACTTGAATCTTTGCTAATGGTTTTGACGTGCCATTTAACTTTGTGGCACATGAATCTCTGCCAGTAGTTTTTAAAACCTGCCATTTGACTTTGTAGCACATAAAACTCTACTAGTGATTTTGAACTGTCATTTGACTTTGTGACACATGAATCTCTGCTAGTGGTTTTGAACTGCCATTTGACTTTGTGGCACATGAATCTCTGCTAGTGGTTTTGAACTGCCATTTGACTTTGTGGCACCTAAATCTCTGCTAGTGGTTTTGACCTGCAAGTTGACTCAGTGGCATACAAACTCGGCCACATGCAAGTAGCAAGGTAACCCCCTAAATATTACAGCATAATTGTATACCTGTGTATTGAGTGTCCATTTCTTCATCTTCCAGGTAGCTACCGTTCATATTATAATGCGTTGATCCATTACTAACAGATTTATGTATATGTATACTGTTCTCATCCTGACATTCAATGTCCATATCATCCTCTTCATCATCGTTAATTACCCTACTTTTACTACTACTAGTGGGTGCTCCATTCATTATATGTGCACTGTTTGTCACATTCATTTCCACTGTACTGCTATTCATTTCATTATGAGTTGATTTATTGCTGATAATACTTGAACTTGATGAGCTACTACTTCCTATACTCTCATGTCGAGGTGATGGTTTATGTAATAAAGTAGATGATGATAAACTATGGTTTGGACTCAGTGATTGAGGATTACACCAATTCATGCTGGCTTTAACACTTTTACTTAGTAGACTTTTAACTTCACTGTCCGTTCCGTTAACCATTTCTATAAACTGTCGTACTTTTAGCATAAAAAGTAAATTACTATTGCGTTCTAGCAATCCTGGATACAGCTTTTTAGTGGTTTCTATAGCTTCTCCCATTCTGCCTGCAAGAACTAGTTTCTGTATTCCTGTAATGAAAACACAGAGAGAGGTTTCACCAGATGTGAAGATAGGCAGTCAAATAGTTCTATATAATCATTTTAAGCACCACTCTGCTGGGATTGCACAAGTGTATAAAGGAACATAGTTGAACTCTGGAAACCTTGCCCTTTGTTATATAATATTATTTCCTTTACCATAGTTTGTTTTAATAGGAATATACATTCTCATAATTAGTTTTGAATACAAACAAGTTTTAGGATTGAAACAGCAGTGGGAAAGCAGTCTACCGAATGTCCTCAATTGATGTAAATATCTTACAAAAACATTGGTGCCCAATTTGTTTAATTATTTTAAGGGACATAATTTCCAGCTTTATTTAAAGTAATTCAGATATTTTAGTATAAAAACAAATGCCTCATCTCATCTGCTGCATTTAGACATGCAAGATAACAGAAAATCTTAGCTGGCTTTTGCCCAAGTATTTTGTACAGGCATCTATGAAAAATTAATGATTTACTGAGACAAATATGAACTGCCTTATTATATTCATTGTGTGAAAACTAGTAAAAAAACGCCCTCTAGGAATAGCTATCATGTTGCAAGCTCTGCTTTGTATGCAAATCAACTCAAATAGGTAGTTGGTGTCCAGTGGAGATAGAAGTCAACAGTACTGATGTCTCTTCAGAATCTACATCTTCAAACATTGCCATCTTTGTTTTTGAAATGCGTTTTTAAATTATAGTATTATAAAAGATCTATAATTCTGTTCTAATAGCTGAAAAAAATTTCTGTGATTTTTGATTTTCAAAATTTATATACTTCAACAAAAAAATGTTTTGTCAAATGAACTGTACATAATACATAATTTTGAATACAAATTTTCCTTTCAAAATGTGGATGCAACTTTTTGCTTTTTATGTATGTTTGCATTGTTTTTGTTTTGATAACTTTGGACTAAACAGATTTTCTATTGGATTCAGATCTTGATCAAAAGTTTGGCACCAAACTCATAAGAGTGCTTATATCGACTATCTGACATCTTGTTTTCTGTTAAGATTTTATTGGTAGGTTTGCAAATGTGTATCAGACTGTGCAACAACTCTCTCCATGATTTGGCATTGAAACGCCAGTCTAGTATTCCCATGGTACAGTCAAAACTGTCTATAAAGGACAGTCAGTGGACTGAGCCAAACTGTCCTTTATAGACAGGTGGTCTTTATATGGAGGTGGCCTAATTTATTCATTTAATCATGAATATTAATTAGGACCGGAATTTTAAGGGAGATCATAAGCAATACATAAAAACAAACCTACAATGAATAGGTCTTTTTTAATAAAAGTCACTCATTTTCATCTAGATAATTACAGGTTTACTTTTTTACTAATAATTATATCATGTAAATTCACTGAAGCCAAGTGATTCTGCCCATGGATTCATTGTGTATTTAATGCATAAGAACGATTGTCAACGATTGGCCGCATTGGCGTTTCAGCTCGGACTTTCACACTCTCGCCAAGCAGTCTTATTCCCTAGTCTCTTACACATATTCCATTACAGGCGGTAATCAGTCCCATCGTTAGTATTGTCGATTGTACACTGTGACAAAATGCACAGGCAAAGTTGCCGTGATTGAAAAAACAAACAAGCATTAAAAATGAAGAAGCATTGGTAATAAACAAAATTGACCAAACTCATAACGATTGCTCCAACTCTCGGTGTTGAATCAGAAAGTCAAACGAACCGGAAATGAAACACGGTGATCGTACACGCAATTTTACAGTTATTTGTTGCAAGCATCGACGTGTCAAAATTGCCCAAACGAATTTTCTCGATTGCAAAATATTGATATTACCGTTTATAAAAAAGAGGATCAAAATAGAAAAAACATCTTTCGTTGAGAATAACCCCGAGATGACCCCTCAGTAACAATATGTTTTGCCCATGCGC
Organism: Saccoglossus kowalevskii; assembly: GCF_978046115.1. Lineage (NCBI taxonomy): Eukaryota > Metazoa > Hemichordata > Enteropneusta > Harrimaniidae > Saccoglossus > Saccoglossus kowalevskii. The sequence goes on from NC_140646.1 coordinate 39,679,021, forward strand.
TAGCTTCATTAGCATAATTTATAACGATCAACAACAAACAACATGGCGGCCAAAATAGGTCGGATTTTGCAATCCCGCGATGAAAACGAAATAAACGAATGTTTTATTATTTTGATTGGATATTTCATGTCGACAAGGTAAATAAAACATCTCTCATTTAATAAAACTGGTTCATTTTTTTTTGTTTTCGAGACTGGGGGAATTTGCTCTTCATGTGCGAGACAGTCCACAGAAGTGCCGCTGGCCGGCTGGGGATCGATAGTATACTGGGGGTAGTACCGATCGGAAACAAGCTAGTTTTTCATTTCAAACTTTGAATGAAACTGTTTTAATTTGTTGTTAAAATCTTTCCAGTCTCTAGACGTTACATTCAGATGATATTCAAGTTTTTTTTTTTTTTACTTTTTCGCAACTTCACAAACCAAGTTGCGATGGTACCCCTGTCTATTAGACCTAAAGATTGCGTACTCGGTAATCTGAACGTAACATATGGCCACTTTCCTGTTAGCGATTCGCAAGTAGCTATTGTCTTTTTGCTGAGACCGTCTGATGGAAATGTTGGTGGTCGTTATACAAAGGTTAAAGTGTGAATAGGTCTACAACAGGGTGGTCGCTGGTCGCGTTGGACAGGTGGTCGCTATATCCAGTGTCTTTAACGTGTAAATTGCGAAGGGACTGTACTAAGGTGGTCGCTATGAGCAGGTGGCCGCTCTGCACAGGTGGTCGTTAACACAGGTTTGACTGTATTTGGGAGATACATTACCAATGATATTATTACAAGATAAATGATACACTTCATTGAACACATACAACAATGCATATTCCCACAGAGATCAGTGACCTTTGAATGTGTATCACCACTGATTAACAGAGTAGGAAATTCCTGCCCATCAGCACGCCCGAGACGGGCAACTTTCGTATCAGACTGGTTGAATTTCAAACTTCCTTGTTCGGTGGTCGGGTAACATTTGACCACATTCTTCCGCCGAAATTAAAATAAAAGCTCTAAATGTGCTCTAAACATTCTAAACAGAAACGTGATCAAAACAATGAAAATATTGCATTGACGTCGCACATCGCGACAGGCCGACACGCATTCTCAACCCACAACACAGAATTCATTGACTTATTAACATAATAATAGGTACGTGACCTCGGATCAGGTCCTATCTCCCATGGTGCAGCGAGACTTCCGGTGACCCATAATCAGTTCTATCATTGCGTAGTTTGTTTACAACGTTCTCGTTTCACGTACAACATGTATCGTTTTTGGAGGATAGACCCTCCAACAAAGAACAGAAGTTAAGCTTGATCGAATTGCGGCAAATGAGGAGTATAACTATTCAAAACGTACACGTAAAATCGTTCCAAGCTGGAAGACTTGAGTTCAAGGAATGGCTGGTCACCGATGACTACGACAATCATACGGTGTATTGCCATATCTGCCGGGCTATTCACGGGCCATTATCAAACCGCAAAATACCAGACAAACTCTGTAAGTACGGAAAGGGATCGTTTGATTAGATTCTGACTATGGTTCAGATTTTTCTGATTTAGCTGAGAGCAACAGTGACACAGATGTCTGAGATACACCATGTTTTGAATATGCATGTTCTCTACAGCTACTTTGTTGTTAAAATAAACCGTGCATAGTATACAACTTGTGTTTATTTGTGTGTGTGTGTGTGAAAATAATGGTAACTGGTAACATTTTAGCAGGGCTTGTAACTTTTGAAAGTTACCAGCTCTGATGTCTGGTATGTAATCTGGACAAATTTGTAAATTATTTGGAATAGAATTAGTGAGGTTATTGAGCGCACAATTATTAACAACGATGGGGACGACGCCAACAACATTTTTGCCTAAATATACCTTTCCCTTCCATTTTTGATGATATATACAAAACATATGATACATACAGGCAAGGTAAAAATCTAATTTGAGAGGCCCACCCTTTATTTACTATATGTATACAAACATTACCAGATATGGATAGCCTCACTGCTGTATTTGTAGAGTGCCTTTCTCAAATTAAAGTTGTTAGTGTTATGTACAACGAAATATCAGCTATTTTTTACATGGTTATTGCCATATCACAACCAAGGTAGTTCATAAGGTTGTTGCCATGGCAATTGTTATCACCTTATTACAAAAAGTTCCTGCATACTAAGCATCAAAGCAACCAAGCTGATAGTTTTCAAGAAGACAATAATATAATTTTTTTATCAAAACTGAAAAATATATTCGTGTGTTGTCATGAAATGAACAAATCTCACAGGTACACCCATGGTACCTACATACAAGTATTGAAGCAACCGAGCTGGTAGTTTTCAAGAAGTCGAAAAATAAAATTTTTTACAAAAAAGGCCAGAAATATTTGCGAAAATAGAATTTAAGATATCATAATGAAATGAACAAATCTGACATGGTTCCCACATACCAAGCAATTATGCTGGTTTTCAAGAAGTAATTTATCACAAAGTTGACATGGATAGTTAATCAATATATTACCGCAAGTCAGTGTATTTGTATTATAGGCATGAAATATTGCATGACTACCAAGCAATGTTCATAATGCCAACGGACATGTATGTTCAATGCATGTATCAAGTTTGAACAAAAACTGTCTATGCACGACCTGCATCTGGTTCCAGAATAGTAAAAATGTGTGATTTTGATGCATTTTTGGCATTAAAATGGCTTCCATTCGACCACCTTGAATTAGATCATGAAACAAATGCATATGACTGATTATAACATCTGATTTACATAGGAAGTTTGAACTTGATCGGCCCAATCATGTGCGAGATATGGCCGGGTACAGACAGACGAACGCAAAGATGCATGCACAAAGTTCAATCAATCGTCATTTTCAAATTTTATACAAACAGGGAGGAATTAAAGATGGCAAGTTTAAGTCATTCATATAAACATTTAACTTACTTTACGGTAACATGCAAATGGATATAAACATAACTGAATGTATATCCATATGAACATTTAGGTAAATGTAAATATGAATATTTAAAGAGAGGTTGTCGTCGCCAGATATGGACTCATATTACCAAAGATGGTGACTTTGACTTGAGCAGATCAACAAGTACAAACTGAGGCGTTACTAAGCTTTAATTACAAAATTTTTCAGGCAATTAGAAAGTATTCACCCTCGTCAATTAGTGCACACTGTGCCCAGGTCAAAACTCGTACATGTAATTTCCATTAGAAGAACTGCGAGAAAATCAATGTTTATCAACACAAATGTTGCACATGCGCAGCGCGACGACCAAAGCCCTTTAACAAAATCAATGCATATGAACATTTAACTGAACTTGCATTTACTGTGGAATACTTTATTTTAGCTGGAATTAATTTTCGCTGAAAAGGCTTTTTGGGCGTTTGCTTGGAATTTATTTTCACTGATTTTGGATGAGTTTAATGTGAAAATATAGGAAAAAAAGTATATTCGCTGGATTTTATTTTCACGGAATCATCCCTTCAGCGAAAATAGCGAAAATAAATTCCAAGCGAAAATAAAGTATTCTACAGTAGTACAAACCAGATAAATGTAATCTAGGACATGACAGTAGCCTAGAGCCAAGAAAAAATACAGCCCATTAGTTCATGTTTTACTTAATAAATGTAAGATGAATGTACATACTTTGTCTACTTTTTATTGATGCAAGTTCTTCATCAAATGATTGACCTGTACTTCTAGCAAATGATTCAGCTGTAGCACAGTAGCCATGATGTACTAAATATGTAGAGACAATTCTAAAACAGAACACAGAGAACATGATGCAAATCCCTGTTTGTACTCACAAGTCAAGGTAATCAAAGTGAGAAATACAAAGCGTGATGTTTTATCAATGTTCCAAATCAACTCTGAGTATATCTTAAATATAGACTTGTGTACAATTTTGGTTTGCTATGGCATTTTAGCTATTTAATCAGCATGTCTTGGACATAAAACCTTGTCATTGTCATTTGTTGCAGCTAAATCTGACTTTTCATATGAGGAAAATGGACTCAAGAGCATATATAACAAACTGAATAGTGCTATACCTTTGTAGTGTAGTTTGCCATTCGCCTTTACTATCAGCTACAGGAAACCGTTCTATTGTATGCCGGGTTCTGGCTCTCATTTCCTGAAATGAATTTTAACATATGTACATTACACTGAATAATAGTGCTAACCCAAAATTCTACAATAAGCACTATAGAGAAGCACCCTGCCGACTTTATAACCATAAGTTTAATTATCATAACAAAGAACACAATTCAGATGATTAACATATTCTATTGCATGTAAATTAGTTTCTATGCAATGCCAATTTTCTGGAGAGAACAATTCACAACTCTAGCTCATCATATTTAAGAAGAAAATGATAAACAACATGCAGGAAAACATTATGTTGAAAATGTTGCAAGACACCAAGTTCTGCTAAAAAAGCACTGTGTTTGATTCGGGAAGGCAGATTGGATTTGGTGTACTAAATGGTATGTACACTCAAGTTAAAAAGCTTACAATTACAATTATGAGTGGCACTTGGTTTCAGAAAAGTAAATTGTTTTTCCAATCTCTATAACAATACTTGTACTAATGTTTTAAAAGGTTAAAATTTTTGTGGGCAATCTGAAACAAACTGTAGTAGGAGACCTCATTTCCACGTTCATACAAATTACTACTACTAACCTTCATCATATCTGTGATATCAAATACGAAAGGACTCTGGCCAAAATTGGCATCTACCACTTCACCAGGTGTTTGCAATCCCACAGTAGGGTATAAATTAGGCTGGACAAGAAAGAACATAAACTATGAAAGCAGGATCACTGCAGTATAAATTCATGTCATAAATAGAAGCATCAATGACGTCTATAGTGAGCAACTATCAATGTACATGTGAAGATTTAATTTTTCAACAAACTGACAGTAAGAATTAATTCTGTACATTTGAGTTAGGATTTGCCAGCTTTGCAGAGTTCATAAGATTCCAATGATACATACTGCATTTGCTGTTTTATACATTGCATTTATTGTATGCTGGATCATAGATTCATATATATGTAAGTACATATGCTACAAATAGCACAAATACGGTCCTGATAGTTTAGAAATTTAGTTGGATAAGTTGGATCATTCATGGTTTTACCTCTAATACTTAGAAGATGCAGACAAAAGCAGTACTTACTGGTAAATCTGTAAATGCTATGCCTAGAAGAAGAAGAAAATATGAATGACAGAGTTAGTACAATTAGTTGATCAAATCCTCCACTAGTACAACCTGTCAGTATAGTAAAAAGACTATAACAAATACGCAAGTATTGCATGGAGTATCAGAATTGACAAAAGTATATAGTTAAAATCCTATTACTAACAATGATTTGTGTTACAATGTTGCAACTTCAAAAAATTAGTTCGAAACCCAGTGTTCTCCCCAGGATGTAAACAGCGTGGCGGTCCCGCCACAGTGCTTCGATTTGCCGCCACACCGGTCTGACACCGCCACGGTGATTAGCAAGACCGCCACAGTGCTTCTTTTCATTGGGGGATCTCGTCACGCTGGTCAGCCTGACCGCCACTCAAAATTAGCGACCACCGCAGTAACGCTTCCGACTATTGTCATATTGTTATTATACTTACGTACCGACCGACACGCATCCTGCCAGTCGTGGATAATAATTTGTAAACAATAGACATAGTCGCGTGATGTGGTAGCGGCTTTGATACAACTCAATTTTGTAAAATTAGCACCTCTTTGTTTGTAAGTAAATACTTTCTGACAATAGACGCAGTCTTTAGTTTGAAAGCTAAAATTCTTTCAAAATCAATTCCACCCGATATAACAAATCGGAGTTCACGATCAGTTTACGCTACTCAAGAAAAAAACAACGTGTTTATTGCGTTATTGGGTAAAATACATTTGAACTGTTATCATCGTGAATTATGTAAAAACTCTTCTTTCAATACTTTTTTTACCTTTTAAAAATTTCTAATCACCTCTTTCGAAAACCATCATACAGTTTTCATCTGAAATTCATACATTGTACCAACACATCGTGCTACGACATCGCTTTACTTCCGCAATGTGATTTTTATGATCACGATCATTCGGAAAACTTCGGGTTCTACCGGCAATACCATGCGGCATTTTGATTGGTAAATGGCGTTTTTGACCCAGCAGGTCAAAGGACACATGCCGGTCAACTAATGCGTCATAACTATCATGGCGGGTCTGTGTTTTTCACCGAAGTGATCGAGTGATCAAAAATATCCACTCCCGATAAAACTAAGTTAAATTTAACATTTTTTGCATGGCATCATGACCGAGTAAGAGGAATTATTGGTATAACCGGTGTAAAACATCGCGAAGTAAGTTATGTCACGTCGTAACTTTGATCGTTTGGAAGTGTTATTTGTTCGTTCATTTACTGTAAATGTAAACGTTAGAAGCTGATGGTCGGAATAATAACCAACAATCCGCCAAATAACTACATGGTTGATTTTTTGAAGGAGAATTTTGTAGTAAATAAGATCATGAAAGTGGTGAACATAATCCTGGCTCAAACGTTTCAAATGAGTTTCATTTAACCTTTTACAATTTATTTGTTTCTTTTTAGTCTGCAGCATTTGCATTTCGAGAATGTTTCATTTTTAAATTCAAACTCTTCTAAATTGTGAAACGTAATATTTTGACTTCAAAAAAAAAATATTTTCCCTGTATTACAAAAATGCCCAAAATAAAAGTGTTAATAACACTGTGTGAAGCAAATAAATATCTGCCACTTTGTTTTTAAAAATATATGTTGTTTATTGTGTGGGTGTAAATGTGCTTTGGTCAATTTCCATTATGTAAATGATATGCAAATGATATGCAAATTAGGCCGCCACAGTGGTTTAAATTCCTGGGGAGAACACTGAAACCACAAAGTCAGGGGCAGTTTGTAATGTTGTAACTGAAATTTCCACACAAGAAAAAATTAAAGCAGTCTAAAATCTTATTCTATAAAATCTTATGATACAGTATACAATAACCCAAAAGTCTGAAAAAACAAAAATCACTGCCAAGTAATCTTGGAATCATCTCTCTCAACATGACATGCTAGCAACGTATTTCCAATGCAGGGAGCCATTTTGGCAATATTTGCCTCAAGCATAGGGGGTCTCATAGCCTATGGAATTTAACCCTCCTTTCACTCCCTGGGTCACTCTTTTCAAAACCAACATGGCTGACACTAATGTCATGATCTCTTTTGTGTTTAATTTGGCAGCCTACCAATACAATAAATGTTTCAACTGATTAAATTTACTGGATAAACGGAAAATTTGTTCAGCATTTAACACCATGCTCTCGATTCACATTGACAATGATTCAAGGTTCATCCCGGAAGAGAACAACAAGGCAATAAAGCAAGGTAAAAACTAAGCCAAAATGCAAACTTTCTGAGTTAAAATCAAAATTATCCCCCAGTAGAGAAACGGATGGTAAGTCTACAACAATCCTGAAGGCCAGTAACACATAAAATGACATCCAAGACAAAGAATAGAACAAAAGGCCAATATCAATATTTATCAAATGATCATGACTGTCTTGATAGATAATAATAAGATTTTAATGTACATACAAGTCAAGAGAGGAATGATTTTTTTAGAATACAGTTCATAGATACGACTGACTTCAATATTTAGTCATATGCCCCTTTTTTATAATTTTTAAGTACATTATATGAATTTGCAAGAAATCTTTGAAAAAACAGCACATGAAACATTTGTACAATACTAGAAACAAATTTTATAGTGACAAAACATGCAAAATATTCCAGGTCAACATGAAAATTTATGAATGCGGGGTTACAAAAAATAGTCTTATAATATTCATCTCCCATTCACAACATAAAACCAACACTGTAACGTAGCAACCACAGAACCCAAAATTTGCCCATTGTGTCACAAATTAGAGATATGTTCAGTGTTCCTTTTGAGCAAATTTACATCGAGTAACTTGGTTTGTTATTTTCATTGAAAGGGTCAAGTTAAATATTAATTTCATCATTATGTATTTTCTAAAATTTGCTTAGGTCACTCAGCAAGTTGGACATAAAGAGGGCTTAAAGAGAACACTAAATTGTTCAGCACCTAGTAAACACTAAATTGTTCAGCACCTAGTAAACACTAAATTGTTCAGCACCTAGTAAACACTAAATTGTTCAGCACCTAGTAAACACTAAATTGTTCAGCACCTAGTAAACACTAAATTGTTCAGCACCTAGTAAACACTAAATTGTTCAGCACCTAGTAAACACTAAATTGTTCAGCACCTAGTAAACACTAAATTGTTCAGCACCTAGTAAACACTAAATTGTTCAGCACCTAGTAAACACAAGGAATTAGGAATCTCACCTAGATTATGCCCGTTCTTTGTATAAAAACATGTATTATCTATAAGATTGACCCCACAGCCAATCACGTCACCTGTAGTAAATGTTGGACCATATGGCTGACCGGTGCCAGAAGAACAAAATGAGTGACCATCATCACCGTGGTAACCATAAGAGTGTTTGTCCCACCCTGTGATAAAGATTAAGAAAATTGACAGAAGAATAAGTAGTATAAATATTTTGTCTATGTCTGTATTAATATTGAATGTTTCACATGTACTCGTGTAAATCAAATAAGATACATACAGGTCAATGGCCATTACAATGTATCATATTTGATCATACCATATAATATATACAATATGTATACAATGTTCACATGAAATCCAGCCTTTAAACACTAGCCTTTAAATTTAATAATTAAAATTGTGTCATACATGTATATGAAATGAAATTACTGTTATTTCAAAACTTGAGTTGACAGTAGGCCTTAGAAAGTATTGAATATACTTCTGACCAGCCTGCCTGAATAATTAAGTCAATCAAACAAATAAGTGAATGAAATAATATGAAAAGTTAAGCATTGATCTATAAAAACAAATAATAATTGTGTTGTTTTCTCAACTTTGTTCAGAGGAGAGTTGAAAACATGCATATTATGTCTGAAGTTACCGTTATTTTGATTAATGAATTTGAAATGCTAATAAGCAGAGTGATAAAATATTCAGTGTTAAAAACACCAACTGACTAGAACAATGCCACCATTATTCTGTTTGAAATGGCATAATTTGCATTGACAATGCATTCACATTTGCGTCTATTTTAATGTACATTAAATATGTAAATACATAAATTATTATTTTACCTGGCAACCTGTTATTGTTCACACCCTGTGCAGACAAGCCAATACCCATGTATCTATAATGATAAAACAAATCACCAATGATGAAATTATGTACGCAGGGAAGTGTCAGGGCATAGTTTTTTTTTTAACAAGTGGTCAAAAATGATAGAAAAACATATGCACTCAGTACACTTAGTACAGACTAAGGAATTGCTAGTCTGAACTAAATCTCATCTGTTTAGAAAACCCATTCCAGTCATTTACTGTACTTGCTCTATTAAAAGCACATCTACAACAAAAGCCATATAAACCAAAAATTGCACTGACTATATCCTGAATCATTAAAATAAAACTAACTTTGAACATAGAAACACTTGTAATTTGTGCAAGCACATGAGGTACTAATAGAGCAAATGTGTAATACAGATTAACAAAGTGTGAGCATTTTGACCCATACTGACTGCTGGTCCCTCTCAGACTTGAACACAACATGGGTCTCGTCAACGTGATGGATTCTAGTTCATTACACTACATGGTGTTCACAATGTGACATGCATATAAAAACCGTAGGGAAAAGAAGAATTGTGTATGAACCAAATCTGAATATAGTAAAAAGAGAAATATTCACTGTATTTTATTAAAACAGATTTAATGTTGCAGGGATATTTACTACTAGGTTCTAAAAACACTGGTTTGTGAAAGAAACAATAGATGATAACTTAGCATATTCATTGGGTTTCAAATTAGCATATTTTGAAATAAAACGAGCGAATAATTAAGGGCTATGCAGTGTTGACTGCCAGCCAGCTAACTTGGATAGGATCACAACAAAAATAAACTCGCCTATGAACCAAGCTTGAATAAACTTGCATTCTCGAGTTACATGAAAATGACCAAAAATAAGCGTTTTTGACACACAAAGTGGCCACTTGTCAGCCAATTCCAAACAATTGCCTCAGTATGCTAACAGGTGTTACCAACACTCTGAAATGAATCTGTCTATGTAACAAGTTTATAAAAAATTATTCCATAAATTTCTGAGAAACTGCACAGACAGAAAGATGAACAAACTGATGGAAACCAATCCATTCATTACCCCAAACTATGCCCAGCAACAAGGATTCCGGTTTTAAAAATGCAGTGACAGGATAGGAGGAAGGTTTTTCTTTCATTTGTAGACTGAAATCTGCTGTACTATTAGAGTACTCAGTACTGTAAACTGTTTTATTTTTTTATGACAAATTTTGCCAAAAATTTTATATTTATATTAAAAATGATACAGTTTAAAGTATTATAGATTTATGAATTGGGAATCAAGGCCAAAATGGTCTTTTTGATATGCTATTTTTTGATATGCTAAACAGAACGTTGAATTACAATAAAATTGACACTATGCCCTTGATAATTAGCTGCTACCTGTTCTAGATATCTATATAGTTGGACATGATGATTTTATTATCGTAGTTGCCTGGTAAAATCTATTGCCCATAGCCTCAATTAAGTTCATAATATATCACATCATGAACACAAGTTGATGATCACAAAGTGTTTTATTACTTATTTTTTTCATTTATATTTATTGCAGTCATGTGATAGAAACATTGTATTTCTAAGGATGCAATAAAATATTATTATGTACACGCAACTATTATTTGAAATGACTTGCTGTAACTGCTTAATTTCAGATATCAGGAAAACGCAATAAATGTGGAATGGAGAATTCAGTGTGATGATTCATTATGACTATTTTTTCAAATTTTCACCAACAATCCTTCGTGGATTTAAATTTGATTTGAATTGATGATTTGAACCCAAATTGAAGTCAGGAAGCTGTACAATAATTTCATGGTAAACAAGTATTATCATGCGCACAGCATAGAACAAAAGTAGGAATATTAATATTAAGTTCTTAAAGTGCAATGGTCGTCGCACAGCGCGCGTTTGAATTTCATGTAAATAAACAATGTATTTTACACACGTATACGTCGCTGTGAGTCCCATATCGAACAGAACGAGACATGACGACTGTCGCCCTTTAAGTAATGCATCGCATTAGTCCACATGGATTTGAAATGGTCAGTATTGATGATTTAAATCGGATAAGTCCCTTAATTTTTGAACAACTCTCACAGATAGTCCATGAAAAGAAAATGTTCAAATTGTCAACTTTTACAGACATTGACAATTTAAAGCCAAATGTCAATATTGATGATTTAAATGGGATATACTTGCATATAAAAAAAAAACCTTCATGGACAGCCCACATGGATTAAAATCGTTTTTGTTAAAATACAAATATTTCCAACAAATCATAAAAATTTACCAAAATTTTGTAATGTGTTTCTATATAACACATCCATGATTTAAAGTAGATTTTCATATATATTGGATATATTGGACACCATACACTGAAACAGTATCCTCAACAAAGACAATGCATCTAGAGGACGACTCAGAATTCACAGAAGCCACTGTAGATGCCTCAACTGGATCTCTTAATGCCCTTCAAAATAGTCAAGTATTTCATCTTTAATCAATTAAATTTTAGTCAGTGTAAGCTATTTTTAGTAATTATGACCTTGAAATGTGGTGCCCTCAGAATAGTGAAGTTTAAGCCATAGTAGAGTTCCTAATTAACACTACATGATGTAGCAACAGCATTGAATTTCAAAACAAACATTACTGTAAGCAATGAACTTGAATGTAAATAATTAACAGAATAGGGACTTCAGTTATAGACAATAGTAATATGATTCAGTCTATCCTAAAATGACCATAAAAGGACAGTGTTACAAATAAATGTATGTAAAAATACCAATTTTTTCTTTCAATTTACAGACAGACTAAATAACATGAACAACATTGTGTATGCTGCTTTATTAATGATTAAAAGTGAGAAAGACTAACATAGAAGAATGCCAGTCAGATAACAAAGGAAATAAACAATGACTATGTGTTGCCGAATAACCTTGACCAGAAAAGTAGAACAAATAAAAGCAGCTTGCTAAGTACATATACACAGTGTATTAATAACACAATGGTTGCTACATAAAGCTACATAGAATTTCATTTCACATACTGAAAAACAGCAAGCAGTTTGATTACAAGCCCCATGATATGTCTGCTGTTAAAGAATTGAACACTAATTTAAAAAGCTGGATTAGGTTTGTGTGAGCTAATTTATCAGAGTATTAGGTTTGAAAAGTTGAGAATCAATAATTTATCAACATGGAAACACATTGTACAATAGGGATTTGTTGGTGATGTGTGTTGACAATATGCTATTGATGATAATGAAGAAACCTAACACAGACTATTGTCATGATGCATGTGATAATCAAAGACCAGGAGGGATTTCCTAGTCTGCTATGGATTTATAAATGCCCTATAAACGAACATGTCTATTGCTTGGCAAGATTGACTTGTGATAGACTGAATCACTACTCAGCTGTGTTCTAAATTTAATATGATTACTATAATATCAAGCAAGTACAAAAATGATAAAGTATCGGTAACTGAATTGAAGACATGTTATTTATCATATCTGTAGGTCAAAAATATTAATTACGTGAGAAGCTAGTTGATTATTTTTTATTTATTAATGTTTCAAAGGGTGATGATTAAAATTTAAAGTTTAAAGGGGAGGGGATGGGAGGGGAGGGGGTGTTCACTACATCAAAACACCATAATGTGTGATGAGATTGGTCACCCCAAAGCATACTGGTCAATCAGACAGACTAGTATGCAGAGTTTAAAACAAGATTCAGGAGTGACAAAAGGGGGATTTGGCTAGAGTTATTAATTGCAGGTTAGATACTTTGACACTGTTTTTGATATTCATATTGCCAGATCAACAACTAAGTAGACTTTTTTTTAATGCATAAACATTAAAAACTGACTGGTAAGTACAAAAAAAAATATAATAATCGAACATTATTTACAAAACAAACAATAAAGTAAAGGCAAAGGTAGAATTCAAGACGACCTTGACAAATGGAAAGACAACCTTGAGACAGCTTTTGTTGACATGCACCACTTGTGTGTTGCACACCTTATTCGTCATCTATTCATAAACATGGTGGCAAATGAAGAATTTTATTAAAAGATGCAACGAAGTACAGCAAGATTTGTACACACCTGGCCACTCTATGGTGAAGAAAAAAATTCCAAAATGTTAAATCCAGATACTGTAGAAACATTTAATTTCACAGTTTTAACTGTCCAACTTTTTTGTGGTGTTTAAATTTTGCTTATTGTCAAAAATACAACAAAGGGTCACATCACATGAAGCAGTCATCAATTTCTTGTTCATTTCCGACATGTGCAGCCTCCAACAGAACGGGTATTTGCTGCACGCCTACCAGTATTACACAGCAACTATTTACAGCTAATTACAGTCTGACACTTAATCACTATCATTTATTTTAAATATTAAGTAAATGAAGTGTTTATAAAACATAAGTGTTTTCACAGCTTGCTGTACAATCAAAAGAAAAATGTCCATATAACCAACACCGTTCTTGTCATTTTGGCCATGCCAATCGATCCATGCTTCATAAAAAAAAAATATCACTCGATAGACAAAAAATACTAAGTATATTCATGGAAGGTACTAATGGAAGGAGCCACAGTAATTGCGTTCACGCACAGCTCCTTAGCACTGGCTAAGAGGTCAAATCCCTTAGCCCGTGCTAAGAAAATGTGCTAACACGTGCTAACGAAGTATGCGCAAATGCTTAGCCAAGGGTTAAGCGCCCTCTGTGGCGACCTTTGGGTGTGAATATTGTCCCATTTTCGTACAACGACTATTCCACCAGTCATTACTCCGCGCTCGCTTTCACACTGATCAGGTCGCTGTAGTAGAGCGTACAGCAGCTCCAATTGTAGACAAAATAAATTTGATTTGCTGTCTACAAGATGCATTAATAAAACGCTGTATTCTGTTACGCCTGTTGTATACTGTTTCAGTGCATCCAAATAAGTTGGGTCTGTCTTCTCTCGCGCTCCTGTGCACGTCGCTTCAAAATTAGAACGAAACATGCTAGCAGCAGAAATAGAACCTTGCGCGTGTCATCCATTTTTCGTTCGTAAATAGCGGCTTACCAAAGGTCACAGACTAATGGCAACCCTGAGCCCGTGCTAACGACTGGCCCTCCCTGTGCGTGGACGCAATTGGGTCTAGCCGAAATGCAAATATGCTAGATAAGCCTAAATCAGCTTAAATCTTAGCCTGTACTTCATGTAACGTGAACACAACTAATGATTAGCCTATCTTTATCACAGATTAGTACGTCTTTTGTTTCAAATGTTTACACGCAACATGGTTTGTTTCCTAACCGTCTGTTTTAGTAACCATGATGTAGCAGAGTTGTCTCTTTATTTTGATTAGACATGAATTAAAAGTGCCAAGCTGACAGACTGTAAAATCTGTGGATTAAAAGTGCTAATTCCAAATTGTGTGCAACGACATTGACGAAATTCAGGACTAAGTTGTTCAACGGCGTCGGCGATGCCAACATGGACTTTGCAGGTTTTGACATTGATGAAGATGGCAATGAATGTACAAATACAGGTCTGAGAAGTTTTTTTCTAAGCAACTATGAACTTTCATAATTTTTACTGTGTAAATTATTATTGATCTTGCATGACAGTTGATCTGGTATTTGTCAAAACTGGAAATAAATTCTACATTGACAACAAATGTTGCCATTACATGTATAGATCAAAGTTCAGTATATTTATAAAGCTTAATAAACTTATTTATTGAAAATACAAATTTTCAGCCCATTCAAATACTAATATTTAATAGTGACCGAGTCAAGAGTTGATTGAATTATGTTGAATTAACTCATTACAGCAATGCACCATACTAACTGAAGCATTGTTTCAGCACACAGTTTGGTGACACATAAACATATAAATACTGCAAAATCTAACACGGTAGTAAAATTATATATTTTTTCCCCCAAGAGTTCAAATTAGTAGATTATAAAAACGCCGATGACAAGCTTAGTGAGCAATCTCTTGAACAAAAAGACAGTGTAATTTGTAAAAGTACGCAAATCTATAGCATGACCATTTAATTTAAAATGCAAATTTGTTGCTTAATTAATTTAAATGCAATCAGAAATTTAAAACTACGCTACTGATAGCTTTGCTATCCAATCAAAGACATTCATGCAATGCGTCACACAGGGCATCTGTAAACGGTAGTGATAGACTTTCAACCATGGAGGTAAAAAGAGAAGGAGTCACAGCCAAAATAATCCTATAATTCCCTTTGTCTTATCGTCCTTTCACCCCAGGATCGTCGCCGACGCGTCATTTACTCTCAAGCGTTGCTGCGGACAGTACACATTCCAAGGTCTTGTTTTATGGTGCGCAGTAATGTCAAAGGACATAAAGCATGCGCAGATTTATACCTAGAGGAAACGTGTTTGTGAGAACGGGAAAGTTGGAATTTTGAAAATCAGAGAATTTCTTGTTAAGTTTATATAATTTTTCGTTTTTCAGCACATTTTCCGTTGTAGTTTTGAATCAGCAATATTCAATTGTAATGTTTTGAAACCTTGCTAGTACTGTTTTTTAGTCCACAATAAAGCTCGTTTAATGATCTTTGCAATGGTGCATGGCATGGACTGCACCGCGTTGTACCAGTGACTGAATTTTGAGGTTCGAAATGACGCTTTTTGAAGTTTATATCTCTTGTATGTCCTACTTCCTACAGCAGTGCGTCAACAAGAAATTCGCTGCATTTTTTTGTTTTCGAGTAATCGTTTCGTTCACAGTATATGGAAAACAATTTTTCGTCTGTAATATGCTCTTTGATTTCATTTACGTCTTCTGAAATGAAGGACATAGCAGTTTCAGCATCGTAGTCAAACTCGTGCGCGTTATTGATCGTCGCCATATTTGTTTATAAGAATTTGACAGAATTGTCACGAAAATCACCGAGTGCCGCCGAAGGCGTCCGTAGTATGCTAATTCATGGTAATCCTCACTGCGCTAAGAGGAAACTGTCCTCCTTGATCCGTTCGGCAAATAAACTCCCTGATCTATGTACAAACAGCGGCGACCATCCTGGTACCTTTGATCTAAGCTTGGCTGTGACTTCTTCTCTTTTTACCTCCATGCTTTCAACCTATCAATAACATGGCACTGAAATAATTTATGCTGAGCGATGCTTTCTACTGTAGTTACATTCATGTTGTGACTCAGAGTAAATAGAAAATATAACAATATACATGGATAAAGTTTACAAATCACTAGATTAATGAAAGATGCAAATTTACCCAAATTCAGATGAAAAATAGTATGCTAATAATTAGTATATGCAAATTGAAGCAGCACTTTCATTTTTTCCTAGGGAGAATGCTGCTTGTAATGCATAAGTTATTATTACACGAAAATCAACATTTACCGCACAAACTCATCTGGTAAGTTATAAAACATGCGTGTGATCGAAAAGTCTATCTTCTGAAAAATGTGTTGGCAAAAAGCAAAAAAGACCAGGGCAGAAAATGGTGCTCAAATGTTACATGGCCAAAACTTTCATTCATCATTATTAAGTACAATGACTCCAGTATTCTCTAGCATTGGTACAGTTGTACATGTATAATTTTGTAGATATGGTTTTTATCACCACAACTGAAAGTAGTTACAGAACGGGACATAGCTTTCTAAGGTCTATGAACAGGATAAAAACAATCCTGCATTCATTTCTTCTTAAACTTCAAGCTGTGTAACATACAATGATTTTGACAAGATGCACACATCTCATTGTGCATGTTACACAGTAGCAACATGCACAGCAAAACCAGAGTATGTTTCAGCAGTAATACCAAATCTACAATCATACAGTTAACATTCAGTGAACACTATTGACATGGTGCCACAGCAGTATGCTAATGTGTTATTTACCCGTCTCGGCCTTTGCTGACGATTTTCACTTCGAAATAATACAACCCACAGGCAGCTGGAATAGGATGAGTTGCCCTGACTGACGCGGCATCTTTATGAGTTTTCCCAGTTCCTAAACATATTAAAAAAACATTGAAATAGATTCAAAGCGCTGACACAAATGTTATTTATAAAAAAATGTTTGTCATTGATTCGACGGATGTAGTGTATTTTTCGCTCAATGGAATTTTACAGGATAACTTAGTGCGAGTACGTGAAGGTCACTTGTAGAGCAGTCTTAAAATCGAGCAATTTTCGACGAATTTAAACTATTCAAATGTTACAATAACAACAATTTATATTTTATGTTGTCGGGTCCAAATTGTTGAAGAGTATGTTCGATATTTTAGTATCAATGACCCCTAAAGCATTCTGTTGTGAGTCATCGCAGTAAAATCAAAACACCCTACCTTTATAATGGACTCTAAGGTTATTTTGGGACAATCCGATGAAGTTATATTTGTCTTTTGGACTCCAGGACCTTGGCAATGATGTCTCGTCTTCATTTACGGCAGGGTAGAACAATTTTAGAGGATCGACTGCACTGGAATTGACGTTGTTTTTATCCATTTCACCGCTGCTACCAGCTCCACTGTCCGCCATTTTGGATCTATTTTAATTTCAGCTGTACAACAAAAAAGAGTAAGCAGGTAAGCATTTATAGTACTTTGCTACGTCAATTTGAGCAGATGATGTTTACAACTTTTGTTTAAATATGTAACGGAGTCTTAAATATTATAATACATTTATTATTATCAATTTTATTATATTAACATTATCGTTATTAATACAGCGTAAAATTAAATCATTTTTAATCCGCGGCTACGTTCCTGGCAGTGATGCTTTTCATTTTGCCCGGATGAGGTCCGGGAACGTGACGTCAGCGACGCCGAATGTAAAGCGGAAGCGGATTCGTGCATTGAACCACAGAAAGAATAACTCATCCTATTAGAAGCGTTCTCTCACACGACGAGCATAAGACCAACATAGCAAAAAATGACAAATCCAAACAAACAATAACAACAATAAATAAACAGATAATATTCCATATACTTAGAAACCTGTCAATAATTATAACAATAATAATATTAATAAAAATTGTATTTCCTCTTTGTAAAACAAAATTACATGGGTACCAACAGCAAAAAAGAAAAAAAATAACAATGAAGAAAAAATATTGTAACTTTTAAATTAAATCCACTCAATAATTATATAAAACACAATTATTTAAATTATAAATAAACTGTGTGTGTCACTGGTCCGCTTGAATGCGACATGGACGTATCTTGTGTTTTTTGAACAATCTGCCTGAAAATCGGTTTTAGGTGTGTTTCGTTTTTTATTCATAATTTCCTTCTATGAGACCTCGTAAAAATGCAAGTTGAATCTCAACATAAAACATTTTTTTAACCTGAAAAGCCAAGTAAATATTATAAGAAACATACTGTCCAATTACAGCCAGACTTATCGTATAATCATGGAACTATAAACTATAAATAAATATACATCTCAACTGAAATAAGCCTGAATGACGATTTATTCCATTCTATTCTATTTATTCCATCTTAACAGAGAAGGAATTATCATTCTTCACTCTACGTTTCTTACATAGCACAGTTTTTTTTATGTTATTGTTGCCAGTAGCCTAGATATTTATGAAAAGACGGATTGTGTGGTAATCTCGATATCGACACTCTATAGCGGTATTTCTCTTCAAGACGCAATTCGTATTGTATTATTTGGTTTGCTTTTTGATACCAGTGGTCCGTTATTTTATTAAGGGGAACCGCTCAATCCCATGGATTGCACCAAAGAATCATGGGACACTATTGTTTATGTTGTTTACAATGTTAATCTATCTTTTGTTATCCATTGTTATTTTAATCCAGCAAGTAAATTTGTTGTGAGATTAGGCTTAACTGGAAGGTGCCCCTTTAATATAAGTTTCCAGAATACTAGTAGCCTTTTTACTGCGCCAAATTGGTTAAATCGTAGAAAGTACAGTGTCCAGTACAATGATTTTATGTCCATAAAAATGAAAGTAATAAGTATAAATCCGTGTAATTAATTCTAAAATATCTGCAAATTTACAAAATTCGGCGACTCTTTATTTTCGTCGTTATATTGCCCGCCAGGTTGCAATTTCTGTTCCGGCAATTTGACACCAGAGGGCGCTCACACTTGTCTGATGTGATCAAAAACAAAGCAAAAACGTTCAAATCAAATTTCAAATTATTTTTGCTAATAAAAAGCAACCATTTTTGCTATAATTATTTATAACGTCTAAAACCTAATCCAATTTTAATTATTGTGCGCCGTTTTTGGGCCTGTCACCTGCGCAGTAAGTTAGAAGAACTAGGCGATTTTGCGTAGTCTTGCGAATTTAGATTTGAAATTCATTTATTTATATCACGGTTACTAGAAAATACTAGTAACTTAATATCCACTCTCCCATGTGATCGGTATTACTAGTACATGTATTCCCTCACTTGCTGTGTCGGAAGTGTCAGCTGACTCGATGTTCACTTGTTTT
This sequence comes from Saccoglossus kowalevskii, assembly GCF_978046115.1. Taxonomy (NCBI): domain Eukaryota; kingdom Metazoa; phylum Hemichordata; class Enteropneusta; family Harrimaniidae; genus Saccoglossus; species Saccoglossus kowalevskii. The sequence goes on from NC_140646.1 coordinate 39,698,736, forward strand.
AATAAATTATGTTGAGGGCGCACTCTGATTACCCATGTTGCTTAGAGACGCCGCCATATTGTCACTGTCGTTTTATTTGTCAACACTCGTTACCATCAATAAATGTCTTCTTTTCAGGTCTGATTTTCAAAATAGAGAAATTCCGCCAAGGCGAGAATAAGTCAGACATGTCGTCGAATGCAGTGGCCAAGTTGCCACCTATTGCAAGGTATGAAAAATTGTGATTTTTTCCATGACATAAACATCATAATATCGGAGGTACTTTTCATTCATGGCTGGCTCGGCATCATCGTGATCATGTGTACTGCGGTCAGTTAGGATGTGACGGTTGTACCATTCAAGACATCCAAAATACGAAAATGAATACTGTATTTGCCATATTAGTCGGCACATGTACTTACGTTAATGACGGGTGGTTAAAATATCATATTCTAAAGTTGCACCCTGAGCATCAATGTACAGGAGGTCATGGAGCAATTTTGACTTATTTGATGTTCTTAATTTTCGGAAAATGTTCTGGGAGTTTATCTTTATACAGGGCTTTGAAGTTATGAAGCAACAATCTCAGAGTATCATATAAACCAGGGATTGGGATGGAAGCATCAAAGACAACTGATGTGGTGTCCAACTTGTTTGCCTTGGTGCCCTTTGAAAAATAAAATATACGATTTTTCCTAAGACAATTTTATCAAATTAAAAAAAATAAAACTGAATGACCTATATAATGCATGTTTACCTTTGTAACCTACAGTTATTACTTATTAATACTAGATGATTGTTCAACAATGATAATAATAATAATTGTTTTTTGCATCTTTAGAAATACATATTTGATTCAGTACATGTATATAGCAATGTAATATGCTACATGTAATGGTTGCAGTGGTAACATAGAAAATAAAGTCTTAACACTGTATACACAGCAAAAAACACACAATTATGTCAACAAGTACATGTCTCAAACCTCTGCTTATTTACTGCACCAAATTGTTTTGTTATAAAATTGACTCAGCACTGTGTTCTATATCGCCATTTGGTGCAGCACATGTGTGTTCTGGCATGAGTATTAAACTCACAATGTTATCGATATTAATTCCGAGGAGATCAATATTGTTACTGAAAAAAATTGTTTAAAGTTTTATACTGAGAGGCAATTTTTTGCTATTACTAATCAGTGTTGTACTGAGAGTCGATTTGTTAAAATTACTAATCAGTGTTGTACTGAGAGTCGATTTGTTGCAATTACTAATCAGTGTTGTACTGAGAGTCAATTTGTTGCAATTACTAATCAGGGTTGTACTGAGAGTCGATTTGTTGCAATTACTAATCAGGGTTGTACTGAGAGTCGATTTGTTGCAATTACTAATCAGTGTTGTACTGAGAGTCGATTTGTTGCAATTACTAATCAGGGTTGTACTGAGAGTCGATTTGTTGCAATTACTAATCAGTGTTGTACTGAGAGTCGATTTGTTGCAATTACTAATCAGTGTTGTACTGAGAGTCGATTTGTTGCAATTACTAATCGGGGTTGTACTGAGAGTCGATTTGTTGCAATTACTAATCAGGGTTGTACCGAGAGTCGATTTGTTGCAATTACTAATCAGTGTTGTACTGAGAGTCGATTTGTTGCAATTACTAATCAGTGTTGTACTGAGAGTCGATTTGTTGCAATTACTAATCAGGGTTGTACTGAGAGTCGATTTGTTGCAATTACTAATCAGGGTTGTACTGAGAGTCGATTTGTTGCAATTACTAATCAGTGTTGTACTGAGAGTCGATTTGTTGCAATTACTAATCAGGGTTGTACTGAGAGTCGATTTGTTGCAATTACTAATCAGGGTTGTACTGAGTCGATTTGTTGCAATTACTAATCAGGGTTGTACTGAGTCGATTTGTTGCAATTACTAATCAGTGTTGTACTGAGTCGATTTATTGCAATTACTAATCAGGGTTGTACTGAGTCGATTTATTGCAATTACTAATCAGGGTTGTACTGAGAGTCGATTTGTTGCAATTACTAATCGGGGTTGTACTGAGAGTCGATTTGTTGCAATTACTAATCAGTGTTGTACTGAGAGTCGATTTGTTGCAATTACTAATCAGTGTTGTACTGAGAGTCGATTTGTTGCAATTACTAATCAGTGTTGTACTGAGAGTCGATTTGTTGCAATTACTAATCAGGGTTGTACTGAGTCGATTTGTTGCAATTACTAATCAGGGTTGTACTGAGTCGATTTGTTGCAATTACTAATCAGTGTTGTACTGAGTCGATTTATTGCAATTACTAATCAGGGTTGTACTGAGAGTCGATTTATTGCAATTACTAATCAGGGTTGTACTGAGAGTCGATTTGTTGCAATTACTAATCGGGGTTGTACTGAGAGTCGATTTGTTGCAATTACTAATCAGTGTTGTACTGAGAGTCGATTTGTTGCAATTACTAATCAGGGTTGTACTGAGAGTCGATTTGTTACAATTACTAATCAGTGTTGTACTGAGAGTCGATTTGTTACAATTACTAATCAGTGTTGTACTGAGAGTCGATTTGTTGCAATTACTAATCAGTGTTGTACTGAGAGTCGATTTGTTGCAATTACTAATCAGGGTTGTACTGAGAGTCGATTTGTTACAATTACTAATCAGTGTTGTACTGAGAGTCGATTTGTTGCAATTACTAATCAGTGTTGTACTGAGTCGATTTATTGCAATTACTAATCAGGGTTGTACTGAGAGTCGATTTGTTGCAATTACTAATCGGGGTTGTACTGAGAGTCGATTTGTTGCAATTACTAATCAGTGTTGTACTGAGAGTCGATTTGTTGCAATTACTAATCAGTGTTGTACTGAGAGTCGATTTGTTGCAATTACTAATCAGTGTTGTACTGAGAGTCGATTTGTTGCAATTACTAATCAGGGTTGTACTGAGTCGATTTGTTGCAATTACTAATCAGGGTTGTACTGAGTCGATTTGTTGCAATTACTAATCAGTGTTGTACTGAGTCGATTTATTGCAATTACTAATCAGGGTTGTACTGAGAGTCGATTTGTTGCAATTACTAATCAGGGTTGTACTGAGAGTCGATTTGTTGCAATTACTAATCAGTGTTGTACTGAGAGTCGATTTGTTACAATTACTAATCAGTGTTGTACTGAGAGTCGATTTGTTGCAATTACTAATCGGGGTTGTACTGAGAGTCGATTTGTTGCAATTACTAATCAGGGTTGTACTGAGAGTCGATTTGTTACAATTACTAATCAGTGTTGTACTGAGAGTCGATTTGTTGCAATTACTAATCAGGGTTGTACTGATAGTCGATTTGTTGCAATTACTAATCACGGTTGTTCTCAGAGCTGATTTGTTACAATTACTAGTCAGGGTTGTAGTGCTTGTAAGTTGTATTTATTGTTTCATGGATCAAATATGATTTAAATTTGTTGACGGTAGGTACAATTATGTCAGTTACCACCGGACGGGTGGATAAAGGAAAATACAATTTTGTATTCCCTGTGCAGTTACATAAGCTTATGCATTACTGCTAATAGGGCAAATATGATATACAAAATTAAGAAGTAAGTGATCAATCACAACAAGTTTTCGTGTTTTTTTCCTTTCAGTCCTCCAAACAAGCAAGGTATGGGTATTTCACCACGCATATTTCAAAAATACCAGGGACTCACAGGACCTCAGTTTCAGATTTCATCAGAACAACACAGATATAATCTACCTGAACCACATGTTCTCAAGGTGAATTCTCTTATGTTTTGCTTTCCTGACCTATTTCTGTTTCAGTGTTTACACTGATGTATAGACAACAAGATACAAATACTGCATGTATTGATTAATGAAAATTACTTGTTAACACTACACTAACTGAAACCTATAACCCAAGTTATATCACTCTTTGCCTTGTATCCTAGCTGTTCTAAATGTGATGCTTATTTTTCTAGAGCATAGTTTTCATTGTGATGTCCTCATTTCCTAGGAGTGTACTCTCACTAGAAAAGGACTGATTCTTTGTTGCATTTAAATGAACTGTTTCGCAAAACACATTTCTTCTCATATGATCCAAGTGGAGAATACAATTTTCCCTCACATATAAAAATTGGGCATTTTTTAAGAGTCAGCACCCTGGATTAGAACCAACGATTTGCAGAGCTACAAGATATGTGAAAGGATGCAATATGCAGTTTGCCAAGTTCATGGTATAACTTCATAGAATACTCTTGACTTCTCATGATTAATTAATGGTCTGGTAAGCATTTTTTGCGCTGCACATAAGATTCTTATCAGACCTCGGCCCCAAAACAGTCCATTAAATAACTCTAACTGCACAGAGATTCTCAATTAAAATTCTTTTTTATGACATATTATATTTTTATTTCAGCCCTATGTAGATACTGTGTCTGGTGCTATGGACACATGGCCAGCACATGCATCAAACCAATCTGCTGGCAGTGCAGTCAATTCTATGATGAATCCTTCACGTAGACCACGTTCTCAGGAAGCGCAACAAAGTATGATTCCTAAACCACAGTTTTTACAACAATTGGATGCATTCCTTAAGAAGGAATTGAGGGCACTGGAAAGTAGTGAAGTAGGACCAAGTGAAATGAGACTACAGGTAATTACTTGTATGAGCTAGGCATGGCTTTTCCCATATTGATATGTTGGTACTAAGTACAATAATTTATTTGGGTCCAGTCAGATATGCATATATTAAATGTGAGTTGTCTGCAGTTTTCTTTGAAATTTATTGTATGAGAAAATACGAACAATTATAAAAATAGAAAAAATAAATGTACATTTAACGATTGTTTATTTTGCCCACAGTTCATCAGTTAATACCTGGAACTTTTAGACATAAATTGAATATTTTAGTCTTGTGCATACATTTTTGGACATGATTGTATTCACACATACATCATGCATCTTAGAATACATATGCCAAGCCATTTTGATTTATGATTTAAATCTAAAAATCATCAAAATCAAACATTTCTGTCAATCTGGAACTGGATCTCAGTCATGTATGGATGAACTTTGGTCAAATTTGATATATACAATTAACGTTATAAGATGATTGTTTTTCGGATTGGTTTCAAAATGGCTGACTGGTGGCCATTTTGTTAATGAATGCTTTATGTATTTTCTACTCACTGAGACTATGTAATGCATTACTTCAGAGAGAATTGCACATTTGCATGTCATGTTCTTTCTAATCCTAAACATGTACATTGTCTTTGTTATTTTAGGCATACAGAGAAGTATTTGAATATTTAATTGAAGATTTTAAAACTTACAAACCATTGTTATCTGCTATTAAAAATGAATATGAAATGATGTTATCTTATCAACGAGAACAAATACGAGAACTAGAACCACTAAGAGTAAGTGTTCGTTTATTAGTCTTTTCACCACCAGTTCCCTCTTTTCATCACAAATTCACAAAATAGTCCTGTTTATAGTCTGTAATTTCCTTCAGAAGATTGGGACAAAAATAGCCAAGTAAAAACGAAAAATTGGTTAACTGAAAAGATTAATTAGTCCCTGTTTGGACGAAGTCCGAAAACGGGGACTTATAATTCGGTCTCCGTCCGTGCGTCTGTGCGTCCGTCCGGAGTCATCTCTCAGAATCCCTTGGACCGATTCTGATTTAGCAGTCATGTGACGTACTTAATGTTGACATTAGTGTTATCATAATTTTTGGATAGAGTGTTGCAAGGGCTACAATAACATGTAAAAATTGTTAGTCATTAATCATTATTATTATTTTTGTCAACTTTTTTCTGTTTTGCCCAACGAAAGTCTACTACATGTTATAATACACAGATATGCAAAATGAAAAACATAACAAATGAGGCACATTTTTTAAGTCTATAGAAGTTTAATATATGAATTCACTTACTATACATGTTGCACTCCAGTGCTGGATGTGAATGAATTTTTTAGTCCCGTTCGGACGAAGTCCGAAAACGGGGACTTATAATTCGGTCTCTGTCCGTCCGTCCGTGCATCTGTCCGGAGTCATATCTCAGAATCCCTTGGGCCGATTATGTTCATTCTTTGCATGTGCCTAGTACTTTATGTGGGACATAAGCACATGCAGTGGTTCAGCGATTCGATTCAAAATGGCCAACTGGCAGCCATCTTGTTTTTTTGAAAATGTTGTATTTTGGACATGCTTTGTCAGTTTTCATTCAAACTTGGTACATAGATTATACATGTTAGGATACATGTCCATGACGATTTATTTCACAATTGGATCAAAGATGGCCGACCGGCAGCCATCTTGTTTTTTGAAAATGTCGTATTTTGGACATGCTTTGTCAGTTTTCATTCAAATTTAGTACATAGATCTTACATGTTAGGATACATGTCCCCGACCATCTGTGAGTTCCTGAGTCTGTCCGTCCCTCCGTCCGTGCGTCAGTCTGTCCAGAGTCATATTTCAGAATCCTGTGGACCGATTCCGTTCATTCTTTGCATGTGCCTAGTACCTTATGTGGGACATATGCACATGCAGTGGTTTAGCGATTCGATTCAAAATGGACGACTGGCAGCCATCTTGTTTTTTGAAAATGTTGTATTTTGGACATGCTTTATCAGTTGTCATTCAAACTTGGTACATAGATACTACATGTTAGGATACATTTCCATGACAATTTGTTTCAAAATCTGGTCAAGGATGGTCGATTGACAGCCATCTGACTTTTTGTCCTTACTACTATATTTCCACAATTTATGTACCACTTTCATTCGTATTTGGCATCATACACATATATCATACATATCAGTGTGTTTCATAATCAGATCAAAGATGGCCGAATAACAGCTGTTTTTATTATTGGCCATATTACTACTACATGGAAAAGGTGTTTTGATGTCAATAAACAATCTGTTGTATACGCCACTTAGAACTCAAGTTTCAAGGACACGCTCGCTACAACCCCTCCGCTTTAATATGACAAGCACAAAGAGAACTTTCAAAAATTTTACGGGGACTGTGTCATTTTCAATGACTTGTTAAGCTAGTTTTAGTCTCCTTGCTTCCATTATGTCTCCTCACCCACAAATTATTAGATGGGGGAGGGTATGTAAAACTAAAATGTTATTGACTGCAAAGCTTTCTATTGTGGTGAAGAATTTCTGTGATTTAATAATTTTAAGGTGTTTGTAATAAAATTTTGTCTCAGGGAAATAATTGACTTGCATAAAAACAAAAGGTAACAAAAGGTATACAACAGCAGGGCTTGAATTTGAGTTAAAAAGACACCCATTTACAATTATACCAAATTTGATAAGATTGCCTTTGCCTGTAGGAATAGTTACAGGCAAAATCTGTATTTTTCAAAGAGCACCAAAAACAAACTCTTTGCTTATTGGGGCAATTTCCTTTGATGCCTCTGTGGAGTTAAATCCCTGCAACAGATATGTATTTAATTTTGTTGTACAAAACACTGATGTAGTTGGGTGTGAATGAAATCACACTGCATTGTAATATGAATGAAATCACATTGTATTCCATTCTTCCAGTCAATGCTTGTGACAGTGTCTGAGCAGTGTGATCAGAAAATAATGGATCTTAGAAATCAGGAAAAGGAAGAAATGGCAGATTTGAAGAAAGAAAATAGAAGATTGATAGAGAAGATAGATACGATGAAGGAGGAGCAAATGTCACTAACAGAACAGATACAGCAGGTAGGCCATGTATAACATGTCATGCAATAATATTTTTAATATCGCACATTCTATGATCGACCAATTCCCAAATATGCCGCAACATAGATTTCTTTAATAATAACTTATTTGAAATGCCTTTGTATTTAAGGCCTGCTTTGCTATTTCTAATTAAGATACAAGATTACTGCTTGAGGAACAAGAGTGGTTGAATCAATATTGAATTGTTTTTGCCACTGGTGACTCTGCTGCCGACAGTAATAAACTTTTACTATTGATTGCTTTTTTAGTTGCAAGATGAGGTAGCCACTGAATATCATAAATACAGAGATGAGTGTGATGCCCGTAAATTACTTGTCGCTGATATCAATGACCTGAGATATCAACAAGAAGACTTTCAAAAGTCACAGATGGGGATGCAAGAAGCTGCTGAAGATGAGAGCAAAGATGACCCAGTATTGCTGAAAATTGCACTGAAGTATGTACTTGGTATTCTCTACTTGTTCAATGACACTGAAGTATGTACTTGGTATTCTCTACTTGTTCAATGACACTGAAGTATGTATTTGGTATTATCTACTTGTTCAATGACACTGAAGTATGTACTTGGTATTATCTACTTGTTCAATGATACTGAAGTATGTACTTGGTATTCTCTACTTGTTCAATGATACTGAAGTATGTACTTGGTATTCTCTACTTGTTCAATGACACTGAAGTATGTACTTGGTATTCTCTACTTGTTCAATGACACTGAAGTATGTACTTGGTATTATCTACTTGTTCAATGATACTGAAGTATGTACTTGGTATTCTCTACTTGTTCAATGATACTGAAGTATGTACTTGGTATTATCTACTTGTTCAATGATACTGAAGTATGTACTTGGTATTATCTACTTGTTCAATGACACTGAAGTATGTATTTGGTATTATCTACTTGTTCAATGACACTGAAGTATGTACTTGGTATTATCTACTTGTTCAATGACACTGAAGTATGTACTTGGTACTCTCTACTTGTTCAATGACACTGAAGTATGTACTTGGTATTCTCTACTTGTTCAATGACACTGAAGTATGTACTTGGTATTCTCTACTTGTTCAATGACACTGAAGTATGTACTTGGTATTCTCTACTTGTTCAATGACACTGAAGTATGTACTTGGTATTCTCTACTTGTTCAATGATACTGAAGTATGTACTTGGTATTCTCTACTTGTTCAATGACACTGAAGTATGTACTTGGTATTCTCTACTTGTTCAATGACACTGAAGTATGTACTTGGTATTCTCTACTTGTTCAATGACACTGAAGTATGTACTTGGTATTCTCTACTTGTTCAATGATACTGAAGTGTGTACTTGGTATTCTCTACTTGTTCAATGACACTGAAGTATGTACTTGGTATTCTCTACTTGTTCAATGACACTGAAGTATGTACTTGGTATTTTCTACTTGTTCAATGATACTGAAGTATGTACTTGGTATTCTCTACTTGTTCAATGACACTGAAGTATGTATTTGGTATTCTCTACTTGTTCAATGACACTGAAGTATGTACGTGGTATTCTCTACTTGTTCAATGACACTGAAGTATGTACTTGGTATTCTCTACTTGTTCAATGACACTGAAGTATGTACTTGGTATTCTCTACTTGTTCAATGACACTGAAGTATGTACTTGGTATTTTCTACTTGTTCAATGATACTGAAGTATGTACTTGGTATTATCTACTTGTTCAATGACACTGAAGTATGTACTTGGTATTCTCTACTTGTTCAATGATACTGAAGTATGTACTTGGTATTATCTACTTATTCAATGACACTGAAGTATGTACTTAGTATTCTCTACTTGTTCAATGACACTGAAGTATGTACTTGGTATTCTCTACTTGTTCAATGATACTGAAGTATGTACTTGGTATTCTCTACTTGTTCAATGATACTGAAGTATGTACTTGGTATTCTCTACTTGTTCAATGACACTGAAGTATGTACTTGGTATTCTCTACTTGTTCAATGACACTGAAGTATGTACTTGGTATTCTCTACTTGTTCAATGACACTGAAGTATGTACTTGGTATTCTCTACTTGTTCAATGACACTGAAGTATGTACTTGGTATTCTCTACTTGTTCAATGACACTGAAGTATGTACTTGGTATTCTCTACTTGTTCAATGACACTGAAGTATGTACTTGGTATTCTCTACTTGTTCAATGATACTGTAGTATGTACTTGGTATTCTCTACTTGTTCAATGACACTGAAGTATGTACTTGGTATTCTCTACTTGTTCAATGACACTGAAGTATGTACTTGGTATTTTCTACTTGTTCAATGATACTGAAGTATGTACTTGGTATTCTCTACTTGTTCAATGACACTGAAGTATGTATTTGGTATTCTCTACTTGTTCAATGACACTGAAGTATGTACTTGGTATTCTCTACTTATTCAATGATACTGAAGTATGTACTTGGTATTTTCTACTTGTTCAATGACACTGAAGTATGTACTTGGTATTCTCTACTTGTTCAATGATACTGAAGTATGTACTTGGTATTCTCTACTTGTTCAATGACACTGAAGTATGTACTTGGTACTCTCTACTTGTTCAATGACACTGAAGTATGTACTTGGTATTCTCTACTTGTTCAATGACACTGAAGTATGTACTTGGTATTTTCTACTTGTTCAATGATACTGAAGTATGTACTTGGTATTATCTACTTGTTCAATTACACTGAAGTATGTACTTGGTATTCTCTACTTGTTCAATGATACTGAAGTATGTACTTGGTATTATCTACTTATTCAATGACACTGAAGTATGTACTTAGTATTCTCTACTTGTTCAATGACACTGAAGTATGTACTTGGTATTCTCTACTTGTTCAATGATACTGAAGTATGTACTTGGTATTATCTACTTGTTCAATGACACTGAAGTATGTACTTGGTATTCTCTACTTGTTCAATGATACTGAAGTATGTACTTGGTATTATCTACTTATTCAATGACACTGAAGTATGTACTTAGTATTCTCTACTTGTTCAATGACACTGAAGTATGTACTTGGTATTCTCTACTTGTTCAATGATACTGAAGTATGTACTTGGTATTCTCTACTTGTTCAATGATACTGAAGTATGTACTTGGTATTCTCTACTTGTTCAATGACACTGAAGTATGTACTTGGTATTCTCTACTTGTTCAATGACACTGAAGTATGTACTTGGTATTCTCTACTTGTTCAATGACACTGAAGTATGTACTTGGTATTCTCTACTTGTTCAATGATACTGTAGTATGTACTTGGTATTCTCTACTTGTTCAATGACACTGAAGTATGTACTTGGTATTCTCTACTTGTTCAATGACACTGAAGTATGTACTTGGTATTTTCTACTTGTTCAATGATACTGAAGTATGTACTTGGTATTCTCTACTTGTTCAATGACACTGAAGTATGTATTTGGTATTCTCTACTTGTTCAATGACACTGAAGTATGTACTTGGTATTCTCTACTTGTTCAATGACACTGAAGTATGTACTTGGTGCTCTCTACTTGTTCAATGACACTGAAGTATGTACTTGGTATTCTCTACTTGTTCAATGACACTGAAGTATGTACTTGGTACTCTCTACTTGTTCAATGACACTGAAGTATGTATTTGGTATTCTCTACTTGTTCAATGACACTGAAGTATGTACTTGGTATTCTCTACTTATTCAATGACACTGAAGTATGTACTTGGTATTCTCTACTTGTTCAATGACACTGAAGTATGTACTTGGTATTCTCTACTTGTTCAATGATACTGAAGTATGTACTTGGTATTCTCTACTTATTCAATGACACTGAAGTATGTACTTAGTATTCTCTACTTGTTCAATGATACTGAAGTATGTACTTGGTATTCTCTACTTGTTCAATGACACTGAAGTATGTACTTGGTACTCTCTACTTGTTGAATGACACTGAAGTATGTAATAATAGTAACTTTATTGGAATCATTTCCAAAATGGGGTATTGATCAATACAATAAAGGTAATATATATAAAAAAAAATAATGACAAAGATAATGATAATAGATATGTACTTGGTACTCTCTACTTGTTCAATGATATCTCTTCTAGTTCCCATTTTGGATCGAAGATGCTAATACTTACAGATTGCATGTGAAGCAATCTCAACTCAGACATACCTAGACTGTGTTTCATAAGACATAACATATAATTATTTTGGAATTATTATGGTTACATAGAAAAAATCAAGATGCATATTCAACTAAAAATAGATGGGACAAGGTTACTGTAATTTTGAATGAGGTAATACCCTACATGACAGCACATATAAATTAATATTATCAGAGACTGTCAATATCTTTGAATTGTAAACATAATTGTAATTGTCCTGCAGGAAGTCTCGGGAAGATTTATCAGCAGCTACACTAAGACTCAATGAAATGATTGCAAACTATGGAGATGTAATACCAAGAAGAGACTTTGAAGCTTTAGAAAAATCATATAATGTAAGTAAATTTACAGAATTTTTTTTTACAGAGCTTTACAGTTTAGAGCCAGTCAGAAACCTCTTTATGTTCTTTATTTATTTATTTATTTATTTATTTATTTATTTATTTATTTATTTATTTATTTATTTATTTATTTATTTATTTATTTATTTATTTATTTATTTATTTATTTATTTATTTATTTATTTTTTTTTTTTTTGTGCAACCCTTTTGAATCTGGGATTTAAAAATTAAATAAATGAGAGCTGCATAAATTACAAATTAAATGTAACATTACATAACATCAACAAAAATTGGATTAGATGTTAGAATATAGAACAAATACAAAAACAGGAAATTAGATCAAATGAAAAGTAAAAAAAAATGGACAAACGGTGTTTCAGGTTTAAGTCTAAAGTTGCATTTGCACACATCTTCTTATGCACAGGCTAAGAGGTCAAAAACGTTAGCAAGTGCTAAAGAAAACGTGCACGAACACTTAAAACCGTACTCCATCTAAATCCTTAGCAAGGGCTAACAAAAATGTGTGGTTGCGAATGCTTCGCTCACACTAAGTGCTCAAAAAACCATTGTATTGAATGTCCATTTAGAAGATTTATTAGTATATTCTTAACTACATGTATTCATTTTGGTATGCCATTTCTTGAGAAAAAACGGACTTTGTACTACATCCTTGGCACTGTTAAGAAATTGTTTGACTAGATTGTCATTGGCTGTACAAAAATCATCATTGTAAAGTTGTGTTCTGTATCCAGCCATAGGCATATGATTTTTTTCTGTGTAGAGCTTGTTTTCTCCCCTACTCAGTATTGTTTCTTCCCAATTTCCCCTTTTCATATGTGAAACAAATTTCAGTTGGATGCCCTTAAAATCTGTCTTTGAGTCCATTATTCATAGTTTTTGTGTTGTGTTGAATTTCCTATAGTAGAATAAGCTAAATAGATATTAAACAATTTGATTTGTCTAGTTTGAGCAAACTCAAGTCCCTCTTACCAATTGATTAATTTTTACCTAGCCCATAATGCAAGTGAAGGGAAAGGTATACAGTACTCAAAGATTTTTATCTGACCAGAACATGTTGATTTTGATGTGTTTCACATGATTGTATATTTCTTGTAATGTTTAGATAATGGTTTTTTTTCAGAATTTCCAGGAAGAGATGCAAACAATGCAGGATGATCATAAGAAATTGATGATGGAACATGAGTGAGTATTAATCATGACAATACTGATTATTTTTTCACAGTGTTTTGGTTTTGTGACTGTAGATTTCATTGACACGAATTTATATTGCTCAACAGCACATTGCTTGAAGTCCATAAACAAGTGCTTGCACAAAGAGATCAGTTTTATCAAGAATTAGAACAATTGAAGAGATCAGCCACTCCAAGGTTAGTACATGTATAGTAATATTAGGGGGTCAAGTTCACATTATTAACAAAAGTTCAAGTTATTCTTTGTTCCACTTATTTGAAAGATGTTCATTACATGTTCTGTTCAGAGAGTTCTCTCTGGAACTTGTTATTTTGAAAAATTCTTTTTTTTTTCTTTTTTTGTCATGACGCATGTGCTAAGGGGGTCCTCCCTGCCTGATAACATCACCATTACCCAGACTGCATTTTGGCTGGTAATGACCAGTTACTTGTATGCTCATTTGTTTACTAAAACATCAGTCAAAAAAACCCCCAGGAATTAACAGGGTTAATGTTTACAGTTTTAACAAACATATTCAGAATCAGCTGAAATGCAAAAACAAAGTGTTATAAATGCATTTGCTTTCTAAGCAACAAGTATTAAAATTAATTTACCTTTGAATTGTAAAACTCAGTTTTCCAACAAAATATTTACTTGATTGCTTGTGTCAAACGTACATTTGTTACATTTTCAAATATATTTTAAATATGTTCTGTGATTTAATGCTGAATTCAGATCCTGTTTGAAACATGTTTTTGCATTATACCTTTAATAACTTGGTGTAAATACTTACATTTTTTTTTTTTATTTCTTAAGGCCATATTGGGAGAAATGTGTGAATCACATTGAAGGTGGTGAAGATAGATGGAAAAAGTTGTCAGAAGGTAAAACCAGTGATGAGTTGGTAGATGTACTGCTTTCAGAGATAGTTGGTGGTGATCTTGATGGCAGTGGGGATGATTTTGAAGGACAAGTATGTGATCAACTTATTTATTATGTATTTATAAAATATATTCATTTGGTCTTTTGTTTGTAGTCAGATATATTTTCTCTTTAAACCAACTAACAACAATATATGAAACCTTGGTATAAGAATCTCCCGGTATGGTCGGTAACAATTGATGAGAAGCTACAGACCTGGACATCTTTTGAATACATCATCTGTTACATTAGCTATATGACACAAAAACATCATACATCAAAAAGAACTTCCAAAAAATTATATACAAGAATACAGCTTTTAATTTTAGGTCAAAGTTGATTAGCGTGTAATATTTACTGTAGAAGGAGAACTATGCACTCAGTTTAATTTTAGTTATCTATGGTTATCTTTGCATATTTCCTTGGTTACGTTTAATGCTTTTAGCTATTAGAGAAACAGAATAAATAAAACAGGAAATAATTAATCATGTTATACTTTGTTGTGAAATATATTTGATTGTAGGGACTTGGAGAAGAGATTCCTAAATACTTGAGGCATGAGGGGAAAGTAAAGAATAGAAAACTTGGTAAAAGAGACACAGTATTGCTGATTAAAGATATATGGAGAGAAAAGGTTACATATGATGCAGAGGTCAGTACAACAATTAACACTGCGACTTATTTACTTTTAGAAGTTCTCTGCATTGATATGTTGTTTTATTCTACCCTGTTTCTTATGATGAAGGTGAACATGTGGTCATACATGGTTGCTGTTGGGTGACTCGATTTCATAAACTCTGTCAGTTTGAGAACATTGTTGCCAATATTACTCATACTTGGAGCATCATGCAATAAATTCTAGTGAAACTTACACGTAATGTATTATGACAAGGATACTGCAAAGTATGTACAAAGGCAGGATGGTGATCATATTGACTGACACATAGAAATAATTCATTGCCAATGAAAAACGGAAAGTGTCAATGCTGGTGACATAGATTACCCCTTATCTTATAAGGAAAAATTGAAATGTTCAAATGAGTGCTGGTACAGCTTTTTACAGAATTGCAAATTCTATTGCTTTCTATGCTAGATGTATAATAATAAATCATATTTGTATTTTACTTTTGTTAAGTACTCTGTAATTCTTTATTGCAGAAAAATGAGAACAAGAGAAGCAGAATGTGTGATTTCCTGTACGATTATATATTACGTCGCTTTGCAATTGGAGATGTAGTGGTGGAATGGGGATATAATTTACAGGATGCTGCTAAGAGATTTCAAGAAGATGACCGAATTGGATTGTTCTATGGTATACTAAATGAAGAGGTAATGTAACATTTCCCTTTATGATAAATGTGATAAATGTATGAATTTACACACAAAGTAATCTGATACAATTTTGTTGTTGTTTATTAGATTGATGAGGAAGTGTACCATGATCAAATGCAGACGTTGGCTAAATTAATGCAAGTATTGACAAAAGCTGATGCTGACGCTGGCAATACAGTAAGGATACATACAATAGAAGTTAGCATGTGTGCTGTACGATGTTTCTTTGAATAATTAAATCTTTTAAGGATGCGGTAAAGTTATTTTTGTGAATTTTGCTTTTTTTGTTATTACTTTTGTAAAGTTATTGGGCTTATAATTTTTTCAAAATTAAAACTGAAACACATCTATAATACCCTTTTTTTAAAAAAAAAAAATAAGAAAAACTACTTGTATAACGGGATACTGTACAATTTGTTTTTGAGATAAAAGTCTGGACGTGAACAATAACATTGACTTATTGCGTAATTTGCATAATCCCTTCAGGACGGAAACAGTGCACACTGAATATGACGCGATCATATCAACTCCGGCTCCTGGTTATTGATCAATCACAAAAAAGAGGCCCCAAAGAAAAACTCAAAACGCAGTTCAGAGGAAGCAAAACTTTACCTATAACAGAAACGCATTGCCAAAAGTACAATGGGGTTCACACTTCAAGTTTGAGTATTCAAACCAAGAGGGTAAAATTTCGTCAGCAAACATGATCAATTTCCATCTTCCAAAAAGTCGGGCAGACAATTTAATATCAACCGAAAATCTGTATTGGTCGGCGAGGTTTGAAAAAACTAGTGTCTTATATGGGATTGCCACCATCCATCGACAAAATTCCGTACAAGGACGCCGTTTCCGAAGTTGCGGTGGAAGTCGAGTGTCTGCTAGAACAAGACAAAACATCGGATGTTGTTGAGTTAACTCGCACTAGGGGTTGGCGTTTAGGCATGTCGACCTCTTTTTCCGGTTACTAGGCAAGCGTTTGTTATACAGACCACTTTTCGCATTTAAACATAATTTGAATATATAATGAGATGACGTCATTTATCTCTCTAACTGTTCAATGTTATCATGGTTACACGGGGCCGCCGTGTACTGTAACAACTTCGCTTCTTTTTGGAGGAACAGAAAATAACCCATGAAGCATTTTTTGATAACTTCTCGCAATAAAAAATAAAAGGCTTTTAAATTCCTTGTCTATGGGTGAAATAACAGGAAATATGTAAATTGATGTCATTGTAAACAAATATGCAATCTATGTTCTAACACTCTCGAGGCATTGACGGGGCTGATGCTGCCTTGATTTTTCAGCTTTCTTTTTTTACAAAACCCCTACGGTTTTTATACAAAACTCATTTTTATTCAAAATAACACCTCTATGTTTACTTAGTAATCACGTGACTAATTCGTGGTACATGTCACAGATAACTTTTTTCAAAAAGCCAGGAACAAGGGCTTCAAGAAAATATATAATTTGCTATGCTTCAAAACACTTTTCCTCATGAAAACAGTTTTTACTTTTTAGAGCATGATAACTCTACCGCATCCTTAATTGGATTATCAAATATTTAGGTTTACAAGTGACTTTATTGGTGTTACAAATTTCAATAGAGAGTGTCTTCTAAATTAAATTAAATTGAATCCTTTCCTAGGACTGCTACAGTGCAGTATGAATTGAGCTAGTAGATTAGTGTGGATTAAAGTCTTAGTGACTAATTCTTATATCATGACATATATACTCAAGGTATTAAATCTCTTGTTCATGGTCAAAATACTTTCTTTGTAAAGGGTGCCTTGCCAAAGGAAAAGTTTGAGAGCATTTTAAAAGGATTCTTCCCTTTGAAATCAGAAGAGCGAATGAATGTACTGATCAATTCAGCTATCTCAGAGTTGAAATTGGAAGAGGATAGTAATATGATTAATTATCAGGATTTATTTACGGAGGTAAGTATTATTAATTAAAGGTATATTACAGACATATAAACATGTGAGTGAGTGAGATTTGAATTCATGACAGCAATTGTGTGTTGTTACTGTAAACAGACACTATAATGCACTGCCCCCACTGCTTGAAATAGTGCTTTGTGAAAGCGCACTCACTGTGACTAGATGGGAATGTGCAATTTGAATCTCTGATGTCAACGTGCAATATATCCTGCACGTGTACGGTATATATCATTGTCTGAATTACCTACTCAGTTAAGTTAAGTTCATGTCCACCAGAAGTGTCAAACATCTGGATGAATTTAAGAACATATATGCACATATGAACATTTGAACCTTGACTACATAGCTATATACTTTGATTGTGATGTCTGAGATTCGACTTGTGCATTACCACCTAGTCGCTGCAGGGTGATGTTTCCTGTAGTTCATTCATTTTTTGGTGCATTGAGTGTGGCATGGTAAGTAGCATGTCTGCCTGTAGTGGTGAGACGATTGCCATGATCACGAATTTGAATCCCCTGTTTTATGTTGTAATATTTGTGCTCTGACATTTTCAAAATTTGTTTTTTAAGTATCTTGTGATTTTTTTCTCTTAATTACTGTGTTAGGTCCAAAAAGAGGGTAATTAATTTTTAGGGGTAAGATGTCTCAACACATAAATTTGTATACACTGTAGTGGCTTTCCACATGTTTTTTCAAAACAGTAATACAATGTACTATTCCTTTCTAGGATGATGAAGGTAGAAATGGACCCTTCATTAGAAACATTCGTGAGCAAGAACAAGAAGAAAGAAACGAATATATTGAGGATATTATCAAAGAGCTTGGTCGGACTGAAGGGTAGGTCGTTGTGCTGTTTGTCACATATGATCATCATTCTCTGAATGTAAACTACTTTAGAACTGGAAATTATTCACATTTCGCAGTGTACTTCTTCTCATTGAAGTGTATAGAATTTTTCATGCACAACAACAACAACATCATTTCATTCATCACCATTTATAAAAAAACTAACCAGTTTCAAAATCTGACAGTAAAGAATTCATTCTTGAATGACAAGATCATAATGTTGATTTTCTTACAGGGAAGTAACCATGCCTCAAGTTCGCATGGCTATCAATATCATAGATCCAATGGTTGAGAAGACTCCTTTGATATATTACTTATCTCGTGGATTCAACACAGAGAAAGATCAACTAGACTCCGCACAGCCCACTGATATTGAAATTGTTATGAACCGCTTTCGTACAGGTGCCATTAAACGTGCTGGTGCGCCAGATATAATGGGTGTTAATTGAATTGTTTTATTTATGATACTTATATATAGAGAAATGATACAGTGTAGAAAGTTTCTTGAACTTTTTTGCAATTGTTCAGTTTTATTGTTGTGTATACATTTCATATACATGTAATTAAATTTTTAATGAATGAATATAAATAATGATGTATCTTGTCCAAGTTTTGTATATTTTCTACTAATTCATTCCAAGTGCCATCAAACCGTGTATGTAGCAGATATTAATTGATATCAATTTGTAGTCAGAAATAATCAATGTATGCAGATTATCCCATGTAAAAATGCTTATTTGTATGTAGGTATAGTGTTTGGTAACTGTTTTTGGTTTGTATTATTGTATCTGAAGCACATGCATATATTTTTAACTACATCCTAAGCACCGTTCCATACCCTGAAAGTGTCTAGGGGTGGTTTGATGTGTCAATATGTCAATGGCATTTCTGAATACTTTATTGTAAACTAAAAATGTTTCATTTGTAAATATAACAAATAAATTAAGATAAATTCTTTCACAGTAACAAAAGTATCTGTTGATATTGTGTTATAAAGCCATTCCCCTAAAGCATTGCTAATTGTTAACTTGCCTTCATCGTACATACAGGTCTTGCACTAAACTCCCAGATGATAAAAATGGAAAAACTTGAAAACAGGACTATTTTACACATTCACAACCGAACAAATTTAAAATAGTGGGTTGCTTCCTACAAATTATTAGAAAGTTTAGTAATATTGAATAATCCTCATTTCCAAGAAGAATATCTTTGTTTGACAATGATCTCAATCTGAGGCCAATATGAATACCCCATTTATAATTAAAGATTTCCCAAAATGCCCTAGTATAATCACACTCACAGAAGGGATGCAGGATCGACTCAATTTCTGCATTACAAAAGTTGCACATTGCTGATATTTCTCTAGGGGCAGTTAATTTGAATAGGTTTTCATTGATATACAGGATATTATCTACCAGTTTTCATTGAAATTCTCTCAGACAGTTTGCTTACAAAGGGCGCCATACACGGGGTACAAGACCCGGCAGTCAGTCTGGGCTTCTACTTGCACATGTTGGTAGTTCCAAAAGCTACAGGTAACAGTCATCTAGTTCTGGGTCTAAGCATGCTAAATCAGTATATGCTCCTTGATAAGTTCTGCACGGGGACTCCAAGCATCATTTTGATTGGTTAGCCTGCACATACCGATGCACCCAGCAAGTTATTGACTCCTTCGATTTGCCCATTTGGGTAAAGTATTCAAATTCTGGGTGCCCCCTTTGGGTTATGCACAGCCTCATACGTATGTTGAAACAGGTGCTGCTTGTTCTGCATCAGTCGTCGGTACACATTATCTTAGATGACTGGGCACTACACAACCAAGCAAGGGTTTGCTGGCCGATTAGGCTTTCTAGTAAATCTAAAAGTTCCATCCACACCCGACACGTCAATTGGTGTTTCTGGGTATGGAGCATGACACAGAGGCATCCATTGCAGGCTCGTCGCTTAGCAAGAAACAGTCTAGCTGAGCGACTAGTCACTGTTCTTTTTGTGTCTCTCCAAGAACATCATTGCATCATTGGGTTGGCGTCAGTTCACAGGGTAGTGTCCTAAGCTGCACTGCACAGCCGCTCGGTGCAACAAACTTTGTTGCAACACCTACTGGAGAGGTGAGTTACTTTCTCGGAGCAAGTGAGGGATGCCTTGCCCTGGTCGCCACAACGATGCCTCCCTTACAGGTTGGGGAATGCACTAATGGAAGAACAAGTCTAATGAATATGGCTCCTGCATTGGATTCAGGGTCGCCATATCAATGGGCTCGAACTGTAAGCAGTACACTTAGCACTGATACACTTTTGACCTATAGTTCAGGACCACAGAGTCTTGCTCCACACAGTGGTAGTCTCCTATCTCAACAAGGAGGGGGGGGGGACAGATCCCCATTGCTGTCAGCTCTGGTGGAGCAAATTTCCCATTGGTGCCTTTAATGCAATGTAGGCACACCACACTCCAGGGGTGCGGGACAGTCAAGCAACTCACCCTCTCGCAGCAACTCCGATTCCGGAGGTTTTGGCTGTGTGACGGTTCCAAGATAGACCCATGCACCACACCCCGGAATGCGAAGCTCCGGACGTACATGACACTCCTGCCGACTCCAGGAGCATGGGCCTTGGATGCATTATCAATCTCATGGGCCAATATGGATGCGTATGCCT
Source organism: Saccoglossus kowalevskii (assembly GCF_978046115.1). Lineage (NCBI taxonomy): Eukaryota > Metazoa > Hemichordata > Enteropneusta > Harrimaniidae > Saccoglossus > Saccoglossus kowalevskii. The sequence goes on from NC_140646.1 coordinate 39,719,855, forward strand.
TTCCCGCTGATTCACCGGGTACACAGGAGCACACCTACATCTTGACGCTGATGATGCCCAATGGGCCAACCAAGGCCTGGTTTCCACTACTGTTGGAAATGTTAGTTAGAGACACCGGTAGTACCTTCCGGACACCACGAATCTGCTGTCCCGACCAGATGGCACACTACCAATGAGTTCCGCAGTGTACCACTTACACGCATGGAGGCTCTTAGTAGACTCTCACAGACAGGAAGGTTTATCTGAGGGGCTGTCAATGTTCTGGCCGGGATGAATAGGGGTTCTTCCAATGCAGCCTACAACTCAGCCAACAAGTGGCAGGCATATGGTTGACTCACCCTACTGTTGGCCAGGTAGCTGATTTGTTCATCCATTTGTTTGACGAGTTAGATTTATCCTATGCAGCAATCGTGGCTATAGGTCAGCCTTGTCACCCACCATTGAGAACTCTATTGGGACAAGACTAGCTGATTGTTCTATTATTAGAAGAGTGTTTACTGCTTTCCATAATCAAAGGCCTATATCCCAATCTGGGGAACTTCCCAATTGGGACTTGTCAGTTGTGTTGTCAGCTTTGAACTGCTGGAATCAGCACCACTGAAATATTTGACATTTCCTACTAGCTCTCACCTCTGGGAGGCAGCGTTCTGATTTAGGGGCCCTGTTCTTTTCGAATGGTTGTGCCACCTTTATGAACATCCAAGCTGTGCTAAAGACACAAATCAGGTTTCTCACCAAGAACCAAATGCCTGGGCACGATCCACAGCCAATCGGCATCCCCCGTTTGACCAATATTGTCGGCCCGGAGGAGTTGCTTCCATGGCCCGTTCAAGCTTTGAATTGCTATGAGAGACGTACTAGGGAGTCGAGGCAGGGCAACAAGCGCATGTTTATGCCATGGTAAGCAGCCTCCCCAATTTCCATTTCTAGGTAGATCCCTTTGACAGTGTTTGAGGTTTTTGACTGGTTGGCGTCCTCAGCAAAGGGTCGACAAAGACACCAAGTATGAGCGTATGAGGTTTGTGTGATCACAAACTCATTACCTCTTGTGTCAGGTGCCCCCTCATACACGTACTTGGGGAAGTTTCTGCAGAACACAAAACGTCTTTACCATTCATTACTTAGGATTGTTGACCTAGCTTGAACAGCAACAGGGATTCCTTTGCAAATGCGATAGAGCGGTCTCTGCTACAGATTTGTTTCTCCCGTCAGTGTTTCTTGGAGATCCCAGGTCTCTCTTTCGGCCTATGCCCGCACACAGAACTGTTTCAGCCTCTTCTTAGGAATGCTAGTTACCCCCATAATTGGGTTTTGGATCTGGCTTCCTTGGGCATGCCAACCCTGTCACCCTATCAGCAGTATGATTTTACTATGGGACAACACTGGTAAAGTAAGAGACCGTTTTTTCACTGGTCATAGCTGGGTGGTAGTCATAAGTAATTGTATCTGTTCAAGTAATCATTTATTTTCTGTTTTGCTCGGAAACCCTCACTTTGACTGACCGGAGTCTATGGTGGGTAACTGAAGGTACTGAATTTAGGCAGAGGGTTTTCAACCCGCATATTAAGGTCATGGGGCTTCCTCTTACCTAGATTTCTCTCTCTGTCATTTGCTGAATCGCAGATTAATGCCTACAGTTCAAAATAGTCATTTTGACTGACCAGAGTCTATGGTGGGATGAAAATCCTCTGTCTATATCTATAGAATATGTGTAGAAATTGTGAATTGAAGTCAAAACTTGATTAAAGTATCGAATTTCTTTTGAACATCTATAAAAGAGTATTAAACATTCTGATGGTCTTCTACTTCCACATAGTTCATCAAGATCCAACTGAAATATGTCAAGGGCTTGTTGCGATTCATAAATTTTGGATTTGGAAATTATTTTAGGTTGGTGAGATCAATAATAGTTAGTTCATGGCATTCCTTTTCTATATTTCAAATTTTCTGAATGTGTTTGATTCTTGTATAATTGTATACAAGAGGCTGCCGAAAAACAGTGCCCTCTACATACAGGCAGGGCTCAGGTGGCTTCTCTGTGATATTTATTTTCCTTTATGCCCAAAGTCAAAACAAACACAGATGTATATGCGCCAGATAAATCTTGCAGAAAACAAATCAATTTTCTGTTGTGTCAATGATGCGCCAGAGAATTAGCACAACCAGTTTTGGGTTATTTGTTGACATACTAGAGAATGAATGCCTGAATGATTTTCTGTTCACTACTGACCCTTTTGGTCAACCGTCTCAGTGATATGAGTGGTGGGGGCTATATACTGAGAAAAGACACTCAACAGAAAAACATTGAAAGTAGTTCATTCTATGCTTTAATCCTTTCTCCCATCAATCTGCTGAAGTACGGTGCTACTCTGTTGTTACAATGCCACTTAAATTTCAGGCACCCTAGTTTGTGTTCAACATTTGCCGCATTCCTACTTTGTATTTCACACCAACCACTGATTATTATTATCATCTTAAACAATGATTATAACAATTAATATATTTGATCACTAAAGCTAGACTGCACCTTGGAAGGTACTAGTTAGTACTAGTTAGTACCTTCCATGACTGCACTGAAGATTGTGGTATATAATCAAGTCAAACATAATTGTCATTGTTGTTAATTATCTTCTACACTTGATTTCAGGATTTATCATGAACCGCACACAATCTTTATAATGCTTGAAAAGATCGCAAGTTTTTGTGCAATGCAAGCCTCATGATACCACAGTAAACGTAGCTGAGATTTTATGCACAGTCTAGGTATTTGTTGAGGCAACACAGTTAACCATTCTTATTACTTCAGCAGTTGTATTTACATTGAATGACATGTTAAAAACTTAAGCTTTTTTCAGAGCTACAATGAGAACCCACTGTACAATGATTCTAATAGTGAATCATCAGACAGTAGAAATGAAAGTTTCCAGCCAGTGCTATACACCAGATCTGGGAGAAAAACAAGTTACTGGAATAGAAAGTTCTTTGGCGACTAGTAAATCACGACTTGGGGAAATAATATTTATGTACGAGAACTGTTGGATTAAAACACACAGATTTATTGTAGTGGAATATTGTGATATAATATGTATTTACAATACCAATAGTCAACGTTTGTTACATGTATTGCAGCAGTTTGTAATTAATATGGAAATGTAACTTTTAAACTACATTACTTAATAATACCCTAATTATACAAATATAATCTTTAAAATGTAATTATCTTAAGCCATGATTATGAATAATATTTGATCTAGCAGTGGTGTAGCTAGCTTTCTACTATAAAGGTACAACCAGTTACCTATGGTTCTCCTTTCTCATTTCACTGCAATGTTTGGCAGACCTTTCTCCAATTCACTGTATATTTGGCTTTCTATGTTATAATTTTTATCATTTTAGTGTAGGTTTTATAGTATGATTGTAGAATTTTCTTCACAGGAATGTATTTACCCCAAGCTAAGGAGAAACCTTTGTTGATATGGTGGCTGTGCTGACATGTAGCACATCGAGTCAACTGACTGTATACTTTTAATAGTGATATTCATATTAATTAACATTATGACTCAACACAAGGTAATGAGGTATTCTTTTATTTATTGTGCTAAAATGTTTTCTGAATTGCACGCAGCGCAATTTGCTGACATTACTCCCCATAGACTGATGTGTTCTACTTCTAATAATAACCACCACCCAAATCTGCTTCCTTGTATCCATGTCCATTACAGTGAGTAATTACATGCTACCAGTTGAACTTTTCAAAATCGCAGAACAATTTCTATTGCCTTAGTCACATCTGCAAGATAAACGAATTTCCAAAATAACGATAATGTACACACGAATTACACTTATCATGTAATTTCTATTTCCCACAGATGTTATAAAAACGTGTACTGGTAATTAGTACAACTTTGAACACAACAAATACATGTATGCTATTAACCTTCCATATACTAGTAACTCAGAAGTGCTTATAAAGTTGGATATTTTTGAATTATAAAAAGTAATTTCATTTTGAAGACATTATCTGTTTTTAAACACCACATATACAGTAAATCAATTAAGCATTACTCTGGAAGAACAGTTGCAGAACCACCAGAAATATGCATACTAGTAGTTTAAATTACACATACAACTGACTTACTCCTTTCCCTTCACTTTCCAGCTTTCCCCAAACTCAACAGCATCGCGTATAACAGCGCCATCTGGTGTTTGGAAGTCATTACGAGTATCACCATCAGCATTTCCCAGCAGCCCACAAAGTTTATTGTTGTAGGCATTCCCAGAAAAGGAAACATTCAAGATGTGCTTCTTGACTGTCCAATTCACAGTAAACTTGGTATCCTTGGAGATAAAACTCAGCTTGATCTTTTTATCTTCATGCTGAACATTGATTGCTTGTGCTGCGGTTCCATGTCCTTCGGTTTTTCCCTGTTTATTAGACAATAACATTAATTAAAGGCCTGTCCACTGATTTAGCTGTTATTAAAATGTAGAAAAACAATTCGAATCGGTAGGTCTCGCACATGTCACACGAGACTGTACGTGAGTTCAGACACGTGGAATTAAAGATATGTTTAAGAGTGATATTGGCAGTAAGGTAGTTATTACGTACCAATTTGAAGTGCTAACAGAAGTTGTAAAGTCTGTACCACATCAAGGTCAATGTGTTGGTCGTCATTTTGTTATATACATGTAGTAGTTTCAGCAGTTGAACGTGTCAGTTCTAAAGTACAGTACTATCTGGAAGTATCGGTAACACACACCTATTCTAAGGATACTAGTAGTATCTCCCATGGTGTCAAGACCGTCATCATATTTCCAAGATATTGAAATTCAATTAATATAACGATTTGTGTGATAATTAACATTGTTTTTTTCTTTAAAACTGAGACTTTGTTGCACAGTGTCAATTTTTTTTTCGTCTCGTCACTGTCGCCCAGTTTTGGTTCAACAGTTCAATAACTAAATCCTTTTTCAAATTGGGCAGTTCGTTAGTGCTCGCCATCCTCGACTCAAATAGGTTCGATGAGCTCCGGTAAGGTTTAATATACATAAACACAGAAACAACGAGAAACGAACACTGACATGATGGAAACTGACGCAATAAATTTGAATCTCAAAGAAAAGAGGAAGCTTTAGACCTTCCTAAGTAATGACGTTTTTACTATGTGAAATAAAATTTTAAAATTGTTCATTTAACAATCCAAAATGGGCGGCCTTAGGCAAGCTAAATAGAAAACAGGCTATAATAGAATGGAAGAATTGAATTAAGAGATTATATTTCAATTCTTCACTAAAACTAACAAGTTAGTCCAACTCCTTGTGGAAGATGTCTAAGACGAAAACGTTGAGGGTATATTAACAATACAGACTGACAATAGCTGATAGTGGGATATGTCATACTCGTACTGTTGACAATATAACTAAATCATTTTGTACCTAAATTGCAATATCTGTTATCAACTTACTGTAACAACATCAAGTCCATTGACGATAGCATATTCATTTCCAACAGTAATGTTAATAGACACGGTTCTCGTCTTGACATGTTCAAAACTACTATCTTCCCTGGGCTCAAACATAGTTGTAACTTCAAAATCAGGATTTGTACTTGAACAGTCCTTGAATAGAGTATACCAGCATAGCCCCTGAAAACTGTATTTCCGTCCATCAAATGTCGTCATGTGAGGATCACCAGATACACCAGTGTCTACTAGGTATTAATTGGAATAAACGCTAAAATAGATTTATATTGAATGCATGCGAGTATATTTGTGTTATTTGAAATCGCCATTCATTGAATTACGAATACCATGTCGTGTTGTCGAGACAATATTACAACCAAAAGTTGCAAATTGCAAAGAAGCTGACAGGAACATGAATATATTATAGTTTCATGATTTATGAATATATAAGTTAAATATTGAATACTCTGTCAGGGGTAAATTCTCTTCTCATTGGGGTTCTCCACACTTGTCAGGGGGGAATCTCGTCTCGTCTCTCTATCTCGTCCCCTTGAGGTACGGGATCGGGGAAGTCACTTTAACTTTACAGTCAAATAAGACACACACAACGAAATACGTTTCAACTCTCGTCTTAGTCGGTCAATCGAGCACTCTACCAGACACAGCGCCCTGGGGAAAAGTCCCCAAGACTCTCACAAGGCTGAACCAAGACTCGCCCAAGACTGGACTGCCTCAAGGCTCGCCCCTGGACTCTCTCGGACTGCCCAGGACTGCCCTTTCTCTCTACTGCGTCTATCGTGCTGTGTTCGTCAAGACCAACTCAAACTCTCTTTATTCATTTTCAAAACTCTAACCAATTACAAAACAGTAAAAGACTCTAGGGTGTAACCTTCAATCATAAAGCCAATCACACTAAGTACTGAATACGTCATATCTTTTGATTAAACGTTCACTACATTAATAACTACGGATGTCAGAATAGCGACGGTATCTTGTAATTAGTTCCAAATCACTGAGCCAAGTTCCGTCCAAAACTTCAAATAGGCCTACACGATGACAGACATAACACCGCAATTTGCTAATAATCAGCTAATTAAGTCGACCAACAGATACGCGAAAACAAATTCATGACACATCCCTTCACCCAAACTGAGATATGCCTCTCGGCATTACACGTTCACAAATCAAAGATACCGTCAGCCACTCATCGTCATAGGGTTAAATACAATACTAATAATAAAAGGTATAAATCAAAAAGAGTAAAACACACTAATTAAGTACAATGATTATAAGGTCTAAATACAATGGTTATAAAGTCACAAATATCAACGGTTATGAATCAAAAACAAGGGAAAGGCTACCAATCGACTCACTTTTCTCAAACAGTTCGCTGAGGTAACCCTTCGCTTCACTTTCTCCGTTACTAAGGTTACAAACTCTATATCAAAAGGTCAAAAAAACTAAGGCGTGGAGGTGTAACCAAGCGATCAGCCAATCGCTGCAGTCGACAGCATGATCACGTGATTACCAGGGATGCGTCTCTTGGTTAAAGCATTGCAAAGCGGTAACTAATAAACAATGAATCAACAAGCTATTAATCAAACTCCTGTCATCTACGCTTATAAACTTCAACTGAACTCAAAAGTCGTTAATCTAAACAAAAGTCATACGGCGTGGAAACAGAATGCAAAGACAATGTCGCTTTCATAACACATTAGTCCTCTGGCAAAAAAGACGGGAAAGTAAAACGATATACACTACTGAATTACATATAAACCTGTCAATCATGAACAAAGGCTTGCGATATCAAACAATACGTATATAAGCGCACTCATCTCATTCCAAAAGACATCAAAAAACGTTGCAAAGGTGCTATCAACTCAAAAAGCGTCAAAAGTATTCCGGAACAACACATAAAAAAAAAAAAAAACTCTTAAAACGTCGGTATCCCTGTACTCGACAAATCTCAAAACTCTGAAAAACTCATTGGGGCATTACTTTCCCCATCATAATCCGTACTCATAAACTCATAAAAACTCCATAACAATTCACAAAACTCAAAACCTTGTGTTGCAAATACTTGTCCACTGAAGCGCGCTTAAATCGTTATAAAGGACTTCGTACGTCACTAAATATCAGTTCAAAACAAAAATCTGGGCGCTTACATAACATACAATTCGACATCACAAAAAAAACGGTAAAAACAATAGAAAAAGCAAGCAATACATTACATTACTGAGCAATGGTGTTGTGATTGTGGAAAAGAGTTCAACGTCCTTGAGTTACACAGTGTCAGTTACAGTGTCCAACGAGCGGTTCTCTAAGCAAATAGCTAAAGTCAAAGTCTATAAGCGTCTCTTCTCTTGTCATCGCATTAGTCCGGGTCGTTCTTTCATCTTCTTCTTGTCTTTAATGTCGCTCAATTCTTAATTATACAGTCCTATCCGGTACTCATCCTTCATAAGGGGTTCAGAAGTCTTCATCTCTTCAGCGTCGTTCATCGGTGCCATACTGTTAACGGTGTTAGTCGTCAAGCGCGGTTTCTGAGTCGTCTCTGCCATGGAGCTGTTAGTTCGGTTCACAAGAAAGACACATCTTCGCCATTTCACTTTTCTTCACAGGATGTCAATATGTGCTAAACACCTGCCCGGGATCTCCACTCACGTGTCAGGGGATAAATCTCTCTCTCTGGGGTTCTCCACACTTGTCAGGGGGGAATCTCGTCTCGTCTCTCTATCTCGTCCCCTTGAGGTACGGGATCGGGGAAGTCACTTTAACTTTACAGTCAAATAAGACACACACAACGAAATACGTTTCAACTCTCGTCTTAGTCGGTCAATCGAGCACTCTACCAGACACAGCGCCCTGGGGAAAAGTCCCCAAGACTCTCACAAGGCTGAACCAAGACTCGCCCAAGACTGGACTGCCTCAAGGCTCCCCCTGGACTCTCTCGGACTGCCCAGGACTGCCCTTTCTCTCTACTGCGTCTATCGTGCTGTGTTCGTCAAGACCAACTCAAACTCTCTTTATTCATTTTCAAAACTCTAACCAATTACAAAACAGTAAAAGACTCTAGGGTGTAACCTTCAATCATAAAGCCAATCACACTAAGTACTGAATACGTCATATCTTTTGATTAAACGTTCACTACATTAATAACTACGGATGTCAGAATAGCGACGGTATCTTGTAATTAGTTCCAAATCACTGAGCCAAGTTCCGTCCAAAACTTCAAATAGGCCTACACGATGACAGACATAACACCGCAATTCGCTAATAATCAGCTAATTAAGTCGACCAACAGATACGCGAAAACAAATTCATGACAGCTCTATAGAAGTAGGTTTTCACACACTTGTTTAATTTTTATCTTTATATTCCACAGATTTAACCGACTTGATGATGCAATTTAAGGCTGAAATCAATCAAGTGTTTATAATAAAAACTCTACACAGACGGGAACTCTAACTTATATATTGCAGGGAGTCTTGATCCAATCCGAGCTCATAGTGTTAACATAATCAATTGTTCAACTTGCCTGTACAATCCACAAGTTTGCCATCGACGTAGAAATCAGCATAACATCCACCACAATAGTTAGAAATACACTGTGCGTTTGGAAACAATGGACACTCTGTGACTGAGCAAGGGTCGACGAAACACGCAACAAAAGGAACACCAGGGGGACATTCACTTTCTGTTTAAAAAAATAATACATATATCACCGCATAATAAGAACTATGTAGTATTAAAATTGCGAAGCAATTGCATTGTGATTATTATTCAACAGAATACAACATTTATGGTATATTTACTCCAACATAGAATCGAGATTTTTATATAATGCAGACTACTTTATAATTGTGTGTATAATCGCAATGCATCAATTTTAGCCGCCATTTCAGATTTGTTGATAACAAAATGCATTTTAGACACCGAGAACAAAATATTCCCCTGGTTCATTGACATGATGAGAATCTCGTTGATATTTGTATTTTGCATTTTAAGTAATTGCAATTAAATGAAAGAAATCATTAGACATGATAGACATTAGACATTAGATTTAATCAACAGCATTGTCAACACTCATGTTGACATTTATGAGGTAAATGACAGAGAAACTATGAGAACCATAGATTGACTATACAACAACTGCGCACATAGATTGAATCACTATAAATTTCTGAATCATAGACACTTACTTAACCGTACAGCATGTTAAACAGCACACTCACATAGAGTTATTGTAAAAAGCTGTTATTTCCCATAATTCAACTGTCATTGTTTTGCCTTACAAATAATGATAGTTTCATCCGTTGTTCTGATATGAAAACTCATCTATGTATTTATGTGTCATACTGTAATCTAGAATGTTGTAGTGTGGCATAAAGATATGTATTAATCAGGTAACATATTGTGAAAGACAAAGAAGAGACGAGTGAAAGACAATAACTCCAAACACGTGTGTGTAATACACAACGCACGAGGATTAAAATACTGGCATATGGCTGACGGACAGGTGGATGGAAGCCGATATTAACCTAATATTAAATGTCAGACTTTATAACATTTCTTCACTGGAAAATAACTCTATTCTATACTAACTCTATTCTAATATCTATTCTTCAGCGGGCATAAGACTGTGGTTGACAAAAGTGAGGCTTCACACTAGCTGAAAGTTCCGTATTTCACATGTACAAATGTTATAATGTTATTCTATGTGTGAATGATTTGCTCGCATACGTGCACCTCATTTTGATATTATCAATTTCAATCAAGTTTATAAATGCAATTATTCAACTGATGAATATTGTGGACAGCAATTAGTCAATGATTTGTCTATGGCCGCGGTAAAAAAAAAACACAATTCATATGAGACTATATATCTACACGTATACTTCATAGTCTTTGTGGTGTATACATTGGAATATACTGCTGTTCCGGCTAATGATTATAATGTATCGTCTTTGCAAATAACTGTACATTAGAGACAATAAATATAAATTAATTAAAGGACGAGGTACTGGAAGTGGGCAGGGGGTGACATCCATGCCAAGTCCTATCAAATCTGAATTTGCAATGCAAGTTAATACATGCGTATTGTATATACATCTGCAGGTTTAGAAGTTTGCCATTCACTGCTTATTCCTTTGCCTTTTATTCCTATGTGATCAATGTGATTATAACTAGTTGACAAATCATCAAGCTATGTATGCACGTCACTGAAATATGTGTTGCAGTTGGAATGATGATATTGAAAAGGTAACACGTTATGACAAGGAAAGAAAGAAAAAGACAAGTGAAATACAATAAAGCAGAATTCCGTCTTTCAAGCATTCATCCCTTGTGATTTATGAAAGACACACAAAGTACAGTACTTGTGTGTCATCTACCCCGTCATTTGTACAGCATCCGTAGTTTTACAGTCACTTTGTTCGTAATTTTGTCTTAAATATTATTTGACAAAACGACGCACACTAGAAACGTATAACATTGACGTTCAAAATATGAATACATTTATAATTAACTACAGTCTTGATACGAATAAGAATGTCAGTAATTACTGCCAAACAATCATCGTGGTGTATCGGAATAAAAAAAAAACCTTTTTATCATAAAATGTGTCAATAACAGCCTCTATATATGTAAATAATATATGTCAGATACTTTTTCATGCATATGCCTTTTTATTCATACCAATATATAAAAAAATATATACAATTGTTAAATAAATACTAACCGTGTCTCTTCATTTCATGGTTGTCTAACCGACGTGCCTGAAAATGATATTTGTTATAAAGAGAACATTCATTTTTGTAGTACGGGGTATTGAATAACAATTAGTCAATGGAATACAGTAAGTATTCAAAACTGTTTCGAATTACAATAAATCAGTTTGATCGCCCAAAATAATAATAAAAAAAAATATCACAAATAGCGAATAGAAGATAATTATTGAATAATATTTACAAAATGAAAAACAGCACTTACTGTTATAAGCGTAACAATGCATAGTAATGTTAACACAAGTCGTAGGTGGTCGGACATACACATGATTCGTCTGATTAATATAATGACGCAGGCAGTTTGAACTGTCTTTATATAAGTAATATACCACGTGACCCAAGCGTGAGATGATAATGATTACACATTATTATTTATCTGTGCATAATGTAGACGTGTTTGTGATTTGATATTTGCATAAAAATATTAGGAGCGTGTACGGGTCATCAGGATTTCCACTACTTACACCACATACGATATCCTATACCCGCAACGATACAAACATCATTTTATGACATACATTCCTGCATTGGTTGACCATGTAATGATTCCGCGACGTGGCATATTAGCGCGTGAATATGAAGGATGACAACATGATCATGTTAACACGTAGCTACAACGTCTTGGAATATCAATTCATCATGGCTCAAAAGTACCGATAATATATACATATTATAAATTGTGAATACATTATGACAACAACTGATATGTATACAACTTTAGTCAATATTGATTGTCAATATACTAAATTAGGGTCACCAAGTCAATTGCCACTCAATATATTGTCACGTACAGTTACGAACACCAACTATGGAATGTCTACCTTGCCATTGCAATCTTGGTTTGCATATCTATATCTATATCTATACATTCTAAGTTTCTGTCTTTGTGATATGCAATTCGTAAGAAGATGGTTGTTTTTATTATTAAGAGTGATGGGTTTTTAAAGCGTTTTAAACTGTTCGACTGTTTTAAAATGGCCAATTCTATAAACCTAGTAGATGGATCATAGATCAAATACTACAACAGTGAATAACTGCCACTGGTCGGTATTGCTTTAGTTTCGTCAATGAACATTGCAAACAAGACTAATGCTAAGAGGAGCTAGGCGAATATAACATTGACGAATGAGAACTACCTGCAACTAAATAAATTTGTATTACATAAATCATAATAGATGATTTTTGAGCGTGGCATAAATGTTCCAGTTTGCGGTGATGAATAAAACATGTTTTGATACATTTGTATCCCTCATAACTTGATAGAGTATAAAACGTACAGCGTCTACTGTTTGAATGCTGGATAAATCGAACTGAAGAAACACACGATTCTTTATTGTCCTACATTACGTTTCCTTTTTATATTTTGTGAGATCAAAGCAGAAACATGCTGTCAAAACAAAGAGCTTCAACATAAGCGATAGAATAAGCGATACGATATCCATCCCTGTATAAAAAATGTAAACAGAACGTGTATAAGACAATTACATTTTATAAATAATCAGCATACTGTGCAGGTGTTGCACTTATAGTGTGCCATTTTAGGGCCAAAAAAGAATAGATAAATAAGTAAAATAAAAAATAAACGAATAGATAAGTAAAGAATAAATAGGATAGGATATTTTATATGGAACGTACACAAAAACAATGCTTAAGTAAAGTCCATAGAACAATAATTAAAAGAATAAAAGAAAAAATAGAAAAATAAATAAATAAAAGAATAGAAAAATAGAATCAGCCTTTTTAAATAGGTATTTTTTAAAAAGCTGTTAAAAAGTAAACCACAGTTGCCGCACAACGGAGCTAAAAACTAAACCGCCGTTGCGTTGCAACGGAGCTAAAAACTAAACCACCGTTGCATCGCAACGGAGCTAAAAAGCTTAAGTAAACCGCCATTGCGTTGCAATGGAGCTAAAACCCCGCGCATGTAAAACAAGGTGTCAGTGGAAAAAGTCAGCGTTAGTAGAGAGGTGCTTAGCATCGTCGATCTCGTTTTGTCACTGCGGCTGAAATACTTCACCGAGCCTCCTATGACATGGCGAAATTATTGGCCAAAGACAAGACAAGTCGTGGCAATTAACCAAGCCCAAGTTAACCAAGTCATTCCCAGTTACAAATATCCCCGCCAATTTTGTCGGAGCTTTCGGGCTCTCACGACGCGGGCAGGTCTTTGAAATAATCGACACACAACTTTTTTCAGTTGAAAGCCCTCGGTTAATTATTCCCGATTTTAAGGGTCAGCGTTCTGGAAAAAGTCGTCCAAACCTAAAAACAAGTCCCAAACACACGGACTTTTGTGAAAGACGCCAAGTACTTCAAGGATAAGGATAAACTTGCTGGTTTAGATAAGAATATCTCATGAATGCATTACTGTGGAATGACTAATTTTCACTGGGTTTAAATTTCACTGATTTAGCATTTCAGGCATAATCAGTGGGTTTCAAATTCACGGTTTTATCATTTAGATAATGTGTTTTATGCTCAATTTTATATAATTTATTCACTGGGTATTAATTTAGCGCATTTTCCAATCAGCGAAATAAGCGAAAAAAAACCCAGTGAATAATTAACAGAATATTCTGAATTACCGAAGCTAAGACATGCTATGGGATTCACAATTTGGCGCACGTGTGGCCGAATTACCAAAACGCTTGTTGAACTCAGGCCGCCTATACATGGATATTTGCTGAAGTTTCTTGGAAAGGACTCCGAGGCTAGGATCTGCTGTTGCTATGTGAAGCCATTACAAATACAATCTACCATACTGATAGGAACCAGAATTGACGACAAGATCAAACTATATTTTAGTGAATGGCCACCATTTTGTTAGTAGAATAAAGCTTTTACAATTGGTTCCTAGATATTATGCCATAACTCAAATTTTATGTATATGGTGTCTGATTAGCATAAATTAGCATATTATTTGTAAGCAAAATTCCATGATTTCTTTGTTGGTTTGACGCTTTAGAAAAAAGTTTACACAGGATATCACTTATTTATAGCGGTATTATATTATCAACTCGCCTTTGGCTGATTGGTGTACTGTTAAAATAATGCTATTGCTAAGTTTATTCATCTCTCTGTAGTAATATACAGTGATAGGCAGAAAGTTCACATTAGTTTATAAACATATTTATAAAAAATGTTATACAAATTATCAGCTTTCATTCATATATTAAATACTGATTGGCTGACAATTGACATTATCTATAATGTGCATACATGTCTTCATGTGACATAGTAACTTATATTAGTGGATGGCAGTGATTCAGCCAATGGTTAAAGGAAACCAGGTGTAAATACTCATGGGTAACAACGGTTTCAAATGGCTTTTAAATCATTGTCGTTCAGGGTGGATGTTTTATAAATATTTCAAATTATTAGTTTGTTATAAAACTCGTTCATGCTTTTATGAAATTTACTGTATTTCAAAGACAATAGAAAGTATAAATAAATATAGTAAACAATAAACACTGAAATTATCCGGACATGGCACTAAGAAAGACCCTACATTTGAAATATATTTTGTTACATGAGATGTGTGCTTGTCACATCATGATTGTAATTGATTTTATATTTTAAATTACATTTTAGTTCAATGTTAAAGTTGATGTGTTGATGAGTGTCTTCAATGGAACAAAAACTAAGGAAAAAATTCTAAGATGCATGTCTTTCTGCAATGGTAACTCAGAAAAATCTTATGATATTCTGTCTGAACATGACAGTGGTGAGTTTTGAAATTGTGTCATACTAGTATTTGTTTTGTTGTGTGTTCTCAAAATCAAAAATGGTGACTTATTCTATTTCTGGAACCATTGTATTGTATTGTATTTCATAATTCTGCTTATCTAAAATTCAAGCTGTAAATTAAATCAAAACATGGTTCACAGACAATTGTGTGCTGGCATAGCAACAACAGTTGATTAGTGTCACAATACAATACAAGATGGTTGACTGGAAGCCATAGCATAGACCATATTGAAATTCCAAATAAAAGTATATTGTGGGATAGTAATGACTGAACTCCACCAATCATAAAGAGTGTGTTCTCCCGCAAAACCATTTATGTACATTGACACGAGTAAAA
Organism: Saccoglossus kowalevskii; assembly: GCF_978046115.1. NCBI lineage: Eukaryota > Metazoa > Hemichordata > Enteropneusta > Harrimaniidae > Saccoglossus > Saccoglossus kowalevskii. Next base: position 39,735,187 of record NC_140646.1, read on the forward strand.
AGTTTTTGTTTTGGAAATAACAATTCCGCTTCACAAAATAAAATTAAGATAGAATTTTACTCATAATTTTCAAAAAGTTGGTCATAAATTGCATGACAATGTTCATAAGTTTATTAATGTAAAATCATGGAGCTATTGACCCAAGGCAACATGAAATACCATCTTTTGTGTGTTACAGTGATGTATTTGGAGAAATTTGTCCTAATATTTTTCAAAAATCGTTATTTTTAGAACAATTCCATAGAAAATAATGTTTAACAAAAATTGTATTTTTTGACACTTTTTAAAACCCAGATTCTTTAAAAAAAACAAGAAATACCTTATTGTTAACAATGTATTAATTTTTCATCCTTTGTAACCAGCCTACGATTTGAGATGTGGCATAATATCTCTGCCATAACCTATTGTAAAAGTAATATAATACTGCCAAAATGGACACTATCCACTGAAATACACTGACCATTTTCTCGAAAATTAAGCTGGTGACCCCCATTTTTTAAGTTAATATTCTTATATTGTCTGAAAGTACAAATTATTGAAAAATAGATAAATTCTGGGTAATATTTGAATTCATGAGTTGGAATCTAAGTTATTGCACCTATCTCTCAGAGTATCTAATTATTTTGTTTACAGGTGACCAAGATGCAATTGATTTGATCTGGTTACTAGTAATTCAAGTACAGAATTATCACCAATGTCACCTTACTTATGCCATCAACATATTATAGATATGAAGACTTTAAGCATAACATGTTCAGCTGGGATTGGGACATTTTGGTATGGCTTAATACGTCGTCTGCTGAAAGCCTCCACGGACAGCTAATTTCAGTAAACTTCAAATGTTGGAGTACAAATAAATACATCTGCTTAGAAGAGCTTTAAGGCTTACTGAAACTGATTAATATTGATTGTTACACGATAAGGTCGACCAAGACGTACAATCGAACGTGAAGACCAGCTAAATAGAAACCAAAATTACAACCTCCATACACCACAGCACGATTGCAAATTGCCAGACAAGACATCGACTGGACTCCGGCGCAGTGGCCTAAAGTTATCTGGTCGGACGAATCTAAGTTTATGGTGTTTGTAGTCGTGGATAATTTTTTGTACGTCAGAGACCAAGTGAAGAGTACGAGTTTAAATGTATTAAACCACGATATAATTTGGTGATGGAAGCGTAATGATGGGGAGGGGGTGTATTCTCGGCTACCAGCTTAGGGTTAGACTGCCGTTATTTATTCAATCTTGCATGACAATTGTTTTCAATATGTGTAAAAATGCATATATTCGATATATAAATATATTTATTCAAACCGTTATTGTGTTTATTTTATTGAATGATATCGTAGGGAGTAATTGTCTATAGTGTGGTGCGTAAATATTTTCTGGCGGGTCTGTATATGTCGCATTAATTTTAATTTTTTGTTCAACAATGAGTAATTAAAAGGTCGTTGTCATTCTTTTTGTTTTTATAAAAACTGATACTCTTGTGAACCATAGCTTGTAATGCTCTCAAATAGGTTGTGTTCTATGATTTGTTGATGCTTAATGATGTAGCACATTATTTCATTTTAGGCCAGACTTCGTTATTCCTTGTTTCTCGAGTTTTTATAAGGCAAAGTTTTTGAGGAGGGCGGAAAAATAAAATTAATTCTTTTTCCCCATTAGATTTGTGTGATTCTCAAATAATTGTAAGTGAGATCATTGATCGGAGAGAAGAAATGAAATACAATTTATATAACCTTGTTTCTCATCTGCGCGAGACTTCGGTACTTTGATCATGATACTCCCACGAAAATGCAACTTGGATTTGTTATGCGGAAGATAAAAATAATATTTTTTTAGCATTTTTTGCGCTTACAAGTCGGCGGGTGCGAGAAATTACGCTGAAATACAATTTTATTTTTATTTCATTTTCGGCTCCTGTTCATTCGGCGGGTTCACGAAACAAGGGATAATAAAAGTCTGGCCTTAGATGGTTGCTATGTACTTTCAAATGAAAATAATCATTCAGTCCTACTGCCATGGTTGATCACCACACTTAACTTCATTTATGAATTACAACATATTTTGCATGAGAAATGTTATCCACAATATGTGTATATTATTGATGTCTTTTCTGCTTCTACATGTAATTTCAAAAGAATACTTTTGAGCCCCCAACTGGGCGCATTCCAGATGCTTATAGGTTGGCTTCTGTTAGTTAATTCATCTGGCGCATTTCCTCAGAGGTTTATAAACCAACTATTCAAAACTTTGTAACACGTACCTGTCTAAGATGGTTGACCAGCAGCCACTGAAAATTTTCAGGGAAATGTAATTTCCATCTTTTTGTTTGCTTATATCTCAAATTCACCCAAACTTGGTACACAGACATTTGTCACATCACCAAAAATTGATGTAAGGATTTTGGCACCTGTTCAGTTAAACTTGACACACACACAATACATCTTTTGTGATCTATTTCAAGAGGGCTGAATATTTGAACATTTTACTTAAAAAAATACAAAAACATTCTAATCATTCTGGAATTTGTATTGTTTGTAACATTTTGTTTGTAACCTTTTGAAGTGGTATGTTTACTGTAATGCATGCAGTAGCTAAAGTAACTTGTTGTGATTTAGGTTTTGATCTGATTTTTGGTCTAATTACTCAAAATTGGATTTCAATGACGTTTTGCCAATAATACAACTTTAAGTTGCCTTTCAAACTAATACATTTAGTTGTCAGTGTATAACTTGAACTTGCACATGTTCAAAAAGAAGAGAGTGGGCGGTGACTTTCTCAATCACAAACACGTACTCATTCTTCGATCTATTATTTGACCTAAATATAGAAAACGATACACGTCCCGCGTTTCTATCACGCCTGAGATTGAGTTTATTTTCGGCACGTGTCGACTTCGGCACGTGAACGCTACTATTGTTTCCATGATTTAATACTTATTCAGGGATAAGTTGGTGTAAATAATTTACCAGTTATCACACTGATTTTAATCAGAATATTTAACGATTACACCCATGTGTGCAGTATACAGTTGATTTCAAAACAGTGGGTAGATTCAGTAGATTGTATCAAACCAGTTCTTATTGGTAATGAGCATTTCCTTGCATGGCCAGGCAGTGGCAGTGGGGGCTACTCTCCTGCTTTAAGAGATACTTCACACTATGATGCATTAAGAAAAGACTAAACAAAATTCTTGCAACACCGACCAATCAAAACAAAGAAGAAAAACTAGTAAAAATACTTAAAACAAAAGACAAAAATATGGTAACTAATCTAGGCTAATTTGTATACCAAGGCTTCTTGATGAGAGACAACTTCATTAAATCAAAATTACCTGCTGCCTCATAATTTGAAGACAAAAAAAAATACATATATATATTTAAAACGTTAAGCATCATTTTATATGTATATATATTTTTTTCTCTTATTTTTTCTTTTCATTTCATTTTAACTTTCAACATTTAACTTTATCGTAATTCGCGGCATAGATGAAGATCCAAGCGAATCGTGGGATCAATCAGAGGATAAAGTGAAGAAATTGTTAGCCGAGAAATTAAATACCACAGGCGTTGATTTTGAAAGAGTTCACAGGATTTAAACCGGAGTCCGGGGTAGGAGACGACTTATTGCAATGTGTGCTCGATTCAAAGATAAGCAGAACATTCTATCAAAGAAAAAAGAACTGCAATGGTACCAACATTTTTATTGATGAGCATTTCTCACAAGAAACCAGGTATATCAGAAATAAACTATTTGCAAAGAGAAAAGAACTAATTGCAAACAATATACATTATGTACGTGCCTTTGTTAACTTCAAAAAAGCTTGTCAGCTATGAAGGTGGGAAAAGGTGTGTATATACTTATAGCAATGCCAGTGACTCTGTTGTTAGACAGGGTACTAGTATTTCAAGATAGGGGTCTGGCATGGGTCAAATTAATGAAGGTATGGGTAAAGTAATTAGTTACATGTCTTGGAATGTACATGGATTATTGAGCAATTTACATGACGCTAGTTTTATCCAGTATTGTTAGCAATTCAATATATTTTGTTTGGTTGAAACTTGGCTTACACATGGGAATGTCGATGTTCACGAGTATTTCCCTGATTTTAAATTGATCTCATGCATCAGGGAGAAAAATCGGCTCTCAAGAGGCAGACCTAGTGGGGTGTTACTGTTGGTATTTCTAAAGATATGATCACTGGTATCACGGTGTTAGATACAGGGATGAAAGATGCTATATTTCTATTATTAAAGTCACACTATTTCGGATGGGGCTGATGATATATTGTTTGGGGCTGTATATATACCACCAGAAGTTTCTAGGGTGTACGAAAATGAAACTAATGGAATCAGTATCTTTGAACAAGAGTTAACAAGGTTGAAAACCATTTATAATTATACAGATATTTTGCTCCTGGGTGATTTTAATGCGAGGATAGCAGACGAACCCGATTTTATTGCAAATGATGATACAAATCGCATTCAATTTCTCATTTTGTATGCCACGTAAAGCTAGGGATAAATTAACAAATAACTTTGGAAAGAGTTTAATTTCTTTGTACTGTTGTACTTTTGGCATATTGGTTCTTAATGGTAGAGTGGGTGAAGAAATACTAGGTAATATTACATGTATAGCAAACTGTGGCAAAAGTAATGTGGATTATGTAATTGCTTCGTCTGGGTTATTTGATGTAGTTTCCAATTTTCGGATGTCAAATAGAACCGAGTCAGATAATTTTCCCCTTGAATGTACTTTGCAATGTAATTGTAATGATAGTGGTCAGGTAATACATACTCCCCGAGCTAATGAATGGAAAAAGTATCGTTGGAAAGAGGATATAAAACAGAATTTTGTAGATAAGTGGTGGGGCTACTAGATAAAGCACATGATTATGTAGGCGAAAATAACGACAGGGTAATTGATTGTATTAAGGGTGCATTACAACTAGCTGGGGAAAGGATGGAATGTCGCGGTACCTCTAAAAATATGAACAATCAACCACCATGGTTCAATAAATCCTGCCAAGATGCCAAACGTGAAATGTTCAGATGTCTTACGTTGTTCAGGAAAATGCACACTGACGAAGCACTGTTGCAATACAAACTTGCTCGAAATACTTTCAAAAGCATTTGTAATTTTAATAAGAAAACTCACACAGATTTGCTGTTAAGTCGAGAACAAAAATGTTGGGATAATGTGGTTGGTCGGGATGTATGTGGTCCGTGATCGGTAGACCCGAGTTCAAATCCTACCTTAGGCTGAACATCAAAGGGTCGACCCCTACCCTGGGAGAGTGTGCCACAGACTCAATGGGAAGGCCAATTCCACTGGCCGAGATTCATTCACTAACGAATGCGACTTTGGGGGAACCTTGGTTAAGGTCCGCAGGTGCTTGTGTTCGACCGGGCCTGGTTGACGCCAGGATAGCGCATTAAAATTGCCATTTGATAGGGAGATGGCCACACAGCCCTGTCATGTAGTCCCAAAAAGGAAATGACTGTGGCAAAATGCACTATATGTCAGCACTAGCACTTGCAATTTGCACTTACAAAAAAAAGTCAGGAGAGACAACAGTGACATTCAATGTCCGGAACTGTCGGTTGTAAACAACGGGGACGTCAGTTTTGATTCATTGCTTGAGGAGCGTTATGCTGAAAATGGTAATTGTGGAGATTTGAATGATTGGATCACTAATGATGAAATTATCAAAGCAGTGAAATCACTGAAAAATGGGAAAGCTACTGGTCCAGACGGAATTCCTGCCGAACCATATCTGGAGTGCAGGCAGGATTTCGTAAAGGCCTTTGTACTGTTGACAACATATTGGTCTTGTATGCAATCGTTCAAAATTATCTTAGAAAAGAAAGAGGAAAATTTTACTGTATATTTGTTGATTTTGCTAGAGCTTTTGACTCTGTTGACCATAGTCGACTTTTTATCAAATTACACAATATTCGTATATCAGGTAAAATGTTAACCATTGTCAAGTCAATGTACAGTGATGTCAAATCGTGCATCAGACTTGATGGTGGGATTTCTGATTACTTTCCTTGTACTATTGGTGTTAGACAGGGCAGTGTATTGAGTCCTGTTCTTTTTTCTTTGTTTATAGATGAATTATATAATATGATTGGGAATGTGGGATACAGGGGGGTTCAGCTAACGCAAGAAATGTTTGATTTATTTGCTTTATTGTATGCCGATGATGTAGTCATATTTGCTGATTCAATTGTGGGATTGCAGCGGCTGATTAATATTTTAGAACGCTTTTGTATTAAATGGAAAATAACTGTAAATAAAAAGAAAACTAAAATTGTAGTGTTTCGGAAAGGTGGCCATAACTCAACTAAAGAAAGATGGTTTATGAATGATGAACCAATTGAAACTGTAAATTCCTACAAATATCTTGGGTTATTGCTGTCATGTAGAAACAGCTGGTCTAAAGCTCTTGCAAATTTGGCCGCACAAGCACGCAAAACGATGTTTTCTTTATTTAGTTTTGAGTATAAAGTTGGCATACTTAATTATGATGTTTATTTCAGACTATTCGATGCTTTAATTATACCAATTCTTTTGTACGGGGCAGAAATTTGGGGGTTTAAGCAATATATTCAGGCTGAAAGAGTGCAGTTGAAATTTTGTAAACATTTTCTTGGGGTTGGTGATAAACATTTACTGAAGCCGTACTTGGGGAATGTGGGCGGTTACCCATTTTTGTAAACTCCTTGCTAAAATGTATAAAATACTGGTTACAAGTCACAGAACTTCCTGAAGGGAGGGTTGTAAAACATGCTTACAGACTAATGTATAAAATAGATGAAAATGGAAGGACATCATGGGCCACTGAAATTAAAAATATACTTCATATGTATGTATGTTTGGTATGGTTTGGATATCCCAGGGCGTGGGGGATGGTGAAATATGTTGCACTGCCAAACTAAGGTCATATTGTAGTTTTAAAACCATGCTTGAACCAGAAAGATATATTTTTGTAGTCACAGAGGCTAAACACAAACATGCTCTAGCACGTATTCGCTGTTCTAGTCATAGATTGCGCATTGAAGAGGGGCGCTATACAGGGTTGGAAATTGATGAAAGAATATGCGAGTTTTGTTTATCTAATGTAGAGGACGAGTACCATTTTGTTCTTGTTTTCCCATTATTTCACTCTATGAGGAAACTGTTAATTCCTGAGTGTTTTTGGCATCTTCCCAATTCAGAAAAATATTACAGTCCAATGCGCTCAAAATCCGCAAAAGGTACTACGTAATCTTGGTAAATTTCTACATAAAGTATTCAACCTTAGAAGGGAGTTTTCGTTACTTTCGGTATAAGAATTATATATATGTATGTATTTTACAATTTCTGTACATTCTCCAGTGCTTGTGTATTCTTTTGTTTTTCTGTTATGTATAATCATATGGGCCTGTGGCCTAAAAAGACAATAAACATTATAGTATTTATTGTATTACGGACAATATCCCGATTATAAGGATACGTTTATCCATAAATATTATAATTATTACTTCGCAACAAGTTGATTGGTATTCTAGGTCCACTCTTTTTACATACGTGTTATATTATGCCAATATGGTACACACTTCTGCTGGACTATATACGTTTTGATAATGGATAATTCTGAAACAGGAAGTTATTTAATAACCGAAAAATTTGCAGTAACTATATCTGTAATCCAAATTAGACTAGTGCATACAATTACAGGCTGAACAATCATGTCTATGAACTAATCTGACATGATTCTGTGTAACAATTTTTGAAAATTGATCAGGTGATCCTAAGGAACTCGTACGCTCACAATACATCTCTTGTGAAGTGCTTATAATAGAGCCATCACAGTTCTGCTACTAAATAATAATGTATTTTGTCTGAGAACAAACAAACTCTGAAGATAATGGTACTTGAATGTATGATTTACTGTTCTGAAAGTGGTCCTAACATGGACTGATTATCATAGTAGCGAAGTTGTTTAAACAATATATTTACCTATAATTTATATTTGTAACTTTTATTATTTTTTTAATCAAAAGATGTTGAGAATAAATACAGTAGTTGTTATACACATGTTCAGTTTAAAAATTATTTTTGAAAACATATGCAGTTTTATCAATAGGTTACAAAGGTAACAACTAATGGAACCACAATTTATCATCATTCACCAATATTAACATATTTAACCATTAGAAACTATGTTGTCAAATAATAGTCAGACATTTAATATACGAATGAATAACAATAACGATTACTGAAAATTCATAAAGCTTCACTGCTTTGGGGGCAACTGCTGGCGAAGCATTATACTGGTAGTCAGCAACTTTAATCTTAAGTCTAATAGTTTGTACTTAATTACCATTATTATGTGTTTCTGTTGTTTCAAAAATTAAATTATTTATGACATTAATATTTCACTCACTAAACAATATTTCACTGAAATACGTGATTAAAAAGCAACTTAAATTGTAAAAAGAAGTATCAAATTACGATAATAAAATTTGCGTTTGAAGTTCGAAATTTCAAAATCAAAGAACTATCAGCATGAACTGTCTGCTGAGTGAACAATTGTTTGCCCAACTCATTTCTACGATGTCTTTAAGTTTCACTTATCATATAAACAAATAAAATGAATTATGAAATGACTTTGAAACGTTCCAAGTTGCATATAACTACATGTGTGATTCACTATACTTAGGGGGGGGGGATTATCGGTGCTTTTTCCAAAAAATCAATGGACCCCCTTTTATTCATTTTGTAAAAGAGGGTGCCCCTTTAGAAGAAATTAAGAATTTGTACCCCCTTTATATATATATACCGGTATATATTTTCATGTATTTTTATTGTTCAATAAAAAAGGCGTACCCCCCCGGCCTTGATAAAAATTCACTCCCCCTTGAGGCTTTGGAAAATATGCTGACCCCCCTGTCAACTTCCATAAATAAATATCAAGTCAGCAACACATGTCTAAATACCTTGACATTGTCAGTTACGTCACATTATGAACATTTCATGTTGTTGGACATAAAGGAGACCAGTTGTGGTTTGATTTCACTTAAATGATTTCGGGTTCAGTCACTGATAGCTAACGATGACAAATTCACTTTCACGTCATTTTTGGTGACAAATGTGGCCAACTAGGGATCATGTTGTTGAAAGTTGTGTCAGTGTAAAATGCAGATGAAAAAAATATTGTGTCACATTTCTTTGACTGTGTGTATACATGCAAGCATACCTATAGCTATGAGACTCCGTTCACAGTCTGTGTACCATCACTGTCTGTCATCCCAGGTCAGACCATTAAGTCACAAATAAACACAGGGAGCCCAGGAACTATAATCAACTGTAATACGCAGTCTTTATGAGGGGGGGGGGGTGTATCGGCTGGTATCTAGTGTAAGAAATAGATACTAGATACCAGCCGATACCCCCCCCCCCGCTCATAGAGACTGCGTATTGCAGTTGATTATAGTTCTTGGGCTCCCTGTGAAATAACATGCAAATGATATTCACGTATTCATTTATAATTACAACACAACACAACGCAATAGCAGTTGTCATTCATATTGCACAAAATGTTGTGTTGCGTTTCCCGTAAATTGCCTTGTTTATTTCCTGTAACCTGTACCAGGTACCCCTTTCACAGCCTTTACGTACTGTAGTGTAAAGTAGTTACCAAATTTCTTCGTTATGTACTTCCGGATTAAAGATTGATTAAAGATTTGTGTGCAATACTGCCTAGAAAAATTCTACCTCCATCGATTTTTTTTAACGCTACCCATTTTTCAGCACCTCTCGAATCCAAGTTTAGCTGGAGCCTTATTTTGAACGTTACCAATTAAACTTATTGGATGCATTTTAACTCATTTATAAAAAGTAGTGTGTACCAATGAGAATTTACCGTAGTCGAATTTAAAATTAGCCATTTTTTGATATTTTGTCCTCGTTCGACCTCTAGAAAATGCTGTCACTGATACAGTACAATCATCAGAGTAGAATGACTTGTAATAAACTCAGGAAAGCCTCTTGACAATATGGAAACTTACAACGCGATATAACATGCAAGAATGACCCAAAACTTGCAGTATGCCTTTGATATATATCGACAAGATCTTGACCATGTAAAAAATTAGCGGGAAAGCCTCTAAATGGCTGAAGTATAAACATTGAAACAAAAACACACTGCCGTGGTTTCGACCACGTCCGACAGTCGTCGCACTTCAGAATCCGTATTTTGAAACAATGTATAGCTTGTATAAAAAAAAATGAATAAAGCGATTGCTTCATAGATAAATGATTCAGAAATTACTCCAATAAGATTCGTGAGATTTGTAAAGCGAGTGAAGTGTTTAATATTCAATAATGACACTTCGGGGAGGAGGTGAACTGTGTGACAATATTGAGTAATTTGCGCATGTGCATCAATGTTTCTCCCAACCCGGAAGTGTTAAGCCCGGCCCGGTATCACACACAAGGGATCATAGTGCAGCCAGTGTAGTGCAGCTAAATATACTAGTTCAACAACTCACATCTGCGGGTGGCATCATGGATAGTAGGACTCTTCATTGAAATCGGATATCACATAATAAGGTGAAAATGTCGACAAATTGTACGACCTGTAACTTGCTCCCATGGTTCTGCGGTGACATCACAGACTACACTATACAATATCAACAGTGTCTTGTAGACTTTGCCGTTACCACCATTCACGCATCGTTTGTCATCGTCGGGTCGCTTGCTCTTCTGTTTTTCAGATATTGTACAGAGTTACGATCCTACCACTCGAGCACCTTAATACCGTACCCTGGTCACGTTTTAAAATGGGTCGTTTCTGCTGCGTTAATTGTAGTGTTGCTGTGTGGTCTTGGGGAGGGAGTCTTAACGGACGTAACGAGAAACTCTCCTACCCAACCACACGTATACGTGCCCCAGATTCTTGCATTTATTAGTGCTATATTTGGTTTATGCTATTACCAACACATGGAATATTGGAATCGTCCAAAATTAGCCTGGTTATTGTTCGTGTACTGGATATTAGCGATTTCGGGCGAAACTATGAAATTCATCATTTTACGCCAACAAATTGGATTTGATATTACGGTACTACGTTTCGATGTCATTATTACGAGTGTTGTATTATATTCGTGTTGTTTGATTATAGAAGCTAATGTTATACGTACCAAGGTAAGGGAAATGCTTTATTGTCTGTTGATATATTGTTTTATAAAACAGAAACGTAAACCGATATACTACTAATAGATATTTTTGCTGTATCGTGTGACATCCTCTTACATGCAACATGATTACAACACAATTGCAAGTTACTTACATAGTATGTGTTTCTTGATTGCGCCGTAATAAAACATTCCATAGAAAATGATTTTCACAATGTCACTTTTTATTGAGTATATTTAGTATAAAGTTAAACTTTTCAAAACATATGTGTTCATTTTTTGTGTCAGTACAATCTGCAATAATATGGTTTTTTCTGGTAATATCATTGTCTACTATTATTACTCTTTATTCAAGGTGTTTGCAATTTGCTATATCGAACACGGAACCCCTGATAACCTGAAGCAAAAAGAATTTCTTTTTTTGCAACAATATGTCAATCTGTTGTCACGAATTTGTTTCTGGTGGTTAAATTGGATGTTCGTCTTAGGACGCAAAAGACCACTGGAGACGTCAGATTTTGGATGTTGCCCAGAAGAATACAAATGTAAATATCAGTACAGAATATTTGAAAAAACATATGAGGCTGAAAAGGTAGGTCAACAGTCATTTCTGTCGAATCATGTCACCAACTGTGAGATTGGGATAATTATACCACAATCTCCCAGTTAGTTAGAAATATCTGTTAAATTAGCCCCGCCGCATCTTATAAATGTCCGTGTGTATATGCGTTATCAAGTTATTTTTTGATTAAATAAATTTTGACTGGTTGGTCACCATTTTTGTCCTCAAAAATCTATAAAAAAAAGATATTTCTAGCCGTTACCAGCTTTTTCTCAGACATATATCATCCAATTTTGTTCAAAGTTGGTAAAGAGACAGGTAATAATTGTTTACAGGTGCACGTCCAGTTATTTCTTGATTTAATCAAATTTGACTTATTGGCAGTCATGTTTGTCCGCAATTGTGCATGCATTCGTGTGTGCATAAATATGCGTTATCAGGTTTTTCTCACACATGTCATCCAATTCAGTTCAGACGTGGTACAGAGATTGATATTGATGGTGTACAGGTGCACATCAAATTATTTTTGTCTCCAAGAATCTATGTAAAAAAAATGTTTTTTAGTCGTTACCAGCTTTTTCTCAAATATGTGTCATCCAGTTTTGTTCAAAGTTGGTATAGAGACAGGTAACAATTGTTTACAAGTCACATTGCATTATATTTTGATCAAGTTATTACTTTACTACCAAATATCACAGCGCCCTCTATCACCAGTATAGCACCCTCACATGACTTTTTTTAGAAAACTTTTTTTACTGATTTAATTTCATACCAAAATGAAATGGACAATCTATTACCAGATTTACAATTTATTTTCCCTGGCAACTTTTTAAAACTGGGAACAGAGCAGAACAGAAATTGGGGAAGTAAATAAATGATCAGAATCCTTAATAGTGAAATATTTACTTTGATCATTCTAAATAAAAGTCAGTGGAATATATTATATAACACAGCATGAGCTCAAGTTTGTTTTGGAGATTGTGAAATGTTTTTCACCTGTACTTTAACATGCTGAAAAATTCTTTCACTTGAACTACACAAAAGATCTTTAATTTGATTGTTACAACAGACAACTGGAGCACATGGCGAGCATCTCTTGTTACTAAATTAAGATTATCTTGTAAACAACTCAAAAGATTTGGACCAAATTTGATATGGATATATATTAACATAATATGCATATCATATTGCTGTAAGGGATACTTTGTATATGTAAAATAGCTAAATTGCACATTGTTTTGTTTCCCAAAATGGAATCTAGATAATTATTATCTCCTGAACACAACATATTTGGACCAAATTTAATCAGGTTATACATTGATGTAATTAGCATATATTACTATTGTGGATTAGCCTAATATGGCTTATATGATGCAATTAGCATATATTACTATTGTGCATTAGCCTAATATGGCTTATATGATGTAATTAGCATATATTACTATTGTGCATTAGCCTAATATGGCTTATATGATGTAATTAGCATATATTACTATTGTGCATTAGCCTAATATGGCTTATATGATGTAATTAGCATATATTATTATTGTGGATTAGCCTAATATGGCTTATATGATGTAATTAGCATATATTACTATTGTGGATTAGCCTAATATGGCTTATATGATGTAATTAGCATATATTACTATTGTGCATTAGCCTAATATGGCTTATATGATGTAATTAGCATATATTACTATTGTGCATTAGCCTAATATGGCTTATATGATGTAATTAGCATATATTACTATTGTGCATTAGCCTAATATGGCTTATATGATGTAATTAGCATATATTACTATTGTGGATTAGCCTAATATGGCTTATATGATGTAATTAGCATATATTATTATTGTGCATTAGCCAAATATGGCTTATACGATGTAATTAGCATATATTACTATTGTGGATTAGCCTAATATGGCTTATATGATGTAATTAGCATATATTACTATTGTGGATTAGCCTAATATGGCTTATATGATGTAATTAGCATATATTACTATTGTGCATTAGCCTAATATGGCTTATATGATGTAATTAGCATATATTACTATTGTGGATTAGCCTAATATGGCTTATACGATGTAATTAGCATATATTACTATTGTGCATTGGCCGAATATGGCTTATATGATGTAATTAGCTTATATTACTGTTGTGGATTAGCCTAATATGGCTTATATGATGTAATTAGCATATATTACTATTGTGGATTAGCCTAATATAGCTTATATGATGCAATTAGCATATATTACTATTGTGCATTAGCCTAATATGGCTTATATGATGTAATTAGCATATATTACTATTGTGGATTAGCCTAATATGGCTTATATGATGTAATTAGCATATATTATTATTGTGCATTAGCCTAATATGGCTTATACGGTGTAATTAGCATATATTACTATTGTGCATTAGCCTAATATGGCTTATATGATGTAATTAGCATATATTACTATTGTGCATTAGCCTAATATGGCTTATACGATGTAATTAGCATATATTATTCTTGTGCATTAGCCTAATATGGCTTATATGATGTAATTAGCATATATTACTATTGTGGATTAGCATAATATGGCTTATACGATGTAATTAGCATATATTACTATTGTGGATTAGCCTAATATGGCTTATATGATGTAATTAGCATATATTACTATTGTGGATTAGCCTAATATGGCTTATATGATGTAATTAGCATATATTACTATTGTGGATTAGCCTAATATGGCTTATATGATGTAATTAGCATATATTACTATTGTGCATTAGCCTAATATGGCTTATACGATGTAATTAGCATATATTACTATTGTGCATTAGCCTAATATGGCTTATATGATGTAATTAGCATATATTACTACTGTGCATTGGCCTAATATGGCTTATATGATGTAATTAGCATATATTACTATTGTGGATTAGCCTAATATGGCTCATATGATGTAATTAGCATATATTACTATTGTGGATTAGCCTAATATGGCTTATATGATGTAATTAGCATATATTACTATTGTGGATTAGCCTAATATGGCTTATATGATGTAATTAGCATATATTACTATTGTGCATTAGCCTAATATGGCTTATATGATGTAATTAGCATATATTACTATTGTGGATTAGCCTAATATGGCTTATATGATGTAATTAGCATATATTACTCTTCTGCATTGGCCGAATATGGCTTATATGATGTAATTAGCATATATTACTATTGTGCATTAGCCTAATATGGCTTATATGATGTAATTAGCATATATTACTAATGTGGATTAGCCTAATATGGCTTATATGATGTAATTAGCATATATTACTATTGTGGATTAGCCTAATATGGCTTATATGATGTAATTAGCATATATTACTATTGTGGATTAGCCTAATATGGCTTATATGATGTAATTAGCAAATATTACTATTGTGGATTAGCCTAATGTGGCTTATATGATGTAATTAGCATATATTACTATTGTGCATTAGCCTAATAGCCGAATATGGCTTATATGATGTAATTAGCATATATTACTATTGTGGATTAGCCGAATATGGCTTATATGATGTAATTAGCATATATTACTATTGTGCATTGGCCGAATATGGCTTATATGATGTAATTAGCATATATTACTCTTGTGGATTAGCCTAATATGGCTTATATGATGTAATTAGCATATATTACTATTGTGGATTAGCCTAATATGGCTTATATGATGTAATTAGCATATATTACTATTGTGCATTAGCCTAATATGGCTTATATGATGTAATTAGCATATATTACTATTGTGCATTAGCCTAATATAGCTTATATGATGTAATTAGCATATATTACTATTGTGCATTAGCCTAATATGGCTTATATGATGTAATTAGCATATATTATTATTGTGCATTAGCCTAATATGGCTTATATGATGTAATTAGCATATATTACTATTGTGGATTAGCCTAATATGGCTTATATGATGTAATTAGCATATATTACTATTGTGCATTAGCCAAATATGGCTTATATGATGTAATTAGCATATATTACTATTGTACATTAGCCTAATATGGCTTATACGATGTAATTAGCATATATTACTATTGTGCGTTAGCCTAATATGGCTTATATGATGTAATTAGCATATATTACTATTGTGAATTAGCCTAATATGGCTTATATGATGTAATTAGCATATATTACTATTGTGCATTAGCCTAATATGGCTTATATGATGTAATTAGCATACATTATTACTGTGCATTAGCCTAATATGGCTCATATGATGTAATTAGCATATATTACTATTGTGCATTAGCCTAATATGGCTTATATGATATAATTAGCATATATTACTATTGTGCATTAGCCGAATATGGCTTATATGATGTAATTAGCATATATTACTATTGTGCATTAGCCTAATATGGCTTATATGATGTAATTAGCATATATTACTATTGTGGATTAGCCTAATATGGCTTATATGATGTAATTAGCATATATTACAATTGTGCATTAGCCAAATATGGCTTATATGATGTAATTAGCATATATTACTATTGTGGATTAGCCTAATATGGCTTATATGATGTAATTAGCATATATTACTATTGTGCATTAGCCTAATATGGCTTATATGATGTAATTAGCATATATTACTATTGTGCATTGGCCGAATATGGCTTATATGATGTAATTAGCATATATTACTATTGTACGTTAGCCTAATATAGCTTATACGGTGTAATTAGCATATATTATTATTGTGCATTAGCCTAATATGGCTTATATGATGTAATTAGCATATATTACTATTGTGCATTAGCCTAATATGGCTTATATGATGTAATTAGCATATATTACTATTGTGCATTAGCCTAATATGGCTTATACGATGTAATTAGCATATATTATTATTGTGCATTAGCCTAATATGGCTTATATGATGTAATTAGCATATATTACTATTGTGCATTAGCCTAATATGGCTTATATGATGTAATTAGCATATATTACTATTGTGCATTAGCCAAATATGGCTTATATGATGTAATTAGCATATATTACTATTGTGCATTAGCCTAATATGGCTTATACGATGTAATTAGCATATATTACTATTGTGCATTAGCCGAATATGGCTTATATGATGTAATTAGCATATATTACTATTGTGCATTAGCCTAATATGGCTTATACGATGTAATTAGCATATATTATTATTGTGCATTAGCCGAATATGGCTTATACGATGTAATTAGCATATATTACTATTGTGCATTAGCCTAATATGGCTTATACGATGTAATTAGCATATATTACTATTGTGGATTAGCCTAATATGGCTTATATGATGTAATTAGCATATATTACTATTGTGCATTAGCCTAATATGGCTTATATGATGTAATTAGCATATATTACTATTGTGGATTAGCCTATTATGGCTTATACGATGTAATTAGCATATATTACTATTGTGCATTGGCCGAATATGGCTTATATGATGTAATTAGCTTATATTACTATTGTGGATTAGCCTAATATGGCTTATATGATGTAATTAGCATATATTATTATTGTGCATTAGCCTAATATGGCTTATATGATGTAATTAGCATATATTACTATTGTGCATTGGCCGAATATGGCTTATATGATGTAATTAGCATATATTACTATTGTGCGTTAGCCTAATATGGCTTATATGATGTAATTAGCACATATTATTATTGTGCATTAGCCTAATATGGCTTATATGATGTAATTAGCATATATTACTATTGTGCATTAGCCTAATATGGCTTATACGATGTAATTAGCATATATTATTATTGTGCATTAGCCTAATATGGCTTATATGATGTAATTAGCATATATTACTATTGTGGATTAGCCTAATATGGCTTATACGATGTAATTAGCATATATTACTATTGTGGATTAGCCTAATATGGCTTATATGATGTAATTAGCATATATTACTATTGTGGATTAGCCTAATATGGCTTATATGATGTAATTAGCATATATTACTATTGTGGATTAGCCTAATATGGCTTATATGATGTAATTAGCATATATTACTATTGTGCATTAGCCTAATATGGCTTATACGATGTAATTAGCATATATTACTATTGTGCATTAGCCTAATATGGCTTATATGATGTAATTAGCATATATTACTACTGTGCATTGGCCTAATATGGCTTATATGATGTAATTAGCATATATTACTATTGTGGATTAGCCTAATATGGCTCATATGATGTAATTAGCATATATTACTATTGTGGATTAGCCTAATATGGCTTATACGATGTAATTAGCATATATTACTATTGTGGATTAGCCTAATATGGCTTATATGATGTAATTAGCATATATTACTATTGTGCATTAGCCTAATATGGCTTATATGATGTAATTAGCATATATTACTATTGTGCATTGGCCGAATATGGCTTATATGATGTAATTAGCATATATTACTATTGTGCATTAGCCTAATATGGCTTATATGATGTAATTAGCATATATTACTAATGTGGATTAGCCTAATATGGCTTATATGATGTAATTAGCATATATTACTATTGTGGATTAGCCGAATATGGCTTATATGATGTAATTAGCATATATTACTATTGTGCATTAGCCTAATATGGCTTATATGATGTAATTAGCATATATTACTATTGTGGATTAGCCTAATATGGCTTATATGATGTAATTAGCAAATATTACTATTGTGGATTAGCCTAATGTGGCTTATATGATGTAATTAGCATATATTACTATTGTGCATTAGCCTAATAGCCGAATATGGCTTATATGATGTAATTAGCATATATTACTATTGTGGATTAGCCGAATATGGCTTATATGATGTAATTAGCATATATTACTATTGTGCATTGGCCGAATATGGCTTATATGATGTAATTAGCATATATTACTATTGTGGATTAGCCTAATATGGCTTATATGATGTAATTAGCATATATTACTCTTGTGGATTAGCCTAATATGGCTTATATGATGTAATTAGCATATATTACTATTGTGGATTAGCCTAATATGGCTTATATGATGTAATTAGCATATATTACTATTGTGCATTAGCCTAATATGGCTTATATGATGTAATTAGCATATATTACTATTGTGCATTAGCCTAATATAGCTTATATGATGTAATTAGCATATATTATTATTGTGCATTAGCCTAATATGGCTTATATGATGTAATTAGCATATATTACTATTGTGGATTAGCCTAATATGGCTTATATGATGTAATTAGCATATATTACTATTGTGCATTAGCCTAATATGGCTTATATGATGTAATTAGCAAATATTATTATTGTGCATTAGCCAAATATGGCTTATATGATGTAATTAGCATATATTACTGTTGTGGATTAGCCTAATATGGCTTATATGATGTAATTAGCATATATTACTATTGTACATTAGCCTAATATGGCTTATATGATGTAATTAGCATATATTACTATTGTGCATTAGCCTAATATGGCTTATATGATGTAATTAGCATATATTACTATTGTGCATTGGCCGAATATGGCTTATATGATGTAATTAGCATATATTACTATTGTGCATTAGCCTAATATGGCTTATATGATGTAATTAGCATATATTACTATTGTACATTAGCCTAATATGGCTTATACGATGTAATTAGCATATATTACTATTGTGCGTTAGCCTAATATGGCTTATATGATGTAATTAGCATATATTACTATTGTGCATTAGCCTAATATGGCTTATATGATGTAATTAGCATATATTACTATTGTGCATTAGCCTAATATGGCTTATATGATGTAATTAGCATATATTATTACTGTGCATTAGCCTAATATGGCTCATGTGATGTAATTAGCATATATTACTATTGTGCATTAGCCTAATATGGCTTATATGATATAATTAGCATATATTACTATTGTGCATTAGCCGAATATGGCTTATATGATGTAATTAGCATATATTACTATTGTGCATTAGCCTAATATGGCTTATACGATGTAATTAGCATATATTATTATTGTGCATTAGCCGAATATGGCTTATACGATGTAATTAGCATATATTACTATTGTGGATTAGCCTAATATGGCTTATATGATGTAATTAGCATATATTACAATTGTGCATTAGCCAAATATGGCTTATATGATGTAATTAGCATATATTACTATTGTGGATTAGCCTAATATGGCTTATATGATGTAATTAGCATATATTACTATTGTGGATTAGCCTAATATGGCTTATATGATGTAATTAGCATATATTACTATTGTGCATTAGCCTAATATGGCTTATATGATGTAATTAGCATATATTACTATTGTGCATTGGCCGAATATGGCTTATATGATGTAATTAGCATATATTACTATTGTACGTTAGCCTAATATAGCTTATACGGTGTAATTAGCATATATTATTATTGTGCATTAGCCTAATATGGCTTATATGATGTAATTAGCATATATTACTATTGTGCATTAGCCTAATATGGCTTATATGATGTAATTAGCATATATTACTATTGTGCATTAGCCTAATATGGCTTATACGATGTAATTAGCATATATTATTATTGTGCATTAGCCTAATATGGCTTATATGATGTAATTAGCATATATTACTATTGTGCATTAGCCTAATATGGCTTATATGATGTAATTAGCATATATTACTATTGTGCATTAGCCAAATATGGCTTATATGATGTAATTAGCATATATTACTATTGTGCATTAGCCTAATATGGCTTATACGATGTAATTAGCATATATTACTATTGTGCATTAGCCGAATATGGCTTATATGATGTAATTAGCATATATTACTATTGTGCATTAGCCTAATATGGCTTATACGATGTAATTAGCATATATTATTATTGTGCATTAGCCGAATATGGCTTATACGATGTAATTAGCATATATTACTATTGTGCATTAGCCTAATATGGCTTATACGATGTAATTAGCATATATTACTATTGTGGATTAGCCTAATATGGCTTATATGATGTAATTAGCATATATTACTATTGTGCATTAGCCTAATATGGCTTATATGATGTAATTAGCATATATTACTATTGTGGATTAGCCTATTATGGCTTATACGATGTAATTAGCATATATTACTATTGTGCATTGGCCGAATATGGCTTATATGATGTAATTAGCTTATATTACTATTGTGGATTAGCCTAATATGGCTTATATGATGTAATTAGCATATATTATTATTGTGCATTAGCCTAATATGGCTTATATGATGTAATTAGCATATATTACTATTGTGCATTGGCCGAATATGGCTTATATGATGTAATTAGCATATATTACTATTGTGCGTTAGCCTAATATGGCTTATATGATGTAATTAGCACATATTATTATTGTGCATTAGCCTAATATGGCTTATATGATGTAATTAGCATATATTACTATTGTGCATTAGCCTAATATGGCTTATACGATGTAATTAGCATATATTATTATTGTGCATTAGCCTAATATGGCTTATATGATGTAATTAGCATATATTACTATTGTGGATTAGCCTAATATGGCTTATACAATGTAATTAGCATATATTACTATTGTGGATTAGCCTAATATGGCTTATATGATGTAATTAGCGTATATTACTATTGTGGATTAGCCTAATATGGCTTATATGATGTAATTAGCATATATTACTATTGTGGATTAGCCTAATATGGCTTATATGATGTAATTAGCATATATTACTATTGTGCATTAGCCTAATATGGCTTATACGATGTAATTAGCATATATTACTATTGTGCATTAGCCTAATATGGCTTATATGATGTAATTAGCATATATTACTACTGTGCATTGGCCTAATATGGCTTATATGATGTAATTAGCATATATTACTATTGTGGATTAGCCTAATATGGCTCATATGATGTAATTAGCATATATTACTATTGTGGATTAGCCTAATATGGCTTATACGATGTAATTAGCATATATTACTATTGTGGATTAGCCTAATATGGCTTATATGATGTAATTAGCATATATTACTATTGTGTATTAGCCTAATATGGCTTATATGATGTAATTAGCATATATTACTATTGTGGATTAGCCTAATATGGCTTATATGAAGTAATTAGCATATATTACTATTGTGCATTGGCCGAATATGGCTTATATGATGTAATTAGCATATATTACTATTGTGCATTAGCCTAATATGGCTTATATGATGTAATTAGCATATATTACTAATGTGGATTAGCCTAATATGGCTTATATGATGTAATTAGCATATATTACTATTGTGGATTAGCCGAATATGGCTTATATGATGTAATTAGCATATATTACTATTGTGCATTAGCCTAATATGGCTTATATGATGTAATTAGCATATATTACTATTGTGGATTAGCCTAATATGGCTTATATGATGTAATTAGCAAATATTACTATTGTGGATTAGCCTAATGTGGCTTATATGATGTAATTAGCATATATTACTATTGTGCATTAGCCTAATAGCCGAATATGGCTTATATGATGTAATTAGCATATATTACTATTGTGGATTAGCCGAATATGGCTTATATGATGTAATTAGCATATATTACTATTGTGCATTGGCCGAATATGGCTTATATGATGTAATTAGCATATATTACTATTGTGGATTAGCCTAATATGGCTTATATGATGTAATTAGCATATATTACTCTTGTGGATTAGCCTAATATGGCTTATATGATGTAATTAGCATATATTACTATTGTGGATTAGCCTAATATGGCTTATATGATGTAATTAGCATATATT
The DNA here is from genome assembly GCF_978046115.1 of Saccoglossus kowalevskii. Lineage (NCBI taxonomy): Eukaryota > Metazoa > Hemichordata > Enteropneusta > Harrimaniidae > Saccoglossus > Saccoglossus kowalevskii. Next base: position 39,757,843 of record NC_140646.1, read on the forward strand.
ACTATTGTGCATTAGCCTAATATGGCTTATATGATGTAATTAGCATATATTACTATTGTGCATTAGCCTAATATAGCTTATATGATGTAATTAGCATATATTATTATTGTGCATTAGCCTAATATGGCTTATATGATGTAATTAGCATATATTACTATTGTGGATTAGCCTAATATGGCTTATATGATGTAATTAGCATATATTACTATTGTGCATTAGCCTAATATGGCTTATATGATGTAATTAGCAAATATTATTATTGTGCATTAGCCAAATATGGCTTATATGATGTAATTAGCATATATTACTGTTGTGGATTAGCCTAATATGGCTTATATGATGTAATTAGCATATATTACTATTGTACATTAGCCTAATATGGCTTATATGATGTAATTAGCATATATTACTATTGTGCATTAGCCTAATATGGCTTATATGATGTAATTAGCATATATTACTATTGTGCATTGGCCGAATATGGCTTATATGATGTAATTAGCATATATTACTATTGTGCATTAGCCTAATATGGCTTATATGATGTAATTAGCATATATTACTATTGTACATTAGCCTAATATGGCTTATACGATGTAATTAGCATATATTACTATTGTGCGTTAGCCTAATATGGCTTATATGATGTAATTAGCATATATTACTATTGTGCATTAGCCTAATATGGCTTATATGATGTAATTAGCATATATTACTATTGTGCATTAGCCTAATATGGCTTATATGATGTAATTAGCATATATTATTACTGTGCATTAGCCTAATATGGCTCATATGATGTAATTAGCATATATTACTATTGTGCATTAGCCTAATATGGCTTATATGATATAATTAGCATATATTACTATTGTGCATTAGCCGAATATGGCTTATATGATGTAATTAGCATATATTACTATTGTGCATTAGCCTAATATGGCTTATACGATGTAATTAGCATATATTATTATTGTGCATTAGCCGAATATGGCTTATACGATGTAATTAGCATATATTACTATTGTGGATTAGCCTAATATGGCTTATATGATGTAATTAGCATATATTACAATTGTGCATTAGCCAAATATGGCTTATATGATGTAATTAGCATATATTACTATTGTGGATTAGCCTAATATGGCTTATATGATGTAATTAGCATATATTACTATTGTGCATTAGCCTAATATGGCTTATATGATGTAATTAGCATATATTACTATTGTGCATTGGCCGAATATGGCTTATATGATGTAATTAGCATATATTACTATTGTACGTTAGCCTAATATGGCTTATACGGTGTAATTAGCATATATTATTATTGTGCATTAGCCTAATATGGCTTATATGATGTAATTAGCATATATTATTATTGTGCATTAGCCTAATATGGCTTATATGATGTAATTAGCATATATTACTATTGTGCATTAGCCTAATATGGCTTATATGATGTAATTAGCATATATTACTATTGTGGATTAGCCTAATATGGCTTATATGATGTAATTAGCAAATATTACTATTGTGGATTAGCCTAATGTGGCTTATATGATGTAATTAGCATATATTACTATTGTGCATTAGCCTAATAGCCGAATATGGCTTATATGATGTAATTAGCATATATTACTATTGTGGATTAGCCGAATATGGCTTATATGATGTAATTAGCATATATTACTATTGTGCATTGGCCGAATATGGCTTATATGATGTAATTAGCATATATTACTATTGTGGATTAGCCTAATATGGCTTATATGATGTAATTAGCATATATTACTCTTGTGGATTAGCCTAATATGGCTTATATGATGTAATTAGCATATATTACTATTGTGGATTAGCCTAATATGGCTTATATGATGTAATTAGCATATATTACTATTGTGCATTAGCCTAATATGGCTTATATGATGTAATTAGCATATATTACTATTGTGCATTAGCCTAATATGGCTTATATGATGTAATTAGCATATATTATTACTGTGCATTAGCCTAATATGGCTCATATGATGTAATTAGCATATATTACTATTGTGCATTAGCCTAATATGGCTTATATGATATAATTAGCATATATTACTATTGTGCATTAGCCGAATATGGCTTATATGATGTAATTAGCATATATTACTATTGTGCATTAGCCTAATATGGCTTATACGATGTAATTAGCATATATTATTATTGTGCATTAGCCGAATATGGCTTATACGATGTAATTAGCATATATTACTATTGTGGATTAGCCTAATATGGCTTATATGATGTAATTAGCATATATTACAATTGTGCATTAGCCAAATATGGCTTATATGATGTAATTAGCATATATTACTATTGTGGATTAGCCTAATATGGCTTATATGATGTAATTAGCATATATTACTATTGTGGATTAGCCTAATATGGCTTATATGATGTAATTAGCATATATTACTATTGTGCATTAGCCTAATATGGCTTATATGATGTAATTAGCATATATTACTATTGTGCATTAGCCTAATATGGCTTATATGATGTAATTAGCATATATTACTATTGTGCATTAGCCTAATATGGCTTATACGATGTAATTAGCATATATTATTATTGTGCATTAGCCTAATATGGCTTATATGATGTAATTAGCATATATTACTATTGTGCATTAGCCTAATATGGCTTATACGATGTAATTAGCATATATTACTATTGTGCATTAGCCAAATATGGCTTATATGATGTAATTAGCATATATTACTATTGTGCATTAGCCTAATATGGCTTATACGATGTAATTAGCATATATTACTATTGTGCATTAGCCGAATATGGCTTATATGATGTAATTAGCATATATTACTATTGTGCATTAGCCTAATATGGCTTATACGATGTAATTAGCATATATTATTATTATGCATTAGCCGAATATGGCTTATACGATGTAATTAGCATATATTACTATTGTGCATTAGCCTAATATGGCTTATACGATGTAATTAGCATATATTACTATTGTGGATTAGCCTAATATGGCTTATATGATGTAATTAGCATATATTACTATTGTGCATTAGCCTAATATGGCTTATATGATGTAATTAGCATATATTACTATTGTGGATTAGCCTATTATGGCTTATACGATGTAATTAGCATATATTACTATTGTGCATTGGCCGAATATGGCTTATATGATGTAATTAGCTTATATTACTATTGTGGATTAGCCTAATATGGCTTATATGATGTAATTAGCATATATTATTATTGTGCATTAGCCTAATATGGCTTATATGATGTAATTAGCATATATTACTATTGTGCATTGGCCGAATATGGCTTATATGATGTAATTAGCATATATTACTATTGTGCGTTAGCCTAATATGGCTTATATGATGTAATTAGCACATATTATTATTGTGCATTAGCCTAATATGGCTTATATGATGTAATTAGCATATATTACTATTGTGCATTAGCCTAATATGGCTTATACGATGTAATTAGCATATATTATTATTGTGCATTAGCCTAATATGGCTTATATGATGTAATTAGCATATATTACTATTGTGGATTAGCCTAATATGGCTTATACGATGTAATTAGCATATATTACTATTGTGGATTAGCCTAATATGGCTTATATGATGTAATTAGCGTATATTACTATTGTGGATTAGCCTAATATGGCTTATATGATGTAATTAGCATATATTACTATTGTGGATTAGCCTAATATGGCTTATATGATGTAATTAGCATATATTACTATTGTGCATTAGCCTAATATGGCTTATACGATGTAATTAGCATATATTACTATTGTGCATTAGCCTAATATGGCTTATATGATGTAATTAGCATATATTACTACTGTGCATTGGCCTAATATGGCTTATATGATGTAATTAGCATATATTACTATTGTGGATTAGCCTAATATGGCTCATATGATGTAATTAGCATATATTACTATTGTGGATTAGCCTAATATGGCTTATACGATGTAATTAGCATATATTACTATTGTGGATTAGCCTAATATGGCTTATATGATGTAATTAGCATATATTACTATTGTGCATTAGCCTAATATGGCTTATATGATGTAATTAGCATATATTACTATTGTGGATTAGCCTAATATGGCTTATATGAAGTAATTAGCATATATTACTATTGTGCATTGGCCGAATATGGCTTATATGATGTAATTAGCATATATTACTATTGTGCATTAGCCTAATATGGCTTATATGATGTAATTAGCATATATTACTAATGTGGATTAGCCTAATATGGCTTATATGATGTAATTAGCATATATTACTATTGTGGATTAGCCGAATATGGCTTATATGATGTAATTAGCATATATTACTATTGTTGCATTAGCCTAATATGGCTTATATGATGTAATTAGCATATATTACTATTGTGCATTAGCCTAATATGGCTTATATGATGTAATTAGCAAATATTACTATTGTGGATTAGCCTAATGTGGCTTATATGATGTAATTAGCATATATTACTATTGTGCATTAGCCTAATAGCCGAATATGGCTTATATGATGTAATTAGCATATATTACTATTGTGGATTAGCCGAATATGGCTTATATGATGTAATTAGCATATATTACTATTGTGCATTGGCCGAATATGGCTTATATGATGTAATTAGCATATATTACTATTGTGGATTAGCCCTAATATGGCTTATATGATGTAATTAGCATATATTACTCTTGTGGATTAGCCTAATATGGCTTATATGATGTAATTAGCATATATTACTATTGTGGATTAGCCTAATATGGCTTATATGATGTAATTAGCATATATTACTATTGTGCATTAGCCTAATATGGCTTATATGATGTAATTAGCATATATTACTATTGTGCATTAGCCTAATATAGCTTATATGATGTAATTAGCATATATTATTATTGTGCATTAGCCTAATATGGCTTATATGATGTAATTAGCATATATTACTATTGTGGATTAGCCTAATATGGCTTATATGATGTAATTAGCATATATTACTATTGTGCATTAGCTAATATGGCTTATATGATGTAATTAGCAAATATTATTATTGTGCATTAGCCAATATGGCTTATATGATGTAATTAGCATATATTACTGTTGTGGATTAGCCTAATATGGCTTATATGATGTAATTAGCATATATTACTATTGTACATTAGCCTAATATGGCTTATATGATGTAATTAGCATATATTACTATTGTGCATTAGCCTAATATGGCTTATATGATGTAATTAGCATATATTACTATTGTGCATTGGCCGAATATGGCTTATATGATGTAATTAGCATATATTACTATTGTGCATTAGCCTAATATGGCTTATATGATGTAATTAGCATATATTACTATTGTACATTAGCCTAATATGGCTTATACGATGTAATTAGCATATATTACTATTGTGCGTTAGCCTAATATGGCTTATATGATGTAATTAGCATATATTACTATTGTGCATTAGCCTAATATGGCTTATATGATGTAATTAGCATATATTACTATTGTGCATTAGCCTAATATGGCTTATATGATGTAATTAGCATATATTATTACTGTGCAATAGCCTAATATGGCTCATATGATGTAATTAGCATATATTACTATTGTGCATTAGCCTAATATGGCTTATATGATATAATTAGCATATATTACTATTGTGCATTAGCCGAATATGGCTTATATGATGTAATTAGCATATATTACTATTGTGCATTAGCCTAATATGGCTTATACGATGTAATTAGCATATATTATTATTGTGCATTAGCCGAATATGGCTTATACGATGTAATTAGCATATATTACTATTGTGGATTAGCCTAAATATGGCTTATATGATGTAATTAGCATATATACAATTGTGCATTAGCCAAATATGGCTTATATGATGTAATTAGCATATATTACTATTGTGGATTAGCCTAATATGGCTTATATGATGTATTAGCATATATTACTATTGTGCATTAGCCTAATATGGCTTATATGATGTAATTAGCATATATTACTATTGTGCATTGGCCGAATATGGCTTATATGATGTAATTAGCATATATTACTATGTACGTTAGCCTAATATGGCTTATACGGTGTAATTAGCATATATTATTATTGTGCATTAGCCTAATATGGCTTATATGATGAATTAGCATATATTATTATTGTGCATTAGCCTAATATGGCTTATATGATGTAATTAGCATATATTACTATTGTGCATTGGCCGAATATGGCTTATATGATGTAATTAGCATATATTACTATTGTGGATTAGCCGAATATGGCTTATATGATGTAATTAGCATATATTACTATTGTGCATTAGCCTAATATGGCTTATATGATGTAATTAGCATATATTACTATTGTGGATTAGCCTAATATGGCTTATACGATGTAATTAGCATATATTACTATTGTGCATTGGCCGAATATGGCTTATATGATGTAATTAGCTTATATTACTATTGTGGATTAGCCTAATATGGCTTATATGATGTAATTAGCATATATTATTATTGTGCATTAGCCTAATATGGCTTATATGATGTAATTAGCATATATTACTATTGTGCATTGGCCGAATATGCTTATGTGATGTAATTAGCATATATTACTATTGTGCGTTAGCCTAATATGGCTTATATGATGTAATTAGCACATATTATATTGTGCATTAGCCTAATATGCTTATATGATGTAATTAGCATATATTACTATTGTGCATTAGCCTAATATGGCTTATACGATGTAATTAGCATATATTATTATTGTGCATTAGCCTAATATGGCTTATATGATGTAATTAGCATATATTACTATTGTGGATTAGCCTAATATGGCTTATACGATGTAATTAGCATATATTACTATTGTGGATTAGCCTAATATGGCTTATATGATGTAATTAGCATATATTACTATTGTGCATTAGCCTAATATGGCTTATATGATGTAATTAGCATATATTACTATTGTGGATTAGCCTAATATGGCTTATATGATGTAATTAGCATATATTACTATTGTGCATTGGCCGAATATGGCTTATATGATGTATTTAGCATATATTACTATTGTGCATTAGCCTAATATGGCTTATATGATGTAATTAGCATATATTACTAATGTGATTAGCCTAATATGGCTTATATGATGTAATTAGCATATATTACTATTGTGGATTAGCCGAATATGGCTTATATGATGTAATTAGCATATATTACTATTGTGCATTGGCCGAATATGGCTTATATGATGTATTAGCATATATTACTATTGTGCGTTAGCCTAATATGGCTTATATGATGTAATTAGCACATATTATTATTGTGCAATTAGCCTAATATGGCTTATATGATGTAATTAGCATATATTACTATTGTGCATTAGCCTAATATGGCTTATACGGTTTTAATTAGCATATATTATTATTGTGCATTAGCCTAATATGGCTTATATGATGTAATTAGCATATATTACTATTGTGGATTAGCATAATATGGCTTATACGATGTAATTAGCATATATTACTATTGTGGATTAGCCTAATATGGCTATATGATGTAATTAGCATATATTACTATTGTGCATTAGCCTAATATGGCTTATATGATGTAATTAGCATATATTACTATTGTGGATTAGCCTAATATGGCTTATATGATGTAATTAGCATATATTACTATTGTGCATTGGCCGAATATGGCTTATATGATGTAATTAGCATATATTACTATTGTGCATTAGCCTAATATGGCTTATATGATGTAATTAGCATATATTACTAATGTGGATTAGCCTAATATGGCTTATATGATGTAATTAGCATATATTACTATTGTGGATTAGCCGAATATGGCTTATATGATGTAATTAGCATATATTACTATTGTGCATTGGCCGAATATGGCTTATATGATGTAATTAGCATATATTACTATTGTGGATTAGCCTAATATGGCTTATATGATGTAATTAGCAAATATTACTATTGTGGATTAGCCTAATGTGGCTTATATGATGTAATTAGCATATATTACTATTGTGCATTAGCCTAATAGCCGAATATGGCTTATATGATGTAATTAGCATATATTACTATTGTGGATTAGCCTAATATGGCTTATATGATGTAATTAGCATATATTACTATTGTGCATTGGCCGAATATGGCTTATATGATGTAATTAGCATATATTACTATTGTGGATTAGCCAAATATGGCTTATATGATGTAATTAGCATATATTACTCTTGTGGATTAGCCTAATATGGCTTATATGATGTAATTAGCATATATTACTATTGTGGATTAGCATAATATGGCTTATATGATGTAATTAGCATATATTACTATTGTGCATTAGCCTAATATGGCTTATATGATGTAATTAGCATATATTACTATTGTGCATTAGCCTAATATAGCTTATATGATGTAATTAGCATATATTATTATTGTGCATTAGCCTAATATGGCTTATATGATGTAATTAGCATATATTACTATTGTGGATTAGCCTAATATGGCTTATATGATGTAATTAGCATATATTACTATTGTGCATTAGCCTAATATGGCTTATATGATGTAATTAGCAAATATTATTATTGTGCATTAGCCAAATATGGCTTATATGATGTAATTAGCATATATTACTATTGTGGATTAGCCTAATATGGCTTATATGATGTAATTAGCATATATTACTATTGTACATTAGCCTAATATGGCTTATATGATGTAATTAGCATATATTACTATTGTGCATTAGCCTAATATGGCTTATATGATGTAATTAGCATATATTACTATTGTACGTTAGCCTAATATGGCTTATACGATGTAATTAGCATATATTACTATTGTGCGTTAGCCTAATATGGCTTATATGATGTAATTAGCATATATTACTATTGTGCATTAGCCTAATATGGCTTATATGATGTAATTAGCATATATTACTATTGTGCATTAGCCTAATATGGCTTATATGATGTAATTAGCATATATTATTACTGTGCATTAGCCTAATATGGCTCATATGATGTAATTAGCATATATTACTATTGTGCATTAGCCTAATATGGCTTATATGATATAATTAGCATATATTACTATTGTGCATTAGCCGAATATGGCTTATATGATGTAATTAGCATATATTACTATTGTGCATTAGCCTAATATGGCTTATACGATGTAATTAGCATATATTATTATTGTGCATTAGCCGAATATGGCTTATACGATGTAATTAGCATATATTACTATTGTGGATTAGCCTAATATGGCTTATATGATGTAATTAGCATATATTACAATTGTGCATTAGCCAAATATGGCTTATATGATGTAATTAGCATATATTACTATTGTGGATTAGCCTAATATGGCTTATATGATGTAATTAGCATATATTACTATTGTGGATTAGCCTAATATGGCTTATACGATGTAATTAGCATATATTACTATTGTGCATTGGCCGAATATGGCTTATATGATGTAATTAGCTTATATTACTATTGTGGATTAGCCTAATATGGCTTATATGATGTAATTAGCATATATTATTATTGTGCATTAGCCTAATATGGCTTATATGATGTAATTAGCATATATTACTATTGTGGATTAGCCTAATATGGCTTATATGATGTAATTAGCATATATTACTATTGTGGATTAGCCTAATATGGCTTATATGATGTAATTAGCATATATTACTATTGTGGATTAGCCTAATATGGCTTATATGATGTAATTAGCATATATTACTATTGTGCATTAGCCTAATATGGCTTATACGATGTAATTAGCATATATTACTATTGTGCATTAGCCTAATATGGCTTATATGATGTAATTAGCATATATTACTACTGTGCATTGGCCTAATATGGCTTATATGATGTAATTAGCATATATTACTATTGTGGATTAGCCTAATATGGCTCATATGATGTAATTAGCATATATTACTATTGTGGATTAGCCTAATATGGCTTATACGATGTAATTAGCATATATTACTATTGTGGATTAGCCTAATATGGCTTATATGATGTAATTAGCATATATTACTATTGTGCATTAGCCTAATATGGCTTATATGATGTAATTAGCATATATTACTATTGTGGATTAGCCTAATATGGCTTATATGATGTAATTAGCATATATTACTATTGTGCATTGGCCGAATATGGCTTATATGATGTTATTAGCATATATTACTATTGTGCATTAGCCTAATATGGCTTATATGATGTAATTAGCATATATTACTAATGTGGATTAGCCTAATATGGCTTATATGATGTAATTAGCATATATTACTATTGTGGATTAGTCGAATATGGCTTATATGATGTAATTAGCATATATTACTATTGTGCATTGGCCGAATATGGCTTATATGATGTAATTAGCATATATTACTATTGTGGATTAGCCTAATATGGCTTATATGATGTAATTACCAAATATTACTATTGTGGATTAGCCTAATGTGGCTTATATGATGTAATTAGCATATATTACTATTGTGCATTAGCCTAGTAGCCGAATATGGCTTATATGATGTAATTAGCATATATTACTATTGTGGATTAGCCGAATATGGCTTATATGATGTAATTAGCATATATTACTATTGTGCATTGGCCGAATATGGCTTATATGATGTAATTAGCATATATTACTATTGTGGATTAGCCTAATATGGCTTATATGATGTAATTAGCATATATTACTCTTGTGGATTAGCCTAATATGGCTTATATGATGTAATTAGCATATATTACTATTGTGGATTAGCCTAATATGGCTTATATGATGTAATTAGCATATATTACTATTGTGCATTAGCCTAATATGGCTTATATGATGTAATTAGCATATATTACTATTGTGCATTAGCCTAATATAGCTTATATGATGTAATTAGCATATATTATTATTGTGCATTAGCCTAATATGGCTTATATGATGTAATTAGCATATATTACTATTGTGGATTAGCCAAATATGGCTTATATGATGTAATTAGCATATATTACTATTGTGGATTAGCCTAATATGGCTTATATGATGTAATTAGCATATATTACTATTGTACATTAGCCTAATATGGCTTATATGATGTAATTAGCATATATTACTATTGTGCATTAGCCTAATATGGCTTATATGATGTAATTAGCATATATTACTATTGTGCATTGGCCGAATATGGCTTATATGATGTAATTAGCATACATTACTATTGTGCATTAGCCTAATATGGCTTATATGATGTAATTAGCAAATATTACTATTGTACATTAGCCTAATATGGCTTATACGATGTAATTAGCATATATTACTATTGTGCGTTAGCCTAATATGGCTTATATGATGTAATTAGCATATATTACTATTGTGCATTAGCCTAATATGGCTTATATGATGTAATTAGCATATATTACTATTGTGCATTAGCCTAATATGGCTTATATGATGTAATTAGCATATATTATTACTGTGCATTAGCCTAATATGGCTCATATGATGTAATTAGCATATATTACTATTGTGCATTAGCCTAATATGGCTTATATGATATAATTAGCATATATTACTATTGTGCATTAGCCGAATATGGCTTATATGATGTAATTAGCATATATTACTATTGTGCATTAGCCTAATATGGCTTATACGATGTAATTAGCATATATTATTATTGTGCATTAGCCGAATATGGCTTATACGATGTAATTAGCATATATTACTATTGTGGATTAGCCTAATATGGCTTATATGATGTAATTAGCATATATTACAATTGTGCATTAGCCAAATATGGCTTATATGATGTAATTAGCATATATTACTATTGTGGATTAGCCTAATATGGCTTATATGATGTAATTAGCATATATTACTATTGTGCATTAGCCTAATATGGCTTATATGATGTAATTAGCATATATTACTATTGTGCATTGGCCGAATATGGCTTATATGATGTAATTAGCATATATTACTATTGTACGTTAGCCTAATATGGCTTATACGGTGTAATTAGCATATATTATTATTGTGCATTAGCCTAATATGGCTTATATGATGTAATTAGCATATATTACTATTGTGCATTAGCCTAATATGGCTTATATGATGTAATTAGCATATATTACTATTGTGCATTAGCCTAATATGGCTTATACGATGTAATTAGCATATATTATTATTGTGCATTAGCCTAATATGGCTTATATGATGTAATTAGCATATATTACTATTGTGCATTAGCCTAATATGGCTTATATGATGTAATTAGCATATATTACTATTGTGCATTAGCCAAATATGGCTTATATGATGTAATTAGCATATATTACTATTGTGCATTAGCCTAATATGGCTTATACGATGTAATTAGCATATATTACTATTGTGCATTAGCCGAATATGGCTTATACGATGTAATTAGCATATACTACTATTGTGCATTAGCCTAATATGGCTTATACGATGTAATTAGCATATATTATTATTGTGCATTAGCCGAATATGGCTTATACGATGTAATTAGCATATATTACTATTGTGCATTAGCCTAATATGGCTTATACGATGTAATTAGCATATATTACTATTGTGGATTAGCCTAATATGGCTTATATGATGTAATTAGCATATATTACTATTGTGCATTAGCCTAATATGGCTTATATGATGTAATTAGCATATATTACTATTGTGGATTAGCCTAATATGGCTTATACGATGTAATTAGCATATATTACTATTGTGCATTGGCCGAATATGGCTTATATGATGTAATTAGCTTATATTACTATTGTGGATTAGCCTAATATGGCTTATATGATGTAATTAGCATATATTACTATTGTGCATTGGCCGAATATGGCTTATATGATGTAATTAGCATATATTACTATTGTGCGTTAGCCTAATATGGCTTATATGATGTAATTAGCACATATTATTATTGTGCATTAGCCTAATATGGCTTATATGATGTAATTAGCATATATTACTATTGTGCATTAGCCTAATATGGCTTATATGATGTAATTAGCATATATTACTATAGTGCATTAGCCGAATATGGCTTATATGATGTAATTAGCATATATTACTATTGTGCATTAGCCTAATATGGCTTATACGATGTAATTAGCATATATTATTATTGTGCATTAGCCGAATATGGCTTATACGATGTAATTAGCATATATTACTATTGTGCATTAGCCAAATATGGCTTATATGATGTAATTAGCATATATTACTATTGTGCATTGGTCGAATATGGCTTATATGATGTAATTAGCATATATTACTATTGTGCATTAGCCTAATATGGCTTATATGATGTAATTAGCATATATTACTATTGTGCATTGGTTGAATATGGCTTATATGATGTAATTAGCATATATTACTATTGTGCATTAGCCTAATATGGCTTATACGATGTAATTAGCATATATTACTATTGTGCATTAGCCTAACATGGCTTATATGATGTAATTAGCATATATTACTATTGTGCATTGGCCTAATATGGCTTATATGATGTAATTAGCATATATTACTATTGTGGATTAGCCTAATATGGCTTATATGATGTAATTAGCATATATTACTATTGTGCATTGGTCGAATATGGCTTATATGATGTAATTAGCATATATTACTATTGTGCATTGGTCGAATATGGCTTATATGATGTAATTAGCATATATTACTATTGTGGATTAGCCTAATATGGCTTATATGATGTAATTAGCATATATTACTATTGTGCATTAGCCTAATATGGCTTATATGATGTAATTAGCATATATTACTATTGTGCATTAGCCTAATATGGCTTATATGATGTAATTAGCATATATTACTATTGTGCATTAGCCTAATATGGCTTATATGATGTAATTAGCATATATTACTATTGTGCATTAGCCTAATATGGCTTATATGATGTAATTAGCATATATTACTATTGTGCATTAGCCTAATATGGCTTATACGATGTAATTAGCATATATTACTATTGTGCATTCGCCTAATATGGCTTATACGATGTAATTAGCATATATTACTATTGTGGATTAGCCTAATATGGCTTATATGATGTAATTAGCATATATTACTATTGTGCATTAGCCTAATATGGCTTATATGATGTAATTAGCATATATTACTATTATGGATTAGCCTAATATGGCTTATATGATGTAATTAGCTTATATTACTATTGTGGATTAGCCTAATATGGCTTATATGATGTAATTAGCATATATTACTATTGTGCATTAGCCTAATATGGCTTATATGATGTAATTAGCATATATTACTATTGTGGATTAGCCTAATATGGCTTATATGATGTAATTAGCATATATTACTATTGTGCATTGGCCGAATATGGCTTATATGATGTAATTAGCATATATTACTATTGTGGATTAGCCTAATATGGCTTATGTGATGTAATTAGCATATATTACTATTGTGGATTAGCCGAATATGGCTTATATGATGTAATTAGCATATATTACTATTGTGCATTGGCCGAATATGGCTTATATGATGTAATTAGCATATATTACTATTGTGGATTAGCCTAATATGGCTTATATGATGTAATTAGCATATATTACTATTGTGCATTAGCCTAATATGGCTTATATGATGTAATTAGCATATATTACTGTTGTGCATTGGTCGAATATGGCTTATATGATGTAATTAGCATATATTACTATTGTGCATTAGCCAAATATGGCTTATATGATGTAATTAGCATATATTACTATTGTGCATTAGCCTAATATGGCTTATATGATGTAATTAGCATATATTACTATTGTGGATTGGCCGAATATGGCTTATATGATGTAATTAGCATATATTACTATTGTGGATTAGCCGAATATGGCTTATATGATGTAATTAGCATATATTACTATTGTGCATTGGCCGAATATGGCTTATATGATGTAATTAGCATATATTACTATTGTGGATTAGCCTAATATGGCTTATATGATGTAATTAGCATATATTACTATTGTGGATTAGCCTAATATGGCTTATATGATGTAATTAGCATATATTACTATTGTGCATTGGTCGAATATGGCTTATATGATGTAATTAGCATATATTACTATTGTGGATTAGCCTAATATGGCTTATATGATGTAATTAGCATATATTACTATTGTGGATTAGCCTAATATGGCTTATATGATGTAATTAGCATATATTACTATTGTGCATTAGCCTAATATGGCTTATATGATGTAATTAGCATATATTACTATTGTGCATTAGCCTAATATGGCTTATATGATGTAATTAGCATATATTACTATTGTGCATTAGCCTAATATGGCTTATATGATGTAATTAGCATATATTACTATTGTGCATTAGCCTAATATGGCTTATATGATGTAATTAGCATATATTACTATTGTGCATTAGCCTAATATGGCTTATATGATGTAATTAGCATATATTACTATTGTGCATTAGCCTAATATGGCTTATACGATGTAATTAGCATATATTACTATTGTGCATTCGCCTAATATGGCTTATACGATGTAATTAGCATATATTACTATTGTGCATTAGCCTAATATGGCTTATACGATGTAATTAGCATATATTACTATTGTGGATTAGCCTAATATGGCTTATATGATGTAATTAGCATATATTACTATTGTGCATTGGTCGAATATGGCTTATATGATGTAATTAGCATATATTACTATTGTGG
This sequence comes from Saccoglossus kowalevskii, assembly GCF_978046115.1. NCBI lineage: Eukaryota > Metazoa > Hemichordata > Enteropneusta > Harrimaniidae > Saccoglossus > Saccoglossus kowalevskii. Next base: position 39,773,739 of record NC_140646.1, read on the forward strand.
ATTAGCCTAATATGGCTTATATGATGTAATTAGCATATATTACTATTGTGCATTAGCCTAATATGGCTTATATGATGTAATTAGCATATATTACTATTGTGCATTAGCCTAATATGGCTTATATGATGTAATTAGCATATATTACTATTGTGCATTAGCCTAATATGGCTTATATGATGTAATTAGCATATATTACTATTGTGCATTAGCCTAATATGGCTTATACGATGTAATTAGCATATATTACTATTGTGCATTCGCTTAATATGGCTTATACGATGTAATTAGCATATATTACTATTGTGGATTAGCCTAATATGGCTTATATGATGTAATTAGCATATATTACTATTGTGCATTAGCCTAATATGGCTTATATGATGTAATTAGCATATATTACTATTATGGATTAGCCTAATATGGCTTATATGATGTAATTAGCTTATATTACTATTGTGGATTAGCCTAATATGGCTTATATGATGTAATTAGCATATATTACTATTGTGGATTGGCCGAATATGGCTTATATGATGTAATTAGCATATATTACTATTGTGGATTAGCCGAATATGGCTTATATGATGTAATTAGCATATATTACTATTGTGCATTGGCCGAATATGGCTTATATGATGTAATTAGCATATATTACTATTGTGGATTAGCCGAATATGGCTTATATGATGTAATTAGCATATATTACTATTGTGCATTGGCCGAATATGGCTTATATGATGTAATTAGCATATATTACTATTGTGGATTAGCCTAATATGGCTTATATGATGTAATTAGCATATATTACTATTGTGCATTAGCCTAATATGGCTTATATGATGTAATTAGCATATATTACTATTGTGCATTAGCCTAATATGGCTTATATGATGTAATTAGCATATATTACTATTGTGGATTGGCCGAATATGGCTTATATGATGTAATTAGCATATATTACTATTGTGGATTAGCCGAATATGGCTTATATGATGTAATTAGCATATATTACTATTGTGCATTGGCCGTATATGGCTTATATGATGTAATTAGCATATATTACTATTGTGGATTAGCCTAATATGGCTTATATGATGTAATTAGCATATATTACTATTGTGGATTAGCCTAATATGGCTTATATGATGTAATTAGCATATATTACTATTGTGGATTAGCCTAATATGGCTTATATGATGTAATTAGCATATATTACTATTGTGCATTAGCCTAATATGGCTTATATGATGTAATTAGCATATATTACTATTGTGCATTAGCCTAATATGGCTTATATGATGTAATTAGCATATATTATTATTGTGCATTAGCCTAATATGGCTTATATGATGTAATTAGCATATATTACTATTGTGCATTAGCCTAATATGGCTTATACGATGTAATTAGCATATATTATTATTGTGCATTAGCCTAATATGGCTTATATGATGTAATTAGCATATATTACTATTGTGCATTAGCCTAATATGGCTTATATGATGTAATTAGCATATATTACTATTGTGCATTAGCCGAATATGGCTTATATGATGTAATTAGCATATATTACTATTGTGCATTAGCCTAATATGGCTTATACGATGTAATTAGCATATATTATTATTGTGCATTAGCCGAATATGGCTTATACGATGTAATTAGCATATATTACTATTGTGCATTAGCCTGATATGGCTTATACGATGTAATTAGCATATATTACTATTGTGCATTGGCCGAATATGGCTTATATGATGTAATTAACATATATTACTATTGTGCATTAGCCTAATATGGCTTATATGATGTAATTAGCATATATTACTGTTGTGCATTGGTCGAATATGGCTTATATGATGTAATTAGCATATATTACTATTGTGCATTAGCCAAATATGGCTTATATGATGTAATTAGCATATATTACTATTGTGCATTGGTCGAATATGGCTTATATGATGTAATTAGCATATATTACTATTGTGGATTAGCCTAATATGGCTTATATGATGTAATTAGCATATATTACTATTGTGGATTAGCCTAATATGGCTTATATGATGTAATTAGCATATATTATTATTGTGCATTAGCCTAATATGGTTTATATGATGTAATTAGCATATATTACTATTGTGCATTGGTCAAATATGGCTTATATGATGTAATTAGCATATATTACTATTGTGCATTGGTCGAATATGGCTTATATGATGTAATTAGCATATATTACTATTGTGCATTAGCCTAATATGGCTTATATGATGTAATTAGCATATATTACTATTGTGCATTGGCCTAATATGGCTTATATGATGTAATTAGCATATATTACTATTGTGGATTAGCCTAATATGGCTTATATGATGTAATTAGCATATATTATTATTGTGCATTAGCCTAATATGGTTTATATGATGTAATTAGCATATATTACTATTGTGCATTGGCCGAATATGGCTTATATGATGTAATTAGCTTATATTACTATTGTGGATTAGCCTAATATGGCTTATATGATGTAATTAGCATATATTACTATTGTGGATTAGCCTAATATGGCTTATATGATGCAATTAGCATATATTACTATTGTGCATTAGCCTAATATGGCTTATATGATGTAATTAGCATATATTACTATTGTGCATTAGCCTAATATGGCTTATATGATGTAATTAGCATATATTACTATTGTGGATTAGCCTAATATGGCTTATATGATGTAATTAGCATATATTACTATTGTGCATTAGCCTAATATGGCTTATATGATGTAATTAGCATATATTACTATTGTGCATTTCTAAGCATTTTTTGATTAATTGTATTATTAACCAGACAACTATAACACTATATTTCTTGAGATTATTTTTGTTTTCCATGTCTATTGCAAAGAAGGTGGTTATAGTACTGATTGACTAGCGTCTGTCAGCCTTTGTAATTTCGACTTTTTTAAAACCACAGGTCTGTACCTACCAATGTTTTCCTTGAGGGGGGGGGGGGGTGAATCCTCCACCCAAGGGACATGACATTATCCACAAATGTGTCCCAGAAAATGATGTTAAAACTTTCATCAATACTTGAATACTAATGCATTGTCTAAATCCCCACTCTATTTTGTGGTGCATAATTTCTTAATTGAAAATAATTAAAACATTTATCAAGAATAAACTGCTCTTTAATGAAATTTGTATATGATCCATGGACACTTGCCAAATTTTCAAGATAAACAGCATATTGCTTGAGGGACTGAGATATTTATATCTTGTACACCACCTATTGACACTTCTCTAATTCAGGATCTCAATTGTATTTTGACTATTTTCATTAGAGTTTATATCATCAACATAAGTGTATGCTTTTTTTGACTATTTTCAGTGTGAATTAGCATGCTTCCCGAATCTGATGGACTGCAGAATACAAATTGTAACATATGATTTGTAAATTCACTAGTTTTTATTTCCTGAATCAGGGAAATGTTCCTAGTATATTCATGGAAAATTGAAAATTAAAATTGTTCCACATCAATTCTGAACAATTAATAACTGAATTTTAGTACAGCTCATAATTTGATAAATTCACTCTGGCACAAACCCAGTTTAATATCAGTTTTCTATTGTTTTCTGGGGGGGGGGTATGACATGACATATCTTGTTTTGATTCATGGTAATGTCATACACAGATTTTGAATACACATTTTGAATTACTAAAGTCACAGGTCATGACCGTCATTTTTGACTCCTGCGTGTGAAGCACACAATGGGAGTCTTTGCAGTTAATGTGTCTGTATGTGTGTGTGTGTGTGTATGTGTGTCTTCCTGTTCCACTGATTCTCAAGAACCATTCATTGATTTTTGATGAAACTTGGTACATAGATGCTCTGGGCCAATGCACAGATTTGGTCAGGTTTTGGTAAAAATCTACACATATTAATCACCTAATTTGCATGATAATTAGCTGATTTTTTGCTGTTCCATGACTGTTCCACTGATATGTAAAGAACCACTCAATGGATTTTGATGAACCTTGGCACATATATGCACTGAACTAATCGGTAGATTTGATTAGTTTTGGGTAAAAATATGTGCATATTAATTACTTAATTTGCATAACGCTTAATCAATTTTCGGCTTTTCCACTGATACCTCAAGTACTAATCATCACATTTCAATGGTACATAGATGTCATAGGACACTGTACAGACCTGATAGTTTTTAGGGTAATATCAGTACATATTAATTACCTAATTTGCATAATTAATTAAATTTCAGCTAGTCGTAATCATCACATTTCAATGAAAGTGATATATAGAGAACCACTTATTGGATTTTAATGAAACTTTTAAAGAGTACTCATCATCACATGTCAATGAACCTAGGACTATGTAGAGACCCAATTAGTTTTTGGTGAATATTTATGCTTATTAATCACCTAATTAACATAATTATTTAACACTGATATCTCAATTACTGATCATCACATTTGGATAAAATTTGTTACATGAATGCTCTAGGACAATAGACAGGCCTGATTAATTTTGGGTTAAAATCTGTTTATATTAATTCTCTAATTAGAATAGTAATTCATAATTCTTTGGTTCTAATCACATTTCAGTGAAACTTGGTACATTATGCAGACCTTATTAGTTTTACATTGTGAAGACCTCATTAGCGCTAAATCGTCATTTTTACATGTCCGGAGCTGTTTCTCAGAGATGACTGGGTTGATTTGGATCAAACTTGGTATGATGATCATACATATTTGGTTATAGGTGCACGTCATACTTTTTCTGTGATTCAAACAAATATGACCGACTGGCAGCCATCTTGTTTTTCATGGTACCCATGCTACTTTCTCTTGAATGCAATGAACGTTTCTCTTTAAATTTTGTACAAAGATAGTATACAAAGGGATACATTTCTACCAACATTATTTTTGTGATTTGATTCAATATCTGTAAAAGCGTTAAATCATCATTTTTTACATGTCCAGAGCTGTTTCTCAGAGATGACTAGGTCAGTTTAGATCAAAGTTGGTATGTGGATCATACATATTAGGTTATAGATGCATATCATTTTTTTTCGTGATTCGAACAAATATGCCTGACTGGCCGCCATTTTGTTTTTCATGGTACCCATGTTACTTTCTCTTGAATGCAATGAACGTTTCTCTTTAAATTTTGTACAAAGATAGTATACCAAGGGATATATGCGCACCAACATTATTTTTGTGATTCAATTCAATATGGCCGGCCAATGCCCAATTTTCATGTAAAAGCGCTAAATCGTAATTTTTGCATGTCAGGAGCTGTTTCTCGGAGATGACTAGGCCAATTTGAATCAAAGTTGGTATGATGACCATACATATTGAGTTATAGTTGCATGTCATATTTTTTCTGTGATAATTGTTTTTGTGTGCACAATAAATTTACTAATTATATTCCAAACTTCATCAAACTTGGTCACCTTATTCATCAGTATAAAGTCTTCCCTGAGTATGAACAACAGATGTCCCCTGCAGTAAAATTACCAGGAGGTTTCTGCTGGCGACGTTACGATGTTACCTAGTTCCAAATTAAGATTACGAACGCCAAACTAATATGGCTGACTGGTGGCCATTTTGTTTTTCATGATACCCATACCTACTTTCCCATGAATGCAATGAACATTTCTGTTTAAATTTTGTACAAAGACAATATACCAATAGATACATCAACATGAACATTATTTTTGTAATTTGATTCAATATGACTGCCCAGTGTTCAATTCCTGTGTAAAAGCACTACCGGTAAATCATATTTTTTTTAGATCACAAAATTTTGGACAGGGACTGTTTCATTAAAAATTAAAATATGCTATTGTTTGTTCAATTCATTTGATATGCGTGACAATTTTACAATATTTTTATTTTAAAATCCGTTTGGTTTTGATTTCAATATGTTAATTTAATTTTCATCAAGGGGTGCACTTCATGTAGATTTCAGATATTCTATATAAATTTAATGTTTTACTAACTCCATATTATTATTATTATTATTATTATTATTAGCAAAGGGCAAGAAGGAATAATCAACAACCCTCACTTTGGCGCACATTGATAAGTCTATATGGCAGACATGTTGTCTCTGGTATGCCATTCATGTACATGGCTGATACACTTGGTATGGTACCACCGATTGCAGTTGGAGGAGTTGTGTCATTTGCCACTTCTGTTCATAATGAAATTAACTCCACTTACGTAAGTATAACATCATATACAATTGTATTTAAAAAAATGCAATAGTCTATATTATTTTAGTCAAAGAAAATCACAGTTCTTTTAAGATTAATTAAAATTACGCATTTTATTCAAATCATACATCCTGCAATACTCATTAATGTGGTACTTACTGAAAGCAATGCATTATTATTTGTTTTATTCACAGAGTACTGAATACGTCACAGTCAGTGAATATTTTAGTAATGGATTTGTATTGGTTGCTGTAATATATTTAGCATTATGTTTTAAGTATGTTTTTCTTGTGTTTGGGGCAAACAGGACTGCACTAAAATCGATAAAAGTTAGAACAGCATTGCAGGTAAGAGCTTTGCATAATAATGTAGAAGGATTTCCCAGGTTCCAATCATTGTCTTAAATAATGCAGAAGGATTGCCCAGGTGCCACCAGTCGTTTGAATATAATGTAGGATTACCCAGTTGCCATTCATCCGTTCCAAAAAAAAGTAGGATTGCTCTGGTGCCAACCATTGTCCCAAAATAATGTAGAAGGATTATTCAGGTGCCAACCATTGTCTCAAAATAAAGTAGAAGGATAACCCAGGTGCCAATCATTGTCTTAATATAATGTAGAAGGATTACTCAGGTGACAACCATTGTTTCAAGATAATGTAGAAGGATTATCAAGGTGACAACAATTGTCTCAAAATAACGTAGAAGGATAACCCAGGTGCCAATCATTGTCTTAATATAATGTAGAAGGATAACCCAGGTGCCAACCATTGTCTTAAAATAATGTAGAAGGATAACCCAGGTGCCAACCATTGTCTTAAAATAATGTAGAAGGATAACCCAGATGCCAACCATTGTCTTAAAATAATGTAGAAGGATTATCCAGGTGCCAACAATTGTCTCAAAATAATTTAGACGGATTATCAAGGTGCCAATCATTGTCTTAAAATAATGTAGAAGGATTATTCGGGTGCCAACCATTGTCTCAAAATAAAGTAGAAGGATAACCCAGGTGCCAATCATTGTCTTAATATAATGTAGAAGGATTATTCAGGTGACAACCATTGTTTCAAGATAATGTAGAAGGATTATCAAGGTGACAACAATTGTCGCAAAATAACGTAGAAGGATAACCCAGGTGCCAATCATTGTCTTAATATAATGTAGAAGGATAACCCAGGTGTCAACCATTGTCTTAAAATAATGTAGAAGGATAACCCAGGTGCCAACCATTGTCTTAAAATAATGTAGAAGGATAACCCAGGTGCCAACCATTGTCTTAAAATAATGTAGAAGGATAACCCAGGTGCCAATCATTGTCTTAATATAATGTAGAAGGATAACCCAGGTGCCAACCATTGTCTTAAAATAATGCAGAAGGATAACCCAGGTGCCAACCATTGTCTTAATATAATGTAGAAGGATAACCCAGGTGCCAACCATTGTCTTAAAATAATGTAGACGGATTGCTCAGGTTCCAACCATTGTCTTAAAATAATGTAGGATAACCCAGGTTCCAATCATTGTCTTAAAATAATGTAGAAGGATAACCCAGGTTCCATCCATTGTCTTAAAACAATGTAGAAGAATAACCCAGGTTCCAATCATTGTCTTAAAATAATGTAGAATGATTGCTCAGGTGCTAACCATTGTCTTAAAATACTGTAGAAGGATTATCCAGGGGACAACCATTGTCTCAAAATAATTTAGATGGATTATCCAGGTGCCAAGCATTGTCTCAAAATAACGTAGAAAAATTATCCAGGTGACAACCATTGTCTTAAATTAATGTAGAATGATTGCTCAGGTGCCAACCATTGTCTTAAAATAACGTAGAATGATAATCCAGATGCCAACCATTGTCTTAAAATAACGTAGAATGATAATCCAGGTGCCAACCATTGATTCAAAATAATGTAGAAAGATTACTCAGGTGACAACCATTGTCTCAAAATAATGTAGAAGGATTATCCAGGTGCCAACCATTGTCTTAAAATAATGTAGAAGGATTATCCAGGTGCCAACAATTGTCTCAAAATAATTTAGACGGATTATCAAGGTGCCAATCATTGTCTTAAAATAATGTAGAAGGATTATTCAGGTGCCAACCATTGTCTCAAAATAAAGTAGAAGGATAACCCAGGTGCCAATCAGTGTCTTAATATAATGTAGAAGGATTATTCAGGTGACAACCATTGTTTCAAGATAATGTAGAAGGATTATCAAGGTGACAACAATTGTCTCAAAATAACGTAGAAGGATAACCCAGGTGGCAATCATTGTCTTAATATAATGTAGAAGGATAACCCAGGTGCCAACCATTGTCTTAAAATAATGTAGAAGGATAACCCAGGTGCCAACCATTGTCTTAAAATAATGTAGAAGGATAACCCAGGTGCCAACCATTGTCTTAAAATAATGTAGAAGGATTATCCAGGTGCCAACAATTGTCTCAAAATAATTTAGACGGATTATCAAGGTGCCAATCATTGTCTTAAAATAATGTAGAAGGATAACCTGGGTGCCAATCATTGTCTTAATATAATGTAGAAGGATAACCCAGGTGCCAACCATTGTCTTAAAATAATGCAGAAGAATAACCCAGGTGCCAACCATTGTCTTAATATAATGTAGAAGGATAACCCAGGTGCCAACCATTGTCTTAAAATAATGTAGACGGATTGCTCAGGTTCCAACCATTGTCTTAAAATAATGTAGAAGGATAACCCAGGTGCCAACCATTGTCGCAAAATAATGTAGAAGGATAACCCAGGTGCCAGCCATTGTCTTAAAATAATGTAGAAGGATAACCCAGGTTCCATCCATTGTCTTAAAACAATGTAGAAGAATAACCCAGGTTCCAATCATTGTCTTAAAATAATGTAGAAGGATAACCCAGGTGCCAACCATTGTCTTAAAATAATGTAGAAGGATAACCCAGGTGCCAACCATTGTCTCAATATAATGTAGAAGGATAACCCAGGTGCCAGCCATTGTCTTAAAATAATGCAGAAGGATTGCCCAGACGCCACCTGTCATTTAAATATAATGTAGGTTTACCCAGGTGCATCAAATAAAGCGATCCATAACCAATAACAGTGGATTTCAATACCAAAATCAGACAATATTGTGAGGGCATTGTCGTCTGCCCTGTACGCTAACGCACGTTCAGTCGAAGCGTTTCATCTAGTATGCGCTTCTTGATTCCGCGACTGATGCTGGTGGCCCCCTGATTAGTTTGCCATATCGTGTTGATGAAGTGAGGTTAACCAAGGATAATTTATCGAAGCAAATGCAATAAACGAAATGGGGATACAATGTATGTCTACGAGTACAGAGAGATGAATTTGTTCTGTTTTTGTTGTGAGTAGTACAGTTTTGCAAAACGAGATCGACGTAAGACCGTCGTGACTTGTATTTCGGCGTTGACTCTCGTTAAATGTAACAGTTCGGGCACAGTTTGCATAAATAAATGAAAGTGTCCGTGTTCTCAGGTGTGTTTCTGTATATTTATACAGTGAGATTAAGATCACTGTTGGTTCTCCTTCTAGGATGGCTAACACCCACTAGCTTTCCGGTCATGTTTGTTCACCCGCTAAGCCTGTAAAGTTTCGTTTGGCTTCAAAGTATTCGTCAAATACTCACCCTCCCGTAGAATTTAAAATAACTATTACACAGAAAGGACAGTTGCCAATAATATCAACCTTGATTGTTTGAAAACACTAGTGGGATGGGGTAATGATGCAACTACATACATATATCCTTCATGCAGTATATTTGCTTCAAGTGTTCTACCACGACTGGACAATGATTCATTTAATTCCAACCAATTGAGATTGAATTCATCACTAGAGCTCCTATGTGAATCAATCTCTAATGTACATTACATTCATCACAATGTCCTAGACAACAGGAATCGTATCAAATCATACCTATTTGAAGATAAAGTTCATCCTAACAACAAGGGCATAAGTTACATCGTACGAAACATGAAGAAATACATCTACAGGGCTATCACTTCTCACCTGACAAAACAGGAATACAAACATTCCAATACAACAGGCGCAACACCAACAACAAGGCAACACCCAGGACAACAGAAATTCTTCAATAGCAAATATCATCAGCACAAGAACAATAACATTACTCACAAGAACAATAGCAGTCACAAGAAAAGCAACAATAGAAATTACAAAAATAATAGTGGTAGCAGAAATCAGGTTTTTGAAGATTTTTTGACAAACATTTTAGACTATATGAGACGTTAAACTTATATATACAGTGATATAGACCTAGAGTCAGGTATTTAAAAGCAGATTTTATTTCAAATTTATTTTATTCAAACATTTTTTTCTTTTTGATATCTCTAATTTCCAGTATACAGCAAGATGAATTGTCCGACTGCAAATAGGGACATACTTAAATTTACTAAGTGGAATATTTATGGAAGTTTGGAGAAAAAAATTAGAGATAAGTGTTTTTTAGATAGTGTAGAAAATTTTGATTTTATTAGTTTAGGAGAGACTAAAGCTGATACTAACTCTATCATAGATTTACCAAACTATAGTCATCTTCACTCTTTTCGATCAAAAAAACATAAAAAAGCCAGATCAAATTCGGGTGGTATCGTACTATACTATAAAAATCAATATAAAAAAGGTGTCAAACATTTACACAGTAGTTCAGAAGACTTCATCTGGATCAAACTTGACAACTCTTTTTTCCATTTAAATGAAGATATATTTTTATGTACGTTATACCTCAGTCCCCAGTCTTCCAGTATCTTTAACTGGAAAGAATCTAACTTGTTCCAGCTTTTGGAAAAAGATATAGCTAAATATGCGACAAAGGGTGCAATTATCTTGACTGGCGATTTTAATGCACGGACAAAAAATGAAGAGGACACTGTTATTTTCAATAACCCAGACCATCAATCGTCTGACACTATTAGTAGCCTAAAAAAAAGAACATCACAGGATCTCTGTTTTAAAAATCATTATGGTGAACTTTTATTACACCTGTGTATGAGTTCTGATTTAGTAATCCTCAATGGTAGATGCCCAGGAGACATGACAGGGAAATTTACATGTCACCAAAGAGGTGGCAGTAGCACTGTAGACTACACAATTGTTAGTCATAGCCTTTTTGATCAAGTCAATCTTTTTCACATTCATCCTCTTAATTTATACCTTTCAGACCACTGCCAAATCTCTTCACACCTAAAAACAAACGGAATATTAAATTATAGCAAATCTAAAGAAACGTGTACTGCACCAAAAACAAACTTCACTTACCTTTGGAATGAACATTCCAAACTGCAATTTAGTAATGCTTTACAGACAACAGATATATGTAAACTTATTTATAATTTTAATAATACTAATTTTAACAATGACAGAGATTCTGTTAATACAGCAAGTACTTTATTGTCAAACATACTTTTTGAGGCAGCTGATATAAGTTTAAAAAAACGTAAAATTAAAAATAGTTCATCTACAAAACATAAAATTACTAAATCAAAGTGGTTTAATAATGACCTCCTAAATTTAAAGAAGGAAATACAGAATCTTTCATCTAAATTCAGTAAAGACTCAAACAATAAACATTTGAGAATCAAATGCTATAATCTTAAACGTGAATACAAACGAATACTGAACAAAAGAAAGAGAGAATATAAAAATGAAATCCTAAATAAATTAGACAATCTTGGAAAATCCCACCCTGATAAATACTGGGAAATGATAAATGAATTGAAAGGCAAGCAACAGGAAATAAATAACTCTGAAAATACTGAGGACCAAAAATGGTATGAACATTTCAAAAATCTAAATGAATCTAAATCTGACAACAGATACATTGAAGAAACTAGTTGCCTTCCAGACTACACATCATCCTCTGTAGATAGCCTGGATGGATTTATCTCTGAACTAGAAATCCAAAGGGCAATTAACAACTTAAAAAATGGTAAAGCTACAGGTACAGACAGGATTAAAAATGAAATGATTAAAACAGGGCGCAATGCATTAATTAAACCCCTGCAAAAACTATTCAATTTAATCTTAGCAAGTGGCAATTTTCCTACCAACTGGAACATAGGTATTATCACACCTATACACAAAAAAGGTGACAAAGCCAACCCAGACAACTATAGGGGTATAACTCTGCTCAATACTCTGAGCAAACTGTTTACATCCATCATGAAACAAAGGCTTACAGTTTATCTACAAGAAAAGAACTATATAATTAAAGAACAAATTGGATTCATGCCAAAATTTGGCACAAGAGACCACATTTTTGTTCTTAAACAGCTGCTAACTAAATATCTTCAAAATAAAAAATATATATTTGCCTGTTTCATAGACTTCCAAAAGGCCTTTGATTCAGTTTGGCACCATGGTCTATTATACAAACTAAGACAAATTGGCATTTCTGGCAATTTCTATCAAGTAATTAAAAACATCTATCAAAACTCAACAAGTACAGTCAAAACCAAAAATGGCATGACTAAATGTTTCCCTGTTCAAAGAGGCATCAGACAAGGGGATGGCCTTAGCCCTCTCCTTTTTAATATATTCGTGAACGATATTAAATCACACATTGAATCTGGCAAAAATGACCCACCAATGCTACTAAACAATAGGCTCTCTTGCTTACTTTATGCTGATGACTTGGTTCTTTTGTCAGAAACAAGTAGTGGTTTACAAAACGCTATTAACAATCTACAGGATTACTGCAAACAATGGAAGCTACATATAAACATTTCTAAATCTAAATCAATGATCTTCAATAAATCAGGCAAGCTTCTAAATAATTTCAAATTCCAAATCAATGGCTCTGAATTAGAAAGAGTTTCAGCATATAAATATCTAGGAATGAAACTAAATTTAACAGGGAAATTTGATGTAGCACAACAGGATCTGAAAAATAGGGCACTGAAGGCATGTTTCAAAATTAAGGTAGCGAGAAGGTTTTGTGACGTTTTTAAATAAAACATTCTCTGTCTGTTGTCTCGTTCAGAACAGTAATTTAGGTTATATATATCAAAAGACTAAGAATAGAGGTGCAAGTTCGCATAAACTGGACAGACATTGTTTACATAATTATCACGTGACATCAAAAATGGCGAACCTTGTAAAAATGACTAAGTCCGCGATTGCGAGAGCACACTGCGGAATTTCCTGGTGAAATTTACGTCATGCATTGTCCGTAATCAAGTCCATTGAAATGCGTCTCCGATAATCAAAAGACCTATTATTCCGATTTATATGCAGGTTTGTTTTTTTGTCCCTAAATTATTTAATACTTGGCACCTTTAACAGACTATTATTCTGTGACAAAGCATTTTCTTTAAAAACCCAGACATATTTCGCACCATCATTATCTTTTGAACGATAACTGCGAGTTTGAATGTCCTAGTCCGAACGCACTTGATTTGGCGGCGGTCCCAATGAGTCGTTCTCGATCAAAACTTCAACTCGAGAAAAACGCGAAAAACAGTTTTGGTTAATAAAACACTGTAGATTTGCTGCATTATTATAAATATACACTAAAAATGGTCAAACATATTAACCACTGATATCATAGAACTCATAAAGAGTGTCAGATAATGAATAATTTCAAGCTCGTGCGTGAAAAATGAAGAAAACTGCTGGCATTTGAGTCCGTACTCCAGGAACGTTGGGGTTTTCCATTGTTATGCAAACGAACAACGAGGGATAATCCTCTGACAAACATTACTGTCCCACTGTACACGCTGACAGTTTACAAACAAGCTAATCCTTCAAGTGTCTCTGATAAGACATCTAATAAAACGGTTTTCATGGTGAAACAAAATGGCCGATGTTTGAAAAAAAATTGCTGTGTCAGAGTGCGACACTGAGCGGCAGATTTTTCTTTGCCTCGTCTGTCAACGCTTTCTTTCTTTTCTTCGCCATTGCGTTAGAAAAAAATGTATTAGTAAAATAGAATATTGACTTGGAAAATAAAACGATTTAAAAGAAAGTTGTGCAAATTTACAGTACTCCTTTCGCACAACCTCCCGCCCGCTTCCGCTTTCCAATCACCTTTTTCTCTCGCTTTTGCGACCGCTTGTTGAATTCGACCGGACAATTTCCGCTTTATTTTCGACCGCGCAAACCCCGAAATATCACCGCCCACCTGCTCGCTCGCGCGCATTTAAAATTCGGACTAACAGAATAATTTCCGAGGTTCACATTGTCTTATAATTGTCTTTCTGGTTTTTATAGATGTTGAACAGCTGACAAAAGTTAAAATACTTTTTGTTTTAACTATATATAATTATATGCACGCAACCTGACCCTTTGACCTCGATTCGGCTTGGACTGAATATTTTATTTTAAACAATATTCTGACGTGAAATACAAAATGTATTTCAACACAAGTACGACATGGTTGTCTGGGGTTTCTTTCCTGATTGTTGAGTCTTCGCAATGTGTTTTGTATAATTATTGTTGTTTTCCCCCGATGCTAAAGGACCGTAAAGCTAAATGGCAGTTACATGCATGGACTGAGTGAAAGAAAATATTTCTAAGCCTAAAATAAAACCTAATATTACACCTCTTTGTGTATTTGTTAATTTTACATATGTTTGTCATGACAGTATGTTTGTAAATATCTAGAAAAATCTCGTCTTTCGTTAATAATTTCGATTGTTTATTTGGAATGTCGATCCCCGTTGGTTTCTCCATACTGAGTTTAGGAAGGGCGTCGATCAACACCGTGACAATCAGCCGAGAGAAGACAAACATTGACCGTAATTCATGGAGATCATGTCCGTAATTTGTGGGCTGAAACCCCAAATAATTAATCAAGTATTATTATTTTAATATATATTTTATTTTACATCGCAAAACTAAACCATGCCCAAAACAGAGCTAGAGTTTTTCGCGGTGAAACAACCGCATTGAAGACGATGCAACTTCAACTAGCCATTTCTTACCTTGAAATAAAAAAAATAAAAATTCGAAGAGCATCGGGGAAAATATTAATAATCATCCTTATCAATCGCTTGCTTTATTTTATTCGAATCCATGAAATTCACGATTTTTTTTTACATTTGTTGGCAACTTCCGTGCTAAAAAAGATTGAAAATGTGGGTGTGGTTATTTTGCAAAGTCCTGTTGATAATACGGACAAATATGGTTCTGTGACCCAGTTCGTGCCCCGATCAGATGACTCTCAGCCAATCAATGATGTTGTAACAAAGCATATTTGACGCTAATTGAAGGGTCGTCGTACAATCCAATCACCGGCGTCGATTCACATAGTTTTTTGTGCTGTGACAGGCTTTAAAATTATTCGCTGAAAAACATATATTTTGACAAACTGATGGAATTTGACCTTAGTTCAAAAAGAAAATACTAGGCTAAGATACATTAGAGCTCACGCGAATCAGTTTTCTCTGCAAGTTGTGAAATAAAGTAAACCAGAGTAGCGTCGATGATTTTCAGCCCTGAAGGACTTCCGTGTGAATCCTGTTCATCGACTGGCCACCAAATAGTTATGGCTATAACTAAATTTGACACGTTTTTCTTTTAAGCCCAATAAATTATTCATACATGTCAAGCTCTGTTCGATATTTTAGGGCATGTGGCCGTTTTTAGTCGAAAATATTTTTTGTGGGAACACTTTTGCGGTACGCATACGGTATAGACCGAGCTCATTCAATGATCGTGACTTAATTTTAAAAATTGAATGTCAAATTTTACCAGACGTGGACCGATGTGGATTCGGTATCGTTATTTTTGGAATTAATCACTAACATTTCCTCGTTTCTCTGCTCTGTCAAAAGGAGTTACCTAGGCTTTTTTCACGCAACTGTCTCATTAAAATAAAAAAAAAAATATTACATCTAGAACAAGCACCCAAAACACGTAACAAGAGGTCCCAGTTCAGTTGCTTTCACGATACAAGTGTAATACAACTATTAGATTTGAAGTGTCGTTCAGAATGTAATAATAGTTGATACTAGTTGTATGTTCACACTTTACTATCAAAACCACCCTTTCGACCACCCATGTGCCAGTTTTCAGTGTTTGGGCGAGCGGTCAATGTTTTCAATGAGCGAGCGAGCGAAAAAAAAATGCGATTAAAATGCGGTCAGTTTCCGGTCGGACAAGACCGCGTGGTCGGAAATTAAGCGATAAGCGGTCGATGTAAAAGCGGAAGGTTGGGCGAAATGAGTACTGTATGACCATGTTTCTCCGACGAAGTCTCGACTGACAATAATGCTGACAATAGACGTTAGATAAACACGCATTGTTTGCGACTAGAAACTTATCACCCGTTATATCAGAATCGTCAACAACAGAGTATACAGATAAGATGTTATCATTTAAACCCTTTCAAAGATAAACACTATGCAAATATCCACGAAACGGCAGTTGTAGTTTTTTCTGCTAGTGTTTTAAAACACTAATTTGAGCAACGTTATTTCGCAATTTCGATCTTTTGTAAACCTGGGGTGATGTATCAAGGTCTAAAGTAACCGTTTTATCAATTTTTGAAAAATCAAGAAAAAAGTGAAAATTTCCCTTCTCGCTACCTTAAACAGCTACTATATTCAGAAACATTAATCCCAATTAAAATATACTTAAAAATGTTTGACTCAATGATCAAACCAATTCTTTTATACTGTTGTGAAATTTGGGCGGGTGACATTGTGAATAATAAAAAATGCTTTATGAATCTCATGTCACCCATGGAAAAAATGCACATTAAATATTGCAAATTCCTACTCAAGGTCAATAGTAGAGCAACAAACATTGCATGCTTAATTGAATTAGGGAGATACCCATTAATTATCACTGGCATCAAACAAATGTTAAAATATTGGCTTAGAATTTAAAAAATGCCTGATAATACACTAATATATGATGCGTACAAGCTTGGCATCGCTCTAGACAATTCTGGCACTCAAAACTGGGTATCCAGCATAAAAAAATGCCTAGAGTATACAAGCATGGAAAGTGCATGGAGTGATAAAAACATAGAAGATAACTTTATTGAACAAATAACTGACAAACTAATAACCAAATTTAAAGTACATGCCAGGAACACTCTAAACAACAATAATAAAGGCATCAACCACAAAAATAAACTTCGTACCTATAGGCAGCTAAAAAAGGACTTTACATTTGAAAAATACTTAGACATAATAAAAAACCCGCATCATCGATCTTCATTATCAAAATTTAGACTAAGTGCACATGTTTTGCAGATTGAAGTGGGAAGATACAGTAATGTAGAAATAAGTGACAGAAAATGTCCAGTCTGTGATGAAAATGAAATAGAGGATGAAGAACACTTCCTGCTCAAATGTAAACTCTACACAAATGTGAGAGAACCCCTAATTACCATGACAAAACATCTTAATAATATTACATCAAATGAAGAAAAAATGATAGCCATAATGACTAGTGATGATGAGTCAATTATAATAGAACTGTCTAAATATATTTACAACTGTTTCAATCTGAGAGAAGAAAATATTAAAAAAAACAGTATGACATCTGCCTCAAAATCTAAATAGTTACATGTATTTTAATTCTATTTAATGTGTTTAATGTTATTTTTTTATTTTACTACTTTTTTTTTTTTTTTCTCTATACTTTATTGTACACTTTTGTCAAGATCCTAATAAGGATACGATTACAATGAAGATTATTATTATTACATGTACCCCGGGTACGCACCCCTACGCACAGCTGGTCCTGCTGGACCACGGCGGCGATCTAGCGTAGTGTAGTGCAAGGCCGTGGTGGACAACGATACGGCGTACCATTCACGGTGTGCCATTCGTTCGGGGGATCAATGTAATGCTACTCCACACCAAACATCAGTCACTCACTCACTCGCAATGTAAATGAGTTCAATACAATAATATTTGATGGATTAAAACTAGTTACTTGCTTAGTTTGTCATATGAGATTGTGGAAACAATTTCCAATTATATAGATTCACGGGCCAGTGACTGTGAAACTATTCTGTTCACTGTAGATTTTTCTCCAAATTTTTCCGCTTTTTAGAGGATGCAAATCCACTGGTAATGACAACGCTACAAAATAATAACGATAATGAACTCCCCGCCAACCCATAATGGACTCAAGCACACTTTGTGAGCCGAGTACATATATGAAGCACAAAGTGTGCTTGAGTCCATTATGGGTTGGCGGGGGGTTCATTTTTAGTCCCCGTTCGGACGAAGTCCGAAAACAGGGACTTATAATTCGGTCTCCGTCCGTGCGTCCATGCGTCCCTCCAGAGTCATATCTCAGAATCCCTTGGACCGATTTCGTTCATTCTTTGCATGTGCCTAGTACTTTATGTAGAACATATGCACATGCAGTGGTTTAGCGATTCGATTCAAAATGGCCGACTGGCAGCCATCTTGTTTTTTGAAAATGTTGTATTTTGGACATGCTTTGTCAGTTGTCATTCAAACTTGGTAAATAGATTATACATGTTAGGATACATTTCCCCGACCGTCCGTAAGTTCCTGAGTCTGTCCGTCCGTCCGTGTGTCCGTCCGTCAGTCTGTCCAGAGTCATATTTCAGAATCCTGTGGACCGATTCCGTTCATTCTTTGCATGTGCCTAGTACCTTATGTGGTACATATGCACATGCAGTGGTTTAGCGAATTGATTCAAAATGACCGACTGGCAGTCATCTTGTTTTTTGAAAATGTTGTATTTTGGACATGCTTTGTCAGTTGTCATTCAAACTTGGTACATAGATTATACATATTAGGATACATGTCCATGACGATTTATTTTGCAATTGTATCAAAGATGGTCGACTGGTAGGCATCTTGTTTTCTTTTTATGCGGTATCTTGGACGTGCTCTGTCAGTTTTCATTCAAATTTGGCACATAAATGTACTTTATACATGTTAGGATGCATGTCCATGACAATTTGTTTCAAAATCTGGTCAAGGATGGCCGATTGACAGCCTGACTTTTTGGCCTTACTACTTCCACAATTTATGTACCATTTTCATTCGTATTTGGCACATACATCATACATATCAATGTGTTTTATAATCAGATCCAAGATGGCCGAATAATGGCTGTTTTTATTTTTGGCCTCATTACTACTACACGGAACACGTGTTTTGATGTAAATAAACAATCTGTTGTATACGCCACTTGGAACTCAAGTTTCAAGGATACGCTCGCGACAACGCCTCCACTTTAATATGACGAGCTCAAAGAGAACTTTCAAAAATATAACGGGGACTGTGTCATTTTCAATGACTTGTTGTTTAAATAATGTAGAAGGTTTATCCAGGTGCTAACCATTGGGCCATTCCAGTTTATATCTGCACCCCCTGTTGATGAGCTTGTGTGTTTACTTCATACAGAGTATAATTTCCATGGGTGTATAAGTCATACAAAGTTTTATTTCCAAATCACCTTGCACCATACAGTAATGGAAATCCAAAACTATAGTTCCTACTTATGGTGTTGATGAGTTCGTTCATGCCACCATACAGAGTAGGATTTCCAAATATAACTCTCATCATATGCTAAGTTCAAAATTGTATATTTGATAATGGAAATCCATACTAGTCCTGATTCACGGTGTTGATGAGCTCATTCGTGCCACAATCCTTATCTAATTTCAGTAATAACTATTTCATACTGGCCCAATTTGTTTACCATATACAGTAAAAATTCCAAGTTGTTTTAGTCATACATACCTCATCAACTGGTATGTGGCGAGATAAACTAGGCCATAACTGCCTGGATTTTTTTCCATACTCGTCTGGATTTCCAGATTCTGTATCTCCATATACAGTTGGAATTCTGGGGTATTTTCCCCATCATACAGTAATGGAAATCCGACCACATCAACAGGGGGGGGGGTGCAGATATAAACTGGAATGGCCCATTGTCTTAAATAATGTAAAAGGTTTATCCAGGTGCCGACCATTGTCTTAAATAATGTAGATGGATTGCCCAGGTGCCAACCACTTATTTCAAATAGCGAGGTTAATACAGTTGTCCTTCGTTTTCTAAGAAGTGCCAACTGTCATTTAAAAACAATGTAAGACATTTACAAATTTGTCCACTATCTTCCCAAAATGTAGGACATTTACACAGGTGTCAAAATATAATCCTTGAATATCGTGGACTCACAAAGATCTTTGTTAATTAGGTTAATACTACAGTTGAATAGACAGTTTCCTTGAATTTTGTCAAAATGTTTTTCGTCCTCGACTTTTGACGATTCAGAAAATTTAACATCTCCAGAAACTTTGATAAAAAATATTAAGAAATGGTTCGTACCTCGAATTTATAAGTAATTTTAATCGATTCTGTTGGAGTAGCAATGTTGCACAGTGTCTCTATACCATTTGATATGACTGATTGTCATAACGAGGGTATATATCGTATACAAAACAAGTCTTCTTAGAATACAAAGTAAACAATCCTCACAAATCAACTTCACTTCTGTTGGTTCTGATCCTGGTGACTGAAAGATTGAATTTCATTTAAAATGGCAAGCAACACTTCATACGTTGTATAATTATTCACATCACTAAGATTATATTCATGCAAATACAAAATTGTCAGTGTATGTTAATCACATTTTATAATATTCCTTTCCCTCATGATGTCAACTAGACCATTGTGTATTGAATTCGTGAATAAACCATGACTAATATGACATTCTATGTCAACTCTGTATTGAATCATTCCGATCTTGTGAATGTCCACTAACATACAAGTATGTAAAATTACCGGTAGTCAATCGTAATAATCGTTGTAAGGATGAAATGTTTGACATTTTAGTTGGGGCAAAAGCTTTACCAATCCATTGAACTATATGCCTTTATTAGAGCTTCATTTACGAGAAGTCACTGCGTATATCATCATGGTCGTTATCTGGTGGTGAAATGACTGTGGGGCAAATCACTAATCATATTAATGTGGATGCAGGTATTATACAGTGGTTCTTCATATGGCAATATTTTGTTTGGGCTGCACCATACCAGGTAAGTTGAATAATAATTAAATGTATGAGAAGCTGCAATGTTTCAGCATAACATCCTGGAGTAGAGTCATCTTCTTGTAAATGTTAGTCCCAAGGCTTTCCATCATGCCTATTCTCACCTTCTCACTTTTAGCACATTCTGTATTTGTTGTTGAACGTATTTAATGTAGTCATCAGGTGGTAATGTTCATCTCCTAGAACACAACACAACATATCGCTTTGTGAACAAATTTAATTAATTTCACGACCTCGTATGCAAGATCTAAATACATTTTGTATGCATTCGCATTGACCGGAAATATTTGCTAAGTATGCTAAAAGTATTCCTTCATAGCTGAAGCTTGTCCACAACATTTATTTAAGATTGCACCTTGTCGGCATATCATTTAAAGCACTGGCCAGTCTATTACTTTTAGATGCAAGTACAGCCACATACCCAATATATGTTCAGCATAATTCTATCATTTTACTCATGAAAATGTGGAGGGGGGTGTGTCTCACATCCTTGAAATTGGAGAAGCAATTACTCTCCATCCCCCTACCAAGTACTAAATACTAACAAATTGACCAATTCAAGACAACTGTTAGCATTGATTACCGGTAGTTGAATGCTGATACATATCTTATTGTACTATTTCCACATTCATAAAATCCTGTGCAATTATGAGTACACCCTTTCTCTTCACAGATAATCGTGATTTTAATTCTATTATACTTGAAGTTGGGAGTAGCATCGCTTGTTGGTGCATTCATAATATTCATTACCACGCCACTCTCGTACAAAATTGCAAAAAAGATGTCAATGCAACTGAATAAAGTGTTGGTAAGTTTTTTTTAAATCTACCGGTATGTAAATTAACTTGATTGTAATTATCAGTATTTTATACATCGTAGGATTATACTACATATAATGTAGTAATGTACTAGATAATTCGTTTGAAGTACAAGTTTCAATTGATGTCATCTATTCCAAAAATAATGTACTAGATTCATGCAAATTATAACTTTGTTAATGCCACCTATCAAATATAGTACAAGTTTGAATTGAAGTCACTTGTTCAAATAGTTTAACTAAATAATTCATATTAATTACACGTTGACATTGATGCATCTTGCTCCATTAGAATTGTACAAGATAATTTTTATGAAGTCACCTGTTCCAAAACTATTGTTGTAGATAATGAAATGTCTGAAATTGAACATGACAGCACAAAATTAGTGAATTACACACTGTTTTACTACCCCTCAGATCATTGATGATATTTTTTCATGCCCCGTTATTGTATTGGACAATTACTTTAAATTAAGCTCAGTTATGTTATCTTTCAGTCAATAAGTGATGTTCGTTTAAAGAAGTCAAATGAACTCATACAGGGTGTTAAACTATTAAAATTGTATGGCTGGGAAGATTTATTCACATCTTCCGTGGAGAAAGTTCGTTCTCGTGAAGTGAGTGAAATAATGAAGGCAGGTGTATATATGATTGCAACATGTAAGTACCTCATTTGAATTTTTATACCAACCAGACCTATAAGATTAATATGTCATGTGTATAGTTCAAACTAAAATTTAAATATCGAAAAATTTCATATATATGGAAAGTTCAACCCAGGAGGCATTGATACATATTATCTGATGTAGACGAATGATTATTGTTGCCACAAGTGAAGAATGATTTTACCATACTTGTATAACACCTTGCATCGTGCTTTTACTTATGAAAAGGCTTTGTCATGCTTGCTGACGATATTAACTTTGATATTATATCATTGTGATATCCAATTTCTTCTTCAGCATTTATAGCCCAAGCCGTACCAGTAGTTATTACATTTATTGTAAGTATATTTATAACACTCTTGGACTATTGTTCTGGCCTTTATTTGTGTTTCGTATTGATAGATATGAAAAACCTCTACTCTCTCCATTCGAGATGGTTATACAAATGTAAACATATGAAAAAATAGTCGTCACGTGATATGCACAATAATGTAGCGCTTGACTGACAGTAATGTGGCAAAGCAGTGTGCCTGTTTATTCCATTGTCCGTAATCGGACCTCATAAATGTGCCGTTTCATGTGCAAGAGCCAGATTGATGGTCAGTACATTGAAAACATCAATTGACCTTTGGCCCCGCCAGCACGTTGTAATATTTACAAGAAACCAACCGTGAGTGTCTCCTTGGCTACAGCATGGCTACTTGTGTGATAAACAATGCTTAATATTGAAATATGTTAAAAAATATAATGGATTGGTGAATATAGACAAAGCGACATATTTTCAGTAGCATTGTATTATTGTATTCCTTTCTTAATAGTCATTTGCTGTGTATGCTTCAACGAATCCTACTCCATTGACACCAGTGATAGTTTTCTCTTCGTTGGCTCTTTTCAACCAACTTATTCAGCCAATGGGAACAGTGTCAATAGTTATTGGGTTTTTTGCAAATTCATTGGCAAGTGTCGAAAGACTGCGAGTCTTTTTTGCTGCAACTGAGATTAAAGACTTTGACTGTGGGCGTCCATTATTGTCAAAAGGATTCGATTTCAATTCTGGTGGTGATGATGCTGAAACTTTACTTGACGATCCTGTTATTGATGATATAGAGGTATTTATGGATTTTGTCTGGTTTTTCAGTGTTACTGTTACGTATACATTGACCTCCCTTTCGAACATGAACATGTTTCCGGTAATAATGTTATTCCTGATTTTTTCACCAACAATTAATTAATTTATTATGTTTTATGTATGTAATTAAAATGAAGAAGTTTAAATATGATAGTCACTATAGAAATATAGATGTATACAATTAATACATGTGCACTGTTACAGTAGATAACATAGATCATTCATTAATTATGTTTCAAACCTGAAAATTGTCAGTAAATAATCAGTGCATCTACATATGGGTGAATTTTCATATGTTCTTTTACTCTGCGTTTTCAGATCACTGGGAATGATCAAGATTGTCTTATTACAAACTCTAGTCTCTTATATGACAATGGCGCTAGTTATGGTACATTTAATACTGAATCAACAGTCAATCAAGGAACAACTGCGGTCCCGCTACCAGACAGTATAGCGTTGCAGGTTTGTAAATACAATGCCGTAGTAGTAAATCTATGTGTAGTTGAATAATAGTCTGGCTTACCTGCTGGTCAAACATCATTCGTGTTGTTTGTTTATGACTTTGGTTGGATTTAATCATGTTACTTGATAATTTACCACAAGGAGGTGCTCTTAAATATGTTTACAGCTTTCCATATGTTAGCAAGATGTAACTCAATTATAGAAGAATATTTTTGCAGTGTACGTCTTTAACTATTTGAAGCTGTATATTTGTAAACTCATATCCTGGCGTATGTATATGCCTTGCAATTAATTTACGCTATTATAAGATTTGGTTGTATGCAAGATTATGTCTAATAACGGTTTGGTTTGTTGAATGTATTGTAGACAATGTTATGATGTTAATTAGAAGTAATGGCTTGCCAACAAAAAGCCAATTGACCTGTTTGCGTACAATCCATACAATTGTTGGTATAATTATCTTGATTTTCATAAATGTGCAGTAGATTATATAGGTCAGTACAATAGTTAAAAATAGTTACTCTTTTATATATTTTGAGACCACGTTTTTATACAAAACTATGTTTATTATGGTTTTGATTGATGCATAACATAACACTTTATTGCAGGTTAACAAAGGACATTTTGCGTGGGATGTGGATGACGCAATAGTGTCGTTATGCAATATAGATTTGATGATTCCCAAAGGTGAACAAATTTTTAAAACAATACCGAGGCAAACTATTTCTATAATTAAGATGACAATGTTAGTATAACAGTATTACTATATTTGTTGGGTGGCATATTCACGCGTGTAATATCGATTGATTAGCTTGTTGATTTCGATATTTGTATGAAATAATATATGTGTGTAAAACGGAGCATTTCCTATATTTTGAATAGTATCATAATTTCAATATAGACGTGGGCCTGTATTCTCTCTTAACCGAACATAATCATCTTTCAGGTTCACTAACGATGGTTATTGGATTAGTAGGTAGCGGAAAATCATCTGTCTTATCAGCTATATTAGGAGAAATGACACTGATATCTGGTACAGTGCAGTTCAACAAGTAAGGCAGATATCATGACTTGAGTGTATGTAATGTAATCAAAAACATACATATAACCCTGAATTAAGAGTTACTCAATATGACTGTCGATGAAAACAATATTCTGACCTAGTGAAACATTAATCTCTACAGTTTATGGAATCGCATATCGTACTGTCCACAGACGGCGTGGCTACATAACGCAACAATAAGAGAGAATATTGTTTTCGGATCAGCATTTGATTACAAGAGGTAAGAAAATGTGTATACAGTACATTATATAATTGATTTATATTTTCTTACCCATTACATTTGTTTCCGCTTAAATGTGATTGAATGTTATTTGTTTTAAAACAAAACACTATTAATAAAACAACCTTGTTGAATAATTCGCTAAGCGACAGTCTTTTCATACAAATGAAATCAATGACTGTATAAAGGTAGAGGTGATGTACAACTCCTGTATTTAAATACATGTATATCATGTAATGAAGATGTTTAAATAATTTATACTTTTTTCTAAGGTATCATTCAGTTCTAGATGTGTGTGCTCTGACACCGGATTTGAATTTGTATGCTGGAGGGGACATGACAGAAATTGGCGAAAAGGGTATTAATCTAAGCGGAGGACAAAAACAACGAATTAGTGTTGCTAGAGCTATTTATAGTAAAACAGACATCATTGTTATGGTATGTATGAGTAATGTAGGCAATACAGAAACTACTCAGTTGCTGTCTGTGGCATAAGAGGTGTGGTTTGCACATATCCATTGAATCACTATAGATTCACGTTAATTAAGCTATTTTGAAGCGAACTTTAGGGTTGGTTAGTGTAGCGTAGTGAGGTGCACGTCTGCTTACTTTGACTACAATGCGCTTTTCTCTGGTCGAATGTTTTATGTGTTGCATGTTTATATTTACATTACTGTTACATTTGTTTTCCAGGACGATCCTTTATCTGCACTTGATGTACATGTTGGTAAACATCTTATGGAACAAGCTATCACCGGTTTTGTATCGAATGAGAACAGAACAGTTATACTAGTTACACATGCACTGCAATACCTACACCATGCAGATCAAGTAAATATATTCTCGTTTTCGGCATGATGTATTCTGATATACATATAACATTAATGACCCAACTACAGAATGTACCATATACTACTATGTCAGTATATTTAACACAATTATTGCAGGTAATTATAATGGAAAATGGAAAGATTGATAAGCAGGGCAATTTAGAAGAAATAGAAGAAGGCAGTGATTTGTGCAGAGAATGGACGGGAAAGATCAAGCTAATTAGTGATTCAGAAACGGAAGGTTTATCAGAGGAAGAAATGTTACATACAGATCAAAGACTATTACTGGATGAAGATACGGAGATGCCAGAAAAGTGTATGGAAAAAAATCAACATAGAGGTAGCCTATTATGTTTCTTGAGCTTAAAAGACTAGTATTTGTTTCAAACTAATGGAAGCAGCCTTATCCACTTCGATGGTCCTTCGAATGCTACCCAAGTGTCTAAATAAAACATTTTCTGACGTGCCACCGCTGTAACTGTAATAGCGAGTGTTGTATTCTTCACCTTAGTCTTATCATTGTTGATCATAAGATTTATATTGCTACTTTATATATTATGTCTTGTCATATTTATGCCGAAACATCCCACAACATGTATTTGAAAATTACCATCATCAGATATACAGAAGACAGTTTGCACTTGTTATTCATTGCATTACTGCAACAGTAACTGACGTACTTCACCAATTTCTGTCATTTTTGTGACGTGTAAATAATAATATTATTAATGAAAAATTTGCAAGTAACCATTAATATAACTTCAAAAAAGTATGTAATTTCTTCACCTTACATTATTTATACCCATATCTTAGGTGCAGCTGCATCGTTAATTGAGGAAGAAGATCGAGAACGAGGTTCTGTTTCATCACGAGTTTATCTTGCATATGGACGAGCGATTGGTTTGCGATTAGTGACTATCATTATGATAGTATATGCACTACAATGTACTGCTCTGATTATGACAAATTTCTGGCTCTCTGAATGGTCCGATGCTGGTGTGGATACAATGAATCAAACCAAGGTAATACAAGTCTTCATTATTCTGAAAGAAGCAAGACACATTATATTGCCCCTCTGTGTGTTACTGTTAAACAGGGTTTGAATGCACTGAGATGGTCTTGAACTATGCACCATGCTATTATCTCATTCCGATGAATCGGATTACTGAAAGATCGATTTCAACGCACTTGTTTTAGTTTTGTCTAAACGGCATGCATCCGACATCAATTCCGAGACATCTATGGACGTAATTTGTTCAAACATCGTATATGCATTTTACAGCTGTTGTGTAAATTTCGTACAACAGCACCACACATTGTATTTTGATTAAAAATGAGCAGACTTCATTAAAACTTTGCGTGAACGTCACAAACGTTTTTGGGATTTTATTAAAAATAACTGTCGGTTTTAGTCGCATGTGTCTTTCACCAGTACATTTTTGTTAGCTCCGCTGTCGACTTTGTCGAGCGGAGCTTATCATGTGAGTGATTGTCCGTCGTCGTCCGTGTCAATGTTTTACTTTTTCAACTTATTCTTGAAAACTACAAGCCCGAATGCTTTGATACTTGTTGTATATGTACCTTGGGTAGACCTCTCTCAGATTTGTTCATTTCATGATGATATCTTCAATTCTCTAATTTTGGTGAAATTTTTGTCATTTTTGGTAAAAAATGATATTTTCAACTTCTTGTTAAAACCGCAAGTCCAATTGCCAAGTCAAATTACAATTTTATTAATTTCTCTGGTGTGCATGGAAATGTGATGCTGTTTACTACATCACCTATCAGAAAATCCGTGGAAATATAAAATTTCATTTATTACTCGTTAGACTTCCCTTCACCGCCCTTGATTGGGGAACCGCCTTTGAATCCCTTTTCATCGGCGCTCTCCTCTTCCACTCCCACTCCCGGCGTGGAGACCATGTCTTCTGGCAAGTTCCCCAAGCGCCTTCTGGACGGGGGCGCTCTGTGCTCTCCGCCAAAGTTCCCACACCTCCCTCAGGGAGGGTATGAGCAGGCCTTGTTGCCCCTGCTTTACCAAGCCGCGCTGAGTGCCCCTACTTGTTCCTCTGCGACTGGAGGGCTCCAGTGTTGGTATCCCTGTGCAGGGTGGTACGCAGCTACCACACCCTTAGCAGGGGGATGAGCGTTTTGTCGTCTCCCAACCCTTCCTTGTCGGGATAAGCACAGACCTACCGGGGCACATCTGCCCCTTAACAATATGCAGTTAAGGATGCAGCTTGTGCAGGATGCAGTACTGAGTCAGTGCGCCTATCCTACTCCAGCGGGGGACGAGTTTGATCGCCTGTGGAGAAAGCCTTGTGCACGTGATCGGCTCTTTTGGGGACGGTCAGCTGATGTGGTGAAAGGCTTGGTGGTTGATAAGGATCAACATATTCAATTGAAGCAATCAACCTTGTTGGCCAAGTTCGTGGACTCTCCCGGCTGTTGTGCATACATTGTCATTGATTTAGCTATATATATAACAGTGACACCTAATTTTAACAAATATACAAGCTTTGCCACGTATAACAATTATGATAACTACAAGCAACACTCGACCCAAGTTTTTACTGTTATGTGGTTTCACTCATTCCAGGAAGAGATAGAAGAGCAAACGCAATATTATCTTAACATCTATGCTGCCCTTTCTTTCACGTACGTCGGATTTGTGCTGTTGGCCATCAGCTGTCAAATTATATTTTCAATACTTGCAGCAAAGCATTTGCACAAAGCTTTGCTATGGAACATCTTTCATGCACCAATGAGATTTTTTGATACTACGCCAACTGGTCGAATACTTAATCGGTTCTCTAGTGATACACAAATGATTGATCAGGTAAGCATGGATTGTTTCTTGTCAATATTAGTATAACGTAAAAGAAAAACAAAGGTTTGGTCCACAACTACAAAAAAACTAGACTATAATCAGATGAAATGCAACATTTGATAGATTTGTCTGATACAATATCTATCTCCATATCAACCCTCAAATCGATAATTTAGACATTTTAGTTATGATTTGAACGTGTTTGGAGATCCCGTAAACTAATTATTCTTCAAGTCATATTTCGAACATACATTTAATGAATACTGTATCTGTGATTGACATATGAATACATGTGTGTACACTTTGATGGCCTATAGTTATTTTTCTTTTTGTGTTCTTCCGAGTTTTATCACATGTATCATGCAATAGTAGTAAGCTACGTAATATGTTTCCATATTACACCCCTGAGTGGAAAATCTTATTGGTCCATGCACGTGATTGAAATTCTGACGTCACCATCTGGTCAATCTAAAAAAGTCACAAACATGGCTCATTCAATTACAAATAATTTGTGTGAAATTAAAATTATGTACCGACATTTTTAATGCTTTAATTTAATGTTTTCGTTTTAAATCACATTTACTGTTTAGGTCACATTTAAATAAAACTATTGCTAGCATTTCTCTATAACTGTAAATACGTTAATGGGTTCAACAAATAATATCGTATTTATTAAACAACTCGTGTACTGATTTTCATATATTTCGAGTCTTTGACATTTAACACTCGTTTTAATAAATATGTTATTATACAGCCACTAATTGGATATCATTTATCTACTTCAGTATAAATGTGTAGCTAATATACAAAAAATTGTAATCGCATTTTAATGCCATTGTGTTACTTTCAGAAATTATGGATGACATTTAATGGCCTGTTTCAATACAGCCTCCAGTGTATATCCGCTATCATTGTCAATATTGTGGTGAGCCCAATCTTCTTGGTTGGCATAGCACCATTAGTTGTTTTGTATTATATGATATTACGATATTTTGTGTCAACTTCCAGGTAAGATATTATTATATATTGTCATTATTATTGTTGTTGTTGTTGAATATATATATCTGTTCTATTTTTATAGAAGAACCTTCCCAAAGATTTGGTGTCACAGTTTGCCCCCAATTCAAATTGAAATATTGCCAGCAATAATTGATAAATCTTGTTCATACCATTTATTCCCCGATATCATATTCAATCGTTTCCAGGATCTACAACAGTAATAAATAAAGAAAAATGTTGATGCCATGTTTTTAGAAGACATCGCCATATCAAATTTGTATTGGGACCATACCATTTCAAGCTGCAGGATGCCTAAACAATGACCCAACAACCAATCAACACATCTTCCACCCACCACAAAAAAACAAAACAAAGAAAGCAGCAAATATCCGGCAAAACAACGAGACAACCAGTCATTGCCAACATGAAATCCTCCGCCCCTCATAATACACCCTACAGCATTAATGGTTCTTATACTCATTTGAAAGTATGTAAAACAAGCTTAGCCAAAAGATGCATGCGGGTTATCAAATTTTTGACCTACCATACATTCTAATTATTGTTGAATGAGGGCGCCATTTATTAATTAAAAACTTCTATTCATCAAGTGTACTTCTTTCCTTTATATGAATAATCATTATTCTTAAATTTACTAGGCTATCTAGTAGGTATCGTATATTTAAGTAGTTTGACTAACCATAATAAAAACAATATGATTGTGGTGGCACTGTCAGACAAGTTTCAACTGTTACTATATGGTTCTTTACATTTATATACGCTATTTTTTGAGTTGATATTCATCTGACGTCATTACTTTCTTTTAGGGAACTTCAGCGTCTTGATAACATAACAAGATCCCCAATATATCAACACTTTTCTGAAACTCTATCTGGTTTGTCAACGATACGCGCATACAGGTATTTTTTATCAAATATTACGATAGACAAGAGAGAATAGAACATATGAAATATTCTTTGTTTGACAAATTTTAAACTATATCCATATTGGAATACATTTTGGGGAATGGTTTATCCTTTTTTGTGCGAAACACTTTTGTATACACAGGTGTATCATAAAAGGAGTGTTGAAACTTCCATTTGTTTTTGATTGGTTAAATTCTTAATTGGTTCAGCATTAATAATACGTTGTTAATAACCATTAAAGAATATCAGAGCTTGATAACTGTAGCTATCGCAAATAGCTTGGCCTTTATTTTGTCATAGACTTCTGTGCTTAAGGTTAATAAACCAAGACGTTTCAAGAACGCATTACAGCAAGTAAACATGAATCTACCACATTTCAACGATAATCAATATGAAAGTGTTTCTTTCTTTAGAAGTTCCAGGCGTGGCTCGAATAAGAATATTCGAAATACGCCGATCATTTTCCATGCAGAAAGTATCTTAGTACTTGACACGTTTTTGTGACCGTTTCTTTATGATTTGTTGTGACAGTCTTCCGAACAGAAGAGTTTTTGTTCAGCAAAGGACATTGATGAGTCAGCTCGGGCATAAATGATGCTAGCTTGTTTTCCCCATCGAATGTGGAAATTAAATACCACTACAGAGAGTTGACACGAGACGCTGGAGTTGGTTGGAAATAAAATGAACTGTCGATCATGCACATTTTGTGTATAGCCATCGGTAGTCCCCAATCTCAAATGTTTAACAGGCAGAGATACTTCGTAGTTGTTTTTAGTGAAATATGTTTGTGAACTATGCTTTCGTTCAGCTTGTTAGGTGGAATCTCCGACGGCTTACGATGGTCGGCATCCGTACCCTTGTAAACTGTGTATGCTATTCAACTTCTAAATTGTCTCTCTTGACACTTTCCATGGTACTTTCGCCATTATTTTCACCAATCAATAATGATTCTAGTTGGTCGTTCTGTATATTTCCCATCCACTAAATAATATCGTCCGCCATTTTTGAAGTACAGACGATAATTACAAATTAGGTGCTTTGTAAAACAGACAGTAGTTACAGGAAAACGACGCGTTTACCAAATATGGTTAACGGGTCCGGACAATAGTGTAGGTGTATAGTAAAAGGGAAAATCACACAAAGTTTCATGTCGAGAACTCTATTTTTATCAAATTTGGAACAAATTGACTTTG
Source organism: Saccoglossus kowalevskii (assembly GCF_978046115.1). NCBI lineage: Eukaryota > Metazoa > Hemichordata > Enteropneusta > Harrimaniidae > Saccoglossus > Saccoglossus kowalevskii. Next base: position 39,806,136 of record NC_140646.1, read on the forward strand.
CATGTATATTAGATATATTAGCTGGATTTTCTTTTCTCAGATGTGAGGAACGATTTCGACGAGTTTTGGCGAGTGTTTTACACCGACATAATGTCGTTCAACTTTTCCTCCACCTTAGTAATAGGTGGGTAGGAGTACGATTGGTAAGTTCAAAAGAAAAATATGCACATTTCATTGTTTTACAACGTATAAAAATAATATGAGGTGTATTACGAGGATACCTCAAAGTATGCATCACAAAGGTAGTACAACTGGAGTATCGACCGACACGCAGCGGAGGTCGATGCAACGGCGTACTGTCTGAGTGCATATTTTGAGGTATTCTTGTAATAACATTATTATACATCTTTTCCTTCCAAGGATACATCATGGGAATGCCGAAAACAATTTAGAAAAAGTTTAGAACAGAATCAGCGAACTTCTTTGTGTGGTGTCCGGGCAAACTCTGGTGGCAGTCATGTATATTTTTATTATTAGAGGGCGCTTACACGAGTAATCATTCCTAATTTTGGAATTCGCATTTCCTCATATGGTAGGATAAAAATACCCCGTAAATACCTCAAAATTACGGCATGCTGTAACTTGGCGTTACGGTGACAGATGTATAATAATAAGTGATAACCATCTTTATGTATATAATGATACTGATGATAGTTATGTTCTTGCCTTTTTTTTGTATTTCTTAAATTTAATTGACTTGTTTGTATCACAATTTAATTTCATAGGAGCTAGTGGGTTCTTTGTTCATATTGGTATCCGGTTTGGGTAGTCTTCTCAGCTGTGTATTTTTAAATCTTCAACCTAGTTTGGTTGGACTAGCATTGACACAAGCACTTTTAGTAAGTATATTAGTATATATTAATGTAAGTATATTAATGTCTGAATATTCAATGATGGTTGAATATAATTCAAGTCATTACCTGATATAGTACATGACTTAGTACATGACATTGAAGATATCTAACTAATGGATACAGTATCACAACTTTTTTTGACCGGTAAAAACGGGAAAACGTATATATAGTTTCTGAATATCCCAACCATCTACTAGTGGGTATTCAGACCTGGGCATTCCCCAATTGTCCACGTATTTGCTAAAACGTAGTATTTTTTATTGGAACCAAAACTGCTGAATCTTCCGATTTGTTTTGACTTTGACCCAACATTTTGTGTATGAATGTCTGTTTTTGAGGGAAACTACTATATATTAAGACAAAAATGTTGAATTTTGTGTAGAACCAGGTTCTTTACAATTTGTGCCTGACAAGACAACCAATACAAATAGCTTTGCAAAAGTGCACAGATATTGCAATACTTGCGGATTATTATGAACACCCTTATTGCATTCCTTGTGGGGAAGGGGGGTTGTTGGTGATTGTGCACTTTTGGATGACACAATCAGCAAAATTCAGTTTTATATTTGCCCGTCCCTCACAAGAAACCATTCAACCTGACTTTGAATCAACATCTTATCACTATGATACTTTCCCATGACAACATTTTGTACACACCTTGGTGGAACATTACATATGCTTAATCCGACAAATCAAGTATATATCAGTGTATGTTGTCGTTGCTATGGGATAAAACGTAATCACACACACAGCACTCCACAACTCTCACTCTTGCAACATTTTAAAATACACGTTTTTTACATCAAAATTAAATTATAATTTATATATGTTTCACATAAAGTAACCAACGAATACAATCGCATTCCTCAGTTCTTTGGGACAGATCTGTCATCGTTTCAATGCTCAAACTAATCTTAAATGGTTCAGTTTTATAATGAGTTTTTGGTATGGTTTATATCTTCCTTTATCCCACCAGGTTTCAGGGTGTTTGTTTTGGACAGTGCGTTTCACAGCAGACTGTGAAATGCAAATGAGTGCAGTAGAAAGAGTTGAACACTACACTGAAATCGAAACAGAGCAATACCAGGGTACGTAATATTGTAACAAAATTCTTCAATTTCATTGATTGACTTGCTTCTGTAACCTTTGAATGCTGTCTTTATGCAATTGTTATTAAAGTTAAGAAAGAAAAAGTAATTATTATGATATTTGTTGATTATACAGGTGTTTATAACCCTCCAGGCGACTGGCCTGATCGAGGTGACATCCAATTTGAGAATGTATCTGTACGATATGCAGATGATTTAGAAGCGGTATTATATAACATCAATATTCACTTTAAATCTGGTCAAAAAGTATGTATATATAACGATATAGTAATGTGAGGCCTGTGTGTGTAAATCACATGTTTGTATTGTTCTGTTACTCGCCACAGCTACAAATGAGTAATTGGAATGAAATACAAGTAATCTCTCATTACATTTGCATTAACATTTAAAATGCTACTCTTTTCTGACTCATTACTACTTCTTAAATAGCACATACTAATACTTATTCTAATTATTTAACACAGATAGGCATATGCGGTCGAACAGGAAGTGGCAAATCGTCCTTGGCACTAACATTATTGAGAATGATCGACATGTACCAAGGTGAGAAGCGATTGTTATCAAAACACTTACAATGCTTAACATTTAATAGTAAATAATAATAACGAAATCCCTGTATTTCGTTTCCTTCCATCAGGACGAATTATCATCGATGGTGTGGATATATCCAGTGTACCTTTGTTAACTCTGCGTAGTAGATTAACAATTATTCCACAAGATCCAACTCTGTTTGAAGGAACAATACGGCAAGACAATCAATTATATGTACATACAAAGTGTTTAGAATTCATCACTGCTGATTCCCACAAAGAATGTATTTGTATTTTACATGTGGCCAGTATAATATAAAATGAATACTTTTTTTTATATTGCTCGCGCAGATACATGTATTACTTCAAATCGAGAGACAATATATGCTTCAGTTCTTAGCGCTTTAGTGTTTTCTTTTTCCACAGGTTTAATCTTGATCCAGACTACCTGAAAAGTGACGAGGAACTATGGGAAGCGCTGGAAATAGCACAATTGAAAATCAGTGTATCAGAACTGGACATGCAGTTGGGTATGTTAGTCAAGCAAGTACAATCATTCCGTTCATGTTATTGTCTTGTTATTATGGTCAAAACAAATCGATTCTTATATATTCACATATTTATATTCACTGAAGATGCACAAGTGTCAGACGGAGGGGAGAACTTTAGTGTTGGGCAGCGACAGCTATTCTGTCTGGCAAGAGCTTTCCTCAGAAATTCAAGAATTATTATTATGGATGAAGTAACAGCATCAATTGATTTAAAAACCGTGAGTAATGTCATCATTAATATATAGCCTGCAATCTACATTTACTTGGCCAATAATATTTCTATGGCGTTAGTCCAGTAATGAGTTTGAGTTTCGAGTGTGAATATTTTTGACCACTAAATGAAGGGAATAAACTTGAATATCCCCGTAAATATTTTGTCACAGAACTATTCTGTATCTAAGTTATATTATTATTGTTTTTTATGTTAACTAATACATTTTCATGTTTATTCTATAGGATGAAACGTTACAGTACGTTATTACCAATGCTTTTGCTGATAGCACTGTTTTAACCATTGCCGTAAGCTACATTTTTGTTGATTAATTGGTAAACTGTTTTGATTGAAAATATATGTAATAAATAAAATATAATATGTAATAAATAAACAAAAACATGCGATTGATTCACATTTAATATGCTTCTTTCAACCAAGAAATATACATAAATTTTAGTTCTATGCAAGTACCAGTGGTTTTTGGTTGTGTTAAGCGTTTATGCAGCTAAATGACTATGTTTAAACCATGAAATGAAAGTGTAATGCAAGCCATGAGTTAACATAAAATGTAACTAGTAACTTTAATTTTCATTTATTTTGGCGGAGAAAGGTCGATAAAAACTATAAAAACAAGGCAATTAATTATACAATATTCTTGTATATTGAGCAGTACATGTGATTGTTGTTTTTCCAACTATGCTTGATCAAAAAAAAAACATTGGTTTCGTTTGAAGATTGTTTTCGCGCATGACTGTCCATGCTTACCCTCTGATAAATCCCTGGACATCAAATAGGCGGCTGGCATCCAATTTGTTGTCAAAAACTCGGTTTTAAGAGTCATATGTCTGTCACGTTATGCACAAATTTGTGTATTTATTTAAATTATTCATAGGGCATGCATTGTTAGACTTCTATTAGATTCGACACACACAAAGACCAACATTGGATGCTGATTCATTATAGTGAACATTATTATTCAAACTAGATTTTCTTTCATTTGCTCAGCATCGTATATCCACTATACGAAATTCCGACTATATAATGGTACTCAGTAATGGTGAAGTGGTGGAATATGATACTCCAGAAAATCTACTCAAGAAAGACGATGGAATATTTGCATCTCTGGTAAAAGGATAACGAATGTGTGGTCTCTACACATAACTACATATCCCGGTTCAGAATATCAATGAATATTTGGTATGGAACCAATTAAGAGCTTTGTTTCAGTTTATTATCAACAACAACTTATAAATCGATTACCTTTTTTGAACAAACAAAGTATGTGAATAAAAGCGAGTTTGGCGTATATTTCAGGTGTGATATCATTTGTTCTCTAAATTACATGAATATTGACTAGAACTAATGATTGGTTCACTTTGTAATTGTCATGACACTCAGCCCATTTTCTAAGACCCTTTTAAAAATACATATATGTTAGTTTGAGCTTGACAATGCGATTTTCTTAACATTAACGCTAACACTATTCATCGATGATGTCACATATGTAAAATATGAGCAAATGTAGCCATATTCTCATCAAGCTCATGTTCATCCTACAGTTCTGCTTGGCTTATATTTATTATAATGTAGGTGGGTAATATCGCAATAAAGTGTACACAATCACAAAATATATTACGCTACATTGTACTGCAGTTTGTAATATTCGCATTGTTAGTCCCCGTTCGGACGAAGTCCGAAAACGGGGACTTATAGTTCGGTCTCCGTCCGTCCGTGCGTCTGTGCGTCCGTTCGTCTGTGCGTCCGTCCGGAGTCATATCTCAGAATCCCTTGGACCGATTCCGTTCATTCTTTGGATGTGTCTAGTACTTTATGTGGGACATATGCACATGCAGTGGTTTAGCGATTCAATTCAAAATGGCCGACTGGCAGCCATCTTGTTTTTTGAAAATGTTGTATTTTGGACATGCTTTGTCAGTTTTCATTCAAACTTGGTACATAAGATCATACATGTTAGGATACCTGTCCCCGACCGTCCGTGAATTCCTGAGTCTGTCCATCCGTCCGTGTGACCGTTCGTTTGTGCGTCAGTCTGTCCAGAGTCATATTTCAGAATCCTGTGGACCGATTCCGTTCATTCTTCGCATGTGCCTAGTACCTTATGTTCGACATATGCACATGCAGTGGTTTAGCGATTCGATTCAAAATGGTCGACTGGCAGCCATCTTGGTTTTTTTAAATGTTGTATTTTGGACGTGCTCTGTCAGTTTTCATTCAAATTTGGCACATACATGTACTTTATACATGTTAGGATGCATGTCCATGACAATTTGTTTCAAAATCTGGTCAACGAAGCCATCTGACTTTTTGTCCTTACTACTATATTTCCACAATTTATGTACCATTTTCATTCGTATTTGACACATACATAATACATATCAGTGTGTTTCATAATCAGATCAAAGATGGCCGAATAACGGCTGTTTTTATTTTTGGCCATATTACTACTACACGGAACACATGTTTTGATGTAAATGAACAATCTGTTGTATACGCCACTTGGAAATCAAGTTTCAAGGACACGCTCGGGACAACCCCTCCGCTTTAATATGACGAGCACAAAGAGAACTTTCAAAAATTTAACAGGGACTGTGTCATTTTCAATGACTTGTTATGTTTATTTCATACGATTACAAAAAACGTTTCATTACAATACGTATTCAGAAAAAGATGATGATGTCTTGAGTGGACGAGGTAACATTATTAATTAGTACAAGTATAACGATTTGTTCATGTTCTAGTTATTGCATTGTTATTGACACTGATAAGCCATCTGAAATAAACTCAACAAGGTACGATGAACATATAACAGTAACAATATACAAAGTACATTCACTCTCCCAGGTCAATGTGTACATTATTATACAAAATTCAATGTACTACATAACCAGAAATGATCAGTTTCTGCAGCATTCACAACAACTGATGTACACAGAATCAAAGTTAGGACCAAAATGTGATATGAGGTTTTTGTAAATGTCTTTTGATCATATCTTTCCCTAGGGTAGCTACAATCGGATATCTTTACATACACTCTTTTACACACATTCCATACATAATATAGCACTACAATTAACAATTTTATATAGATGTATACATATTGTGACTGAGGTCTCTATATTATACTATGCTATGTGTCAGCATCTATTATTATATATTTTGGTCATATTACCTCAAACCCTGCAAATGGAAGTGTGCATAGAATCATGGGAAGAAACTGTGTGTATTGTGATAACTGTGATAAAGGTGATTGGCAGGTCATACTTGTTTTCAATTCTGGAAGAACATTTGGAATCTATCAGGTGTGCTTGTGATTTACATAACAAAAGGTGTTTACAACTTTGGAAGGGGAATTGGAATTTACCCTAACCCTACCCTCCCCTCCAGCACTCCCCATTTAATTGTACATGCCCCTCCTAAGGACATCTATAGTTATCTAGAGGGGGCATATATAAATGAATTGGGTAACTGGGAGTGAGTGTTGAGTTAGGGATGGGGATTGGGTGGGGGACAAAAGGAACTCTTGCCAAATGCACTACATAACATGGTAATTGAACCACATAATAATAATAATTTCATTTATTACACCATAATGAAAGTTAACAAATCATTTTAGGCTGTTATGTAATAAATTTTAGAAAACGGTAACAAAATAGAAGTTAAAGAAAATTAAGATAAATGCAGTTTAAAATGGCAAATTAGCCTGAGATAGTGTGGTGATATACAATTATGTATGATAAGTACATGTCTATGTGTCATGTTTCTTGAAACAAAGTTTTAAGTATTTAGTCACATGCCTGATTTATTTATGTTCTTTTGTATTAATAACAGTTTTGAATTTCTTTATATTGTTTTCTGATTGAAAAGTGGGGAGTACATTTGTGAATTCTGTATAAAGTATTTCTCTTTCAGTATTATAAAAATCACACCCTGTTACAAAATGTATTTCATCTTCAATTTCTGATGAAGTGCATTTTTTACAGATTCTTATTTCTGCTGGTATTGTTGGCCTTTTATGTCTGTCAACTTCAATTTGAAGTTTATGGCAGCTCAATCTCTATTATGTAATAAATGCAGATAGTGTGACGTACTGATATCATTTTTAAGGAGGCTGTATGTTCTGAGCTTAGAATCTGTTTTATTAATATCGCTAATCCATGAATCTGTGTAGTGGTTCTTAGTTTTCTCTAAGAATGACTTTTTTGATATGGTAATAGGGTTTATATTGTAAATGTCCCTAATTTTGTATATGCCTTCAATCCATGAGTCTTTATAACAACGTTGTTCAAGTTCCCTAACTGCATGGTATGTGTAACTGATAGGACCATTGTTCCTAATACTTTGGTAATATTTAACAGATTGTAGCTGTATATTTGAGATTAATGGTAATCTCCCGAGTTCAAGTCTACAACCAATTGTGCTTGTTCTATTGTTAACATTTAGAATGTGTCTACAGTTTCAGTTTTGTCCCACTTGTCTGGTTTAATTGTTATTCCCCAAATTTCAGTATTGGCAGTTGGACTGTTTCAAATAGTTTTGTCTTAAGCTTAATGTTGTTTGTATTGTTCTTGTAAATGTTTGATAGTATATATTCTGTTTTCCTTGTTTTATCCGGGAGTTTGTCCACGGTGTTGATTAAGGAACCATTTGAGCTAAAAGTTGAACCCAGGTACGTGAATTTGTCAGTTTTGTCCATAGTAGTGTCGCCATATCTGAATGATGATACATCTGTTTTGTGGCGGTTTTTTGAGAATATTAGAATTTTTGATTTCATCGTGTTCACTTCCAGTCCCCATTTATTGGTGTAGTTATAAAGGTTGTCAAGTGATGACTGCAGACCAGTCTTCGATGTTGAGGTGAGTACAATGTCGTCGGCAAATAGTAAGCTTGATATTGGTTGGTTGTCAAGTTCCGGCTCATCAACTGCAGTGACATTTAACAATTCGACCAAGTCATTGATAAAAATGCTAAAAAATGTTGGACTAAGTGGGCATCCTTGCTTTACTCCATTATCAGTCTTGGAGGTTGGTGTAATTTTGTCTTTCAGTTTTACATGGAAAATAATGTTGCTGTACATGCTTTTGATTATCTTGTATATGTGGCCATTAATGTTGTTCCTTTGTAATTTGTATAGCTGACCAGTTCTCTACATTGTATCAAAGCATTTTTTCAGATCGATGAAGCAACAATACAGGTTTTTATTCTTTGATTGGTATTTTTTTACCATGGTGTGTAGTGTTAGAATATGGTCTACAGTACGGTGCTTTTTCTAAATCTGTGTCACTGAGAATGTTCTAGAACCTTACTGTGTCTGGGTGGAGTATTCTAGATTTTTTTTTAGAAAATGGTTGAATAGGTAATAGAACACTGTAGGAGGCAATAGAAGGTAATGGAACATTCTAGAAATTTATAGTAAATTCCAGACTCATTATGTATGCTGACAGTGGGGGTATATATAGGGGAGTTGTTCAGCACTGAGTTCAGATCGGAGATCTCGTTGAATTGTATTGGAGTTTAAGTATATACTATCTAGTTATTGGAGTAGTGGAGTTTTACCGCGTTATTGTACTTGATGTTTGCAGAGTATAATAATACCAGTACCAGTTGAAACCTCATTTGTTGGCTCCGTGTTCGCATGTTATCATTGCCGCCAGGGGAGTCTGATTAATTTTGGGTTAAAATCTGTTCATATTAATTCTCTAATTAGTATAATAATTAATATTTTTTTGGTTCTAATCACATTTCAATGAAACTTGGTACATTGTGCAGACCTTAATTGTCTTACACTTAAATCTGTTCATATTAGTTACCTTATTTGCATAATTAGTTTTCAGCTATTCCATCAATATCTCAAGTATAAGTAATTTTGAATTAATTTGTAATGTGTCTCCAAAACTCTCAGCACACGGGAGTTCTTTCTAAGCTTTCTTTGATTATCAAGTCTTCTCCAAATGTATTTTTCTGGGTGTCCATGTTATGTTACTTTTTGGTTAGTGTATCACATGTGTACATACCAGGTGTTGGTATATAGTTGTCCTCATCGTCTTCTATAGTGTCCACTAAGTTGGCTGTTTGGGCATTGAAATCTCCTTGTAGCATGACATAACCTTTTTGTTTGTAGGTGTTGATTTCTGATTGTAATATACTATAGGGATCTGTATTTTTCTTTTCATAATATGATGAGTTGGATGGTGGAATGTAGACTGTACACAGGTAAATATCCTTTTCCAATTTTAAAAAGTCTTTACACAATCTGCATCACAGAGTAAAGTCGCTTGTTTGTTGTTGAATACGGGGTGAGAATACCGCCAAAATTAGCTTAGTGTCATTATTTGAACATTGTTTAGTTGTTTGGTCTTTATTTGGAAACTTGTTTGGTTATTATTTGGTCATTATTCGGTTATTTAGTATTTATTTAAACATTATTTTGCGTTTATTTCATTATTGTCTTATCGTATTGCTACTGTTTCATTGTTTCAACTTTATTTCTCAATTATTTCATTATTGTGTAATTGCTACAATATTATTTTGTCATTGTGTTATAATTGTGTCGTTATTTAGACATTATCTTGACATTCAATTGTCATAAGATTCGGTTATTTTCACGTCCAAATGTCTTGATATTCGGTTCGCTTAACTTGCGATTACCTCAACATTCGGTTCGCTTGACTTGCGATTACCTCAACATTCGATTACCTGACCTACATTAGCTGACCCTGCTATGCATGTAATATTCAATCCATAGTCCCGGGCCGCCTCCGCTAAAGCATTGCTCATGATGGCAATGCGACCTTTGTAAAAGTTTGCGGGAATTTCTAAATAATGGTCGTTTCACCAACATCCAGGGAACTGACTGAGGTCGTCAGAGGCTGTCGTGACGCAATATCATATCCCGCAAACTTGGTTAGAGAATATTACTTCTCCAAATGCGATGACTGAAGTGAGGGGGAATTATTACACAGTTGATCGTGACACGACTGACACGGTCAATGACCGGCCTTTCAGCGGACTTGGTAGTGCCATCACGGTTCTTTTTTTTAGTAAAAGTTGAACCATGTATCATTCTGATTCTCATTCCCCGGCCTCTCTTATCTCAGGCGTGATTTTTTACGTTCACTCCATTATTGTCAAGATGCCGGTATATTTGTACGGCTGATTTGTAGCGGGCCATTCATTTCATGGCGCTTCGAAATCGGATGTCTTCGTTGGTAACAACTGCATTGGCAATGAATTTGTGGGTTTCATTGCCAATAGCAATCACGTCAGTGTCACGAGAGTTTTTCGCCAGCCATGCCTCGCATCTGCAGTAATCATAATTATGCTGTCTTCGAGGTTTTCGTAAATGTCGACTTCCGCTCGCAAAGCAGTTTCACAGTTTTAATTTTGTTTTGATTCGATTACTGTGAATATCTCCTCCGTCAAATTCCCCATATATTACTGGCCAAAGTAGCCTATTCCGACGATTCACAAAACCCAATTCTGTAGTTGACTAGAAATTTGCTTTTGGTAGATGGGGAGATGAATTCCATCGAAATGCAAGCCCCCGTTTCCACCGGGTTTTCATAAGTTGCGCCATGGACTAAATAAACAGTTGCAGTTGTAACTGTGAAATTTCGCTTGCTGCACAAGGTTCTCGATAGATGAAACTGTGGTTATAAACATTTGCTGCTCAGTATCACCACACAATGTATTTACGTAATTTCCAGAAATATCAGTATGTGTGGGCGGGGTTCATTCGTTTTATGGATCTTTATATATAACCTTATACGGTTTATAGAATAATGTATGTTTGTGTTTATTCATAGCACATTTATTGACAGTATACACTGCTTAAAATCATCATTTCATAACATTTCATAATCATTTCATGTTATCTCCGTATTTAATGTCATGCATGTAATCATATGGTAACTACAAGTAAGCACACCGAGTATTAGTTTGGCCAATATTTGTTCGAAAATCAGAGTAAACACCATATTTCTATTGGGTCAATGAGAACACCTCCGTCCTAAATTTTTTTTTACTCGACGGGATCTATGGCAACGTTGTACGTTTTTGGCACTCGTTTTAGTTCACATCTGTATTTCAGATGGGGCGGCACGAAATTATACATTTTATACCTTGCCCTAAAGGCTGTTTTGCCCACCCTGCCACATTTTTCATGTAAGTACCCTACCCACTAAGTTTCCCTGTCCTTCCATTTTTTTAATAAATCTGCCCTGCCCACTGGGGGGGGGGGGGGGTATTGATATTTTCCGCCCTCTACCCTCTACAAAAAATCGAAAAAAATCCCCTGCCCTCAACAAAAATCCCTTGGACCAGCTTTTCCGATAAACAGTTCCATTGGCTGCACCTGATTGTAACACAGTCCTGCATGATTGTAATACATTGCTAATGCCGGGGCCAGTTCCAACAAGCTGCCTCGTCATCAGAAACGAATTGTTAATTTCACTTTTCACAGCTTAGACAACAGGGACCCCACTGTACGCGGTAGGGGGGCGTGATCGGCTGGTATCTAGTTTATTAGAAATAGACAAGGAATAAAGGGGGGGGATAAAGGTTCCAGTCAGCTCATATTTTTAAACTGGAAAAACAGGCGAAAAGAATGAAAAATAAAATCAATAAAAAAATACCAGCTTAAAGAATATTAGTTGCTCTTTCAAATTTCGCGAGTTCACGACACGGGTCTTGTGATTGGTTCTTGGCACATTCTGGTCATCATCTAATGATCAAGCCGGATCATCTCTCGCGAATTTCGCTAGGAGCGCGTCGTGTCAACAACAAGTTTTGCGGCATTTGATATTTCGTCACGACAGGCTCGGACGACCTCAGCCAGTTCCCTGGATGTTGATGAAACGGCCATCATTAGAAATTTACAAATGCTACATTGCCATCATGAGCAATGCTTTATCGGAGGCGGTCCGGGACTATGGATTGAATACTACATGTATAGCGGGGTCAGCTAATGTAGGTCAGGTAATCGAATGTTGAGGTAATCGCAAGTTAAGCGAACCGAGTGTCAAGACATTTGGACGTGAAAATAACCGAATCTTATGACAATTGAACGTCAAGATAATGTCTAAATAACAACACAATTGTAACATAATTAAACAATGACAAAATAATATTGTAGCAATTACACAATAATGAAATAATTGAGAAATAAAGTTGAAATAATGAAACAATAGCAATACGATAACACAATAATGAAATAAACGCAAAATAATGTTTAAATAAATACCAAATAACCGAATAATGACCAAATAATAACCAAACAAGTTTCAAAATAGAAACCAAACAACTAAACAATGTTCAAATAATGGCACAAAGCTAATTTTGGCGGTATTCTCACCCCATAGTTGAATAGTTACACGAAGTTTGATTGATTGTTGAATGAAGATGGTAATGCCGCCTGAGTTGCGCCATGCTTTGTTTGGCTTTTCCCTAATCTTATGGAAAGCGAAATATCCTTCTGGAGTTGGTATAAGGTTGATGGAATTATTATCTAGCCAGGTTTCCGTGAAGCCATAAATGTGGTATTCTTGGATTGTTGTTTGTAAATTCAGCAATTGTTTTGTCTTGTTGTCTTGGGCTGATGTATTAGGTATATAGTTGTAACGTAGTCCTTGTGAGTTTAATTGACCAATATGTAATAGTCGGTGTTTAATTCTTGTATTTGTTGTACTGCCGATAATTATTGCTTCGAGTCTGATTGCAGTGATTGCAGTTGAGTTTCAATGAATTTCACTCTGGAGATTAGATTATCATTACCAGTTTTTCTCCAAACTTGTTGGGAGTTGTAATGTTTTCCAGGTGTTGCAGCAATAGCTGAGTAACTGGCATCTGTTCTGTCAGTTGAAATGATGTATGATGGTTTATACATGTAGATATTTCTTTCTGGACGGGCTTCAAGGTTAAAATGCTTCATGATGGCTGATTTGATGTTGTTAATAAGGATGACTGAACCCTCTGCTTTACTTACATGGATGCCATCTTTACTTAGATGAGACTGACTCACTGTGAATCTGGTGGTCTTGTTGCACATCCTTCCAATTGCTTTGTTGACTGCTTCATAAGATTCCATTGTTTTCCTATTCCAAGTACTTCTTATAGTAACATCACATAGAAATAGTTTGGTATTTGGTAGTTTCTGTTGTACAGTAGATATCAAATATTTGTAATTATCAATGATTTTGTCCATGCTGCTTCCATTATCTATGTCATTACCACCAATATTAATAGTGAGACTATTTATGGAGAGTGGAATATCATTTTCAAGAACAGCATGTCTCATTGAATCAATGGTTGCTCCTCGATAGATTAATACCATCTGATTTTTTGCTAATCTGGCATTACTGATGTTGGATGTTTGGGAATCGCTCAAGGTCAAATGTTCAACTCTCCTAGGGATGTTGCGAATATTACTGTGGTGAGTCTTGTTCGGTGAACTATAAACAGGTGGTACTGAAGCAGGGGGCCTCTCTTTTCGTGTAGCTGTCGCTGGAATTGGTTTACCTGTTGATCTTTGCTTTCTCATTTTCCTGGGTGAGACTACTGTTGTCCAGCCTTTCTCATTATCAGCATTCTTATTTATGGTTATTGCAGGTTTGCTGTTGTTAATGGTATGCGCTGGTATCGTTTCCTTTCTTATCGCTTCATCTAAATAAGTGTGCAATTTATCAAAACTTTCGTCGATGAAATTGAAATGCTTCTTATCAAGTTCACTTCTGAGGTTATTAATCACTTTTGTCTTATTAGATAGTTCTTCTTTCATTTGTGATAACTGTACGTTTGTATTATTATCATCAACTATGAGACTGTTTAATTTCATCTGTAATTGTTCTTCTTTCTGTTCTTTTCCCCTCAATGTGTCCTTAAGGTTGTTAATCTCCTGTTTTAGTGTTTTAATTTATTTTTCTAAAGCAGTAACATCATGGTTATTACACTTACTATGATCTGGTGATGTGAGATTTTTAAGGATCTGGTTACAACCTTCAGTGATCTTTGAGTCTAAATTTGTCATCAATGATGCTTGTGTTTGTTGTATATGTTCAAGTAGACTGATGATATCAAGAAGTGAAGACTTAGGATTATTCGTGACTGGTATTCTGCTTGGAGTAACATCCTTTACTGTAGGTCTTCTTGTGTCAATTTTAAAAGGTGTATGAATGATATCTTCATCTTTACATGACTTGCTAGGTTTTTCATTGGATTGTCTGTTGGTCTTGCTAGTTTGTGCTACAGTGTTTGCAATTGTTTTCAGCTTCTCCTTTGTCTTGTCTTCATTTTTCTTTGATTTCCTGTCCACATCTGTCATCTATAAAGCCAAAAAAAGTTTGGCTGTCTTACACGCTGAGGTCTTTCAGCTATCATATGTGACAATGTAGGTTGTGTTACCTTTACTTTAATATCTAATAACTGACTAAGTTTTTGAAAGAAAATGTTTCCTTCATTAAGAATCCAATTAAAGTAATCAGTGCTCTGTATTACAACTGCACCATTCTTGTATATCTTAAATGTTACAGTGCTATTATCAGAGTTAATTAGATAAAGTTGTTCACTTCCCTCATTCTTTTTTATACAACAATTCAACTGTTCTACTGGGTAAACAGATTTGAGAGCCTGGATCCAAATATACCTGAAATGCGTAGATGATTTAATGCTAACACTACATTTATTAAAAATGATATCTATTTCACTACCTATATACTTCTCAAGAAAATCTTTAACCTGATCATAATTATTTAATGGTTGCTTAGAGGGGCAATCTGATTAAAATCTGATGTAGTGTACAGGCTTTAATTATTTTGGCTATAAACTTATTTTAATTTTATTTGTTATTACTTTTGTTATTAATGCCCTTTTATTTTATTATTTTTCTTTGATTTTTTTTAATTTCGCCCTACCTACATCTGATCCGACGCCTATGTAAGTCTCGTTCAAATCTCGCGCAAGTAACAGCCAATCACAGCCCCCCTTTTATACAGGCTGTCGGTTGCTTACTTTTCAGTGTATACGGGCAATCTTTCTGTACATTATATTTTGCCCACTTGAATAACCCATTAATAGAAAATTGCTAGTATATTTGTATTTGCAAAGGAAATTCCACAGCATTTTACAATTTTTGTCATTACATTGAATATTTTTTTCACTTCCAACAAATGTGTACACTTCCAGATATACATCTTCGCCAGCCAAGGTTCGTTCATTCAGTCATCGCTTAAATTTTACATCACTGAGCATAATTATCTAGAATGGAAGCAAAAAAATAAGTAAATCGTAATGATTAGAACACTGTAAACAGCTATAGTAAACAATGCAAACTGATTTTAAATTTTATAACGGTCAGCGGCCCACGGCATCGACGCAGAAAATTGGAGCAAAAAAACATTTCCTGATCAATTGCGATGTGTTCCAAATAAAAAATATTTTATTTCAGTCCAAATCAGCTCAATTACTTTAATAAGGAGTTATTGTATAATGTACAAAATGTTGATACAATTTGATGAATATTTACAGCTACGGCTTCAATACCGTAGACGATTTTGGCCCGATCGTCAACAAAACACCACCAGTCTCCAAGGCTGGTGTTCGGTCGAACCGGTGGAAACAAAATCGTCACTCCCAGAATAACTATGCAAAATAACGATCTAAAGTCGAACCATTCGAGCCACAATATTAACATAAAAATGACTTTCGTTGCATTTGACAATGATAAACTTACCGAAAAGCCGTGTTTTTCCCGGTCGCTAACGTCGTATACGCCATTTTATTTGAGTGTGTTTGCCACCAGACTCTGCCCGGTGACGTCATCATGTGCGGTATAGAAGGAGGTCTGTGATTCGTTGACTAAAATCGTTGATAGTGGGTCTCGTTGAAATCTCGTTACATAGGCACCGGGTCAGATGTAGGTAGGGCGGAATTAAAAAAAATCACAAAATCAAAATCAAAGTAAAATAATAAAATAAAAGGGCATTAATAACAAAAGTAATAAAAAATAAAATTAAAATAAGTTTATAGCCAAAATAATTAAAGCCCGTACACTACATCAGATTTTAATCAGATTGCTTAGAGGGGGTAATATCACTTCCTAAAGCCATAGTGTACAGGTAAATTATGGTAACAGTGTAACAGGAAGTGACACTGTAACAAACAACTTGACCCTTGACACTGTTATATAGAGTTATATAATTAGGTGTTAAGTCAAATGTTATATAATTAGGTGTTAAAGTCAAACGTTATATAATTAGGTGTTAAGTCAAATGTTATATAATTGGGCGTTAAGTCAAATGTTATATAATTAGGTGTTAAGTCAAATGTTATATAATTAGGTGTTAAAGTCAAGGCTGGACTAGAACAAAAGATAAAACAGTGAAAATAAATAAAGTAGTCAAAAACTGTCAAAAATAATGGTAAAATGGTAAAAAAATAGGAATGGAAATAAAAACAAGAATAAAGAAAACTATAAAAATGACTAATAACAACTAAAAAAAGTTAAATCTACCTAGAGTCTACATAAAAAAGGGTAAACAAACAATGCACTGTCTTATATTCTCACAAACAATGAAAGCCCTTCCTAACAGGAGGTTAAAAAAAAAGTCACAAACAGGCCCCATTATGGCACATTTAAGATCTAAGATTTAGTACATAGTTAACAGTAACCCTAATAAATAATTAGGTTGCACTAAAAAGAATGAGATTCACCTAGAAACTAACCTAAAAGGGAAAAATCAGGAGAGGTTCACAAAGCTACATGTTATCAACTTGACAGCGCCCTCTAGATAACATGATAATGTACCACATAACATGATACTGTACCACATAACATGATAATGTACCACATAACATGATAAATGCACTACATAATATGAAAATGCACTACATAATATGATAAATGCACAACATAACATATTATTTTGAGCAAGGGCAAGGTCCAATCTGATTAAAATAAGATCCTAGTTTGGGCTTTTTTTTTTTCTTTTTTTTTTGCCCCCTTGTGGGCTTTCGCGATTACCAAAACTTAAAAAAATACCAGCAAATAAATTTAAAAAAAAATAATAGAATATATGAAAAAAATATGAATGATATTATTTTAACAAAAAAAAAAAAAAAAAAAAAAGCCCAAACTAGGATCCTATTTTAATCAGATTGGGGCAAGGTCCTGTACCGGCAAATGGGCTTAGACATATTACGAAACGACCCAAAAACGAGCCAAACGACCCAAAAACGAACCAAACGACCCCAAAACGACCCAAACAAGCCAAAAACTGTCATACTGTCATACATAATTACCGCGATATTGCGACAGCCATTTTAATGAGCACATCGGCCGACGAGGACGCTGTTCTCATTTGGATTCTCGCTGTCCCGAATTACGGAATAATAAAATTACACAGAATAATAAATAAATAAATAAATAAATAATATACATATCAGTGAAAATATTACCCTATTAAAAACTAATCCATAATGTGCTTCTATTGATTATTGTTCTCCTGATAATGTTTTCTTTCTTATTTCTGGTATCAGAGTATCAAAGAAGTTTCAATATTTCAAGCAATATATATTTAGATTAGTGAAGCCATATGGACATTCAACTCCAAAGTCAATCAACCACCCTTCTGTATGAGGGTACTACTAGAGTAGTACCATAATGGGCACTGCAGATCCTGATAACAATTTGGTATTATAAATGGCAAATAATATTATAAATAAGAAAACAAAATTCAACAGAAAAAATTCCATCTCTGGGTTTAGAAGTTATGCACGGAAAAGCCTGCAAAATTATTATGCAAAATAGGTAATTAATATGCATGGCTTCTGGAATTATCTGAAATTATCAACCCGGTATTCCTCGGCTTTCTGTGATTCCGTTATTTCTACTCACTGGCGGATCCAGAAAATTGGTGAGGAGAGAGGGCGCTCCTATTGACGTGGCCGTAGGTGGGCTGGGTTTGTCAATTCATTTGTCATTTTGTTTGCGGGCTGAAGGCGCCTTGCCAACTCCCCTTAACTCCGCGAGTGCTACTAATAAGATTTCGTTATCGTGGTAAACCCTATATCAAATGAATATACGCTGTATTCATAATCCCATGTCCCTGCCATGTGCTTACTACTTTTATTGTCGCCGAGGACCCAACAAGACAAAACGCATAAAGGAACGTCAACAAGAATGACATAATGGTAGGGTAACATTGCTCGTTGTAATCGAAGAAACGAAACGAAACGGAATGATACACATAGGGACAATTAATCTATAATCAGAGAAAATGGGTTTTAAATGCAAAATATCTACGAAATATTTGCCTAAAATAACAACATTTTAATCAGTAAATGGTTCGTGTCGCTTACAGATAATCGGAATTCTGTAATCAGGGAAACAAGGGTTCTACACGTACAATATTCACAACTGTCGGACGAAATCCGATCAGTATATTCACCTTTCACTCGTGCATATAACAACATAAAACATTTTCCGATTATCTGTAAGCGTTGACCTTATATACAACAAAAAGTTCACAAAAGGTGTGATCATCATGATTCATACCATCTTAATCAACGTTGGAAATAATATTGTCTCTTAATTTGAAACCGTAGAATATATACTTTGATGAACTCAGAGGTACAAACGGGTCATGAGAGTTTATTATTTTTGATTGGTATTTGTAATAGTAAGGGGAGAGGAAAATTCTCTCAAATGTTTGTATAAGTGTATAAATTCAAATCAAATTACCCCAGACCATTCGTCCCGGTGTTATCGCTATCGCCACACGAGTGTACACCGGGACGAATGGTCTGGGGTAAAATCAAATAAGTGGTTCTCACAATATAAAATTATTTTCGGGGAAAATGGTCAATTATTATGCAACTTAGACAATTAGTATGATTGAATGGCACAACAATATTATCAGAACTTGCATTTGTCCCATGCTGTCTGCACAAAATGTCATCCGAATCAGTACTTAAAATGAAAATCCTGAGACAGGTTCTTGGTTTTAAAGTGGGCATGATGCGAAATTTATATTACACGCATTTATCAGGAGGTCGACGAGGGCAGATGATTTGTAAATGTATCATGATTTATATTTCAGTCAGTTTGACAGTGGTTGCCATGACATATACTGATAAATGTTAATGACAAGACCAGATGGCGAGCTGGTCGAAATCAACCAAAAACATCTTATGACTCTGCAGTTTTTAAGATACAAGACAGTAGCTGTAATTCTAAACCAATGTTGTTTGCGAGTTTAAATAAGGTAGTATCTTTGTGGAATGTTAGTGCGAGATTATTACCCCATCAATATTAGTTAGCGTTGACAATGTATAGAAATGTTTTCTCTAGACAGCTTGACGAGTAATTAATTGATTATGATGTGTAAAACTTTCATGTGATTGGTTGTTTGTTGGAAGGCAAGGCCTTGGAGTCTCTTATACTGATTGTAATTGGTTAAGGGGTGACAAGAAATAAAGATGGATTTAATGCTGTCTCGGGTGAAAACCAGGGACTTGGCAGAGAATCGTTTTGGGAACATGAAAGAAGCTTGTGTGTGTCTTTTGTCAGCCTAGCGTGGAAACGACCGAACCCCGGTTACCTAAGTGAAAGGTTTTTAACCATCAAAAATACCTATCACACGTGGTGGATAACCCTTGGGCATTGTGTTCAACACAAAAATCATCCTGTGAAGAAAAGTGAAATGACGAAGAGGTGTCTTTCTTGTGAACCGAACTAACAGCTCCATGGCAGAGACGACTCAGAAACCGCGCTCGACGACTAACACCGTTACCAGTATGGCACCGATGTACAACGCTGAAGAGATGAAGATTTCAGAACCCCTTCGGAAGGACCAGTACCGGATAGGACTGTATAATTAAGAATTGAGCGACATTAAAGACAAGAAGATGACAAAGAACGACCCGGACTAACGCGACGACAAGAGAAGAAGACGCTATATAGACTTTGAATTAGAACTTTAGCTATCTGTGTATTGCTCGCTGGACACTGTAACTGACACTGTGTAACTCAATAAGGACGTTGAACTCTTTTCCAGAACCCTAACCCTATTGCTCAGTAATGTAATGTATTGCTTGCTTTTCTATCTTTTTTTTACCGTTTTTTTTTGTGGTATTGAATTGTATGTATGCTCAGAGACACAGAGATGAATAGTAAGAATAGCGGATATTTTGGTATCGAAAAGATTATTAAGGGTAGGCTAAGGAACGGTAGAAAAGAGTATCTTATTAAATGGGTGGGGTACCCAAAAGATCAAAATTCTTGGGAATGTTATGAGAATTTAAACGAACAGGCGAGATTATTTTTAGAAGACCATCCGATACCCCTTATGGGATCGACGAAAGCAAACAAAAGAAGGCGGGAAAAGTTGATTAATGGTTTAGAAGTATATTAAAAAGAGGTTAGTGTGTGACAAGACGAGTGTTATTTGGGCCCTGGGACGCACATCATTCATTACTAACGATAATACTTAACGAATTCATTCATACGAGATCATTTCTCAAGGAGCGTGGAAAGAATCCATGATAAAGCCTAAGTTTAAATTACATGGAGGTGTTATGTCCGCACTATAGCTACGTACGGGTTTGGTGTTGGGGGTCACACTTTCATGAAGACGCCGGGCAGTGACGCCATGGACAATTTGATGAGAACATAGGAAACGCTTTAGGTGGGTACTTAATTCTACCATTCGACCACGCAAATTGAGAATTGGCCACGAATTTTTCATTTATCATGTGTCATACCCCTTTCTTTTCATTTCATTACTAATTTATAGTGCGTCTCCCGAGAAATTGATGTCAAGATGAGAATAGCGTTGATATTTATTAGTGTATTACTGGTCGTACGATGGAAACCGTCTGTGCAGATGAGAGATTATGTTCTGCGCCCCAATTATGGAGTATTGTTTGAACGGGTAGCAAACATCGATAACAGCCTAACGTACTGGCATCACACGTTCGCAATACCTTATTTAGATATTCCTATGATGAGTGTGAATGAGTCATTATGTTCGAACGAAACAGTTCACCTCATTCCGAAGTTTTGTGAGGAATACGGGGAAACTTTGAAGTTAGTCGAACAACAGAATAAGTTCTATATGTATCATATTTCGAGAGATGAACGAGCGATTCGTGTGTTATTTCCAAAGATAGAGAAAAAGAATTTGGGAAATGAACGGCAGAAAAGGGGATTATTAGACTTTGTAGGGAAGGTATCGAAATCTTTATTCGGAACGGCCACGTCGAACGACGTAAATATTTTGAGACGACATGTAGCGGCATTGGAAAGTTCCACCGAGGTTATGACAGATCAAATTGTTGCGTACGAAGATGATTTAAACTCATATGTTTTCACAATGAATAAAAGAATAGGGAATGCTCTGAATGGGATTAAGGAAAATCATGAGGCCATTTATTCGATCGTATCTGATTTATCGCAATGGAGAAAGCGCTTGAACAGAATGGAACTAAATCAAGAGGCGTTAGAAAAAGAATTAAATTATGAACGGCGATCCACACATTTAATGTTTCGATATGCTATTCAACGCCTACAAGCGTTACAGTTACTTGAAAGGGAGACACAACGTAGGGTGAGTTCGATTGATGTGTTATTACAAGAAAGATTACCTTTGCAGTTGGTAGGACCGAGAGTGTTAGGGGATGCTTTAAGGGCAGTGCGAAAGAAACTACGAAAGAAATATCCTAATTTTGATATAGCATACACGAATTTGAATTATTATTACCATAATGCGAGAGTGACATTTCGGCGTACAGACAATAATGTGTACATAAAGGTTGGAATTCCCATTACTATAAAAAACGACATATTCGAAGTGTATAAAGTGATAGTCATGCCTATGCCCCTCCCTTATGATTTAGGTGATAAACCTCAGCATTTCGACAATAATACAGCAAAGAACGGGCGCACGAAGGTAACGTCAGTTGCAGAGTATTTTGGGGTTAATGAAGATGAAACTTACTACATTGAAATGAGTGCAGACCAAATTTCGTCTTGTACTGGTCTGACAGTAAAAGATTGTCCCTCTGTGATTACCATGATAAATATGCGTAAGTCGTCGTGTACGAAGGCCTTGTTCTATGATAATAAAGAGGAAATTCATAACACATGTAAAATAGATTTAATACTCAACCCAGTATACGAACCTAAGATTCTCGAAATCGGACAGGGGAATATTTTGGTGAATAGCAATGATACAAAATGGTTAATAGCATGCGGGGATAAAAGCCCTGAGCCTATTGAAGGTTGTACAATGTGTATAATTAAATTGCCCTGTGGATGCGCTATAAATTCCGACAATCTCTATATATCGCCATTGTTAACCAGTTGCACAGAAGACGAGGCCCCCACGTTTCTGCATCCGGTAAATTTGCCATTTTTAATACCCTTTTATGACCCAGATGATTTGACGGAAATTACGGGGGAATCGATGTATGAAAACCCGTGGCGAGTACAACTCCCTAACATCACCATTAACAGAGGGAATTTCGAGGAAATTGTACGTTCTGATGCACGTTTGGTGGTAGATTTAAACAGAACGGCAGATTTATTAAGGAAAAATAAACCAATTTATTATTCTAAAGTAGACAAATTATTTAGCGACATTACGGATGAAACCCCTGCCTTACCGTTTTTGGAAGTCAAAACTATTACTATAATTGAAACCATTCTGGCTATTATAAGCACAGGGTCACTGATTTTGTCAGTATATACAGTTTGTAAGGTGAGAACTTTGAGCATATTGATTGCATCCCTTCCCAGGGTCCGGGCTAAAACATTATATTTGCCAGTAGACGAGTTAATTACGGACCATCCCTTGCGAGATTTGAAGAGTTCCATGATCCAACTTCGAAATGAAACGTTAATTCTGATTTTAATGTGTTCAGGATTCTTATTAATATTGGCGGTTATTCGATTGTGCAAGTGTTATCGTAATCGCTCTATAATGTATCGTGCACCTAAATTGCCCCGTACTAAGTTAATTTTAGAGATATCCAATGACAAGCTGTATGTCTTGGTAAATGTTATGACCCTGTACGTGTCTCCGAGCCATTTGGCCTTTGCAAAGCGACCCGTAATCGAGAATTTAACAGTTGAACGTGGTATAATTTCGTCCGTGTTGAATATCGAATGGGGTGATTTAAAATACAAATTTCATGGTGTAGAACGTGTAATTCCTTTGCCCAAAGCCGTTAAGATACCAAAGTGGAAAGATAGTAAGTGCATGGCTGTGGAAGAGGTAGGGAATCATTATAGATTATTGGTAGGTCTATCTGAAGTATATACCGAGATTCCCAGGGATATTATTAATATGCAGTAGATAGGGAACCCAATACTGAATAATTGGGATAGCAAGTGAAGTGCTGGCACCTCTCCTTGATAGAGTAGGATATTCGAAAATATAACCAATGTATTTAACCTCATAATCTTTTTATTTAAATATATATAACTATTGTATTTTAGAATCATAACAGTAGTGTTTAAATTTATAGCTTTTTATTTGAAATTATACTTACCATATGTAATCATTGTATTTACTCATTTGAAACTATGTATTTTGTTATATTAGAGTGTATTTTACTTGCTTAACGATTGTCGATGTATTTGACGTGTGAAATATAAATGTGATGACATCCTTGGTATTGGAACGGTATGTTCGGAGAACATGCAGAATGTAAAACAGGGGGTTGTATCATGATTTATATTTCAGTCAGTTTGACAGTGGTTGCCATGACATATACTGATAAATGTTAATGACAAGACCAGATGGCGAGCTGGTCGAAATCAACCAAAAACATCTTATGACTCTGCAGTTTTTAAGATACAAGACAGTAGCTGTAATTCTAAACCAATGTTGTTTGCGAGTTTAAATAAGGTAGTATCTTTGTGGAATGTTAGTGCGAGATTATTACCCCATCAATATTAGTTAGCGTTGACAATGTATAGAAATGTTTTCTCTAGACAGCTTGACGAGTAATTAATTGATTATGATGTGTAAAACTTTCATGTGATTGGTTGTTTGTTGGAAGGCAAGGCCTTGGAGTCTCTTATACTGATTGTAATTGGTTAAGGGGTGACAAGAAATAAAGATGGATTTAATGCTGTCTCGGGTGAAAACCAGGGACTTGGCAGAGAATCGTTTTGGGAACATGAAAGAAGCTTGTGTGTGTCTTTTGTCAGCCTAGCGTGGAAACGACCGAACCCCGGTTACCTAAGTGAAAGGTTTTTTTAACCATCAAAAATACCTATCACAAATCAGTAAAAACACCTTATTCAAATTAAGACCAACAATTTGTCTTACTGTGGTATCTTAAAGATAAACCAACAAATGAATAAATTTATTGACTAGCAATTTAGTTGTTAAACACTGTATGTTTGTTCTTTATTTATTATTTATAAATTATTTTGATTTTTATAATAACATTTATTTATTTTCTTATCATTATTTACTATTATTGTTCATCTATATTATGTATGTGTTTGTTATTAATCATTGTTTATTCAGATTTTAATGTAGTATTTGTGTTTGGTTTCGGGACAGCGGCAATCCAGATGATAACAGCGCCCTCACCGGTCGGCGTGCTCCTTAAAATGACTGTCGCAATAATACCGCGGTAATTGGACAGTCTTTGTTTGACGATTTGTTGTGGTCGTTTTGGCTTATTGTTTTTTTTATTGTTTGGGTCGTTTTGGCTCGTTTTTTGGTCGTTTGGGTCGTTTTTGGGTCGTTTCGTAATATGTCTAAGCCCACGGTGCACACAACACTGCGCCACTATGTGTGTTTATTGTATTTACAATCATGTTAACGCCCTCTTGTGTTCGCTTTACATTTTGCTACGCATGCTCTGTTCTCTCGTTGTGTTTTCCCCGCCATGTTGGTTCTGTTTTCCCGTTGAGAAATAAACGGAGTTACTCGCTCGTTAGCGCTCCAACTGAAGTGTCTGGTTGTAGTCCAAGCTCTGTATACAACAGGTCTGTGTCCATACTGGCGTGGTGGCAGCGTCCTTCGGATCTCACGTCATTGAAAGGTAATACGGACATCGTTAACTCACAAGCCTGCTATACACGTACGGACTTTACACACGCATATTGTGTACAGCCAGTCAGTCAATATATCGACTGGATAATACCGACGTTGATTTCGTTAAGCAATACTAATCATTATGGCCAACCAACAACGGGCGCCCAAGCAGTGGTGTCTGTCAAAATCAGAAACAATTACTTCGTTTGAAAGCTGGCGTCAGAACCTGGTCTACACACTCTCATTAGACTCAAATTTTGCACAGTTCCTCGGTGAGGGCGTACAGTGGACAAAGCGAACCAAGGCTACACTGCTGAGAGGTTTCACAGATGATGGAGAAGACATCCAGGCCGGCAGACGACAAACTGCCCAGCAGAAGGTCAGTGCCCTAGAACTAATGTTGGGGCAAATAGCCAACTTCTGTCCAATCATATCTCGCAACATGATAGTCAAAAATTCGACATCCATGAGCAATATTTGGCAGGTAATCCGTCTCCATTTTGGGTTCCAGTCCACTGGTGCACACCTGCTAGATTTTTGTAATATACACCTTGAACCAGATGAACGCCCAGAAGATCTCTTCCAACGCTTAACAGCATTTGTTGATGATAACCTGTTACGCAGCGACAATGGTATTTCACACCACGGTGAAACAATAACTGACGATGAGGAAATTTCCCCTTCACTTGAGAACTACATTGTACTCACTTGGTTACAACTAATTCATAGTGACCTCCCCAAACTGGTTAAACAGCGGTATGGGACTGAGCTGCGGACACGGACTCTAGCTTCTATAAAGCCCGAGATCTCGCAAGCATTGAGCTCACTTTTAGATGAAATCCACATGACTGAGGACGCCACTGTCATGCTCTCTGCTTCTTCAAGGCCTCAGAGGGGACGCATCACACCAAAACCAGTGAGATATCAAAAGGCTCGGCCCAGGGAACGCAAAAGCCGCTCATGCCCATTATGTAAGCAGGCCAGCCGTCCAGACAACCATTTCCTCAGCGAGTGTGACTTCCTGCCGGACCAAGATCGTAAATTCATGACCAAGGCCAGACAGATTGTTAATATACTCGATGATGTTCCCCAGGACACTCAACAGGGCGATGATGACCTCAGTGACTCTGACACTGCGGACGTCCCTACTGCCCTTAGAATACAGGTTCGTCAGTCACCATATATTGATACATTTTATGGCCACCAGGTTACACGTCTTACCATCGACAGTGGTGCCACTGGCAATATGGTTCTACTGGCCACCGCAAAACGTCTCGGCGTCCCAATAAAGTCTAGTTCTCAATCAGCACGCCAAGCAGATGGTTCATCTCCCCTAAAAGTTGTGGGTGAGACCAAATTCGCAGTGAGTCGCGATGATATGAATTTCAAGTTTGAAGGCCTCGTTGTCGAGAATCTCGATGTTGAAATACTCGCAGGTACCCCTTTCATGGAGGCCAATGATATAAGTGTTCGTCCAGCCAAGCACCAAGTCACTGTGGGAGACAACACTACATATACATACGGTTCATCGCCAAAGGGCAGTCATCGCATTCGCCGGACACTCATACTACGCGCACCACCAAAGTCAACAACAATTTGGCCTGGTGATTTCATTGAACTTGACTTGCCTACAGAAATCAAAGACTCAAGCGAGGCATTCGCACTTGAACCACGAGTAGAATCTCGCTCGCTCTCAGTCATATCATCTGACAAGCCATGGCCTGCTCCAAACATTTATTCAACCATATCGGGTAAAATTCGGATTCCGAACCAGACCAACACACCCCAAAATTTGAAACGCAATGAACATTTTTGCCAAATATGTCCTGTCTTCGTACCACCGACAAACAAAGACAGCATAGACACTACACTTCATGTAACATCACCACACAAATCAGTTCTTCCAGAAAAGAGCTACTCAGATTCGGTTAAAATTGACCCCGACCAACTCCTCTCTCCGTCTCACCAAGCAAAGTTCGCAACATTACACCATGAATATAATGATGTCTTCAACACTGCAATCAAGGGTTATAACGGTGCTTCTGGCCCATTTCAAGCAGTCGTGAACATGGGTCCTGTTCAACCACCGCAGCGCAAGGGCCGTGTTCCCCAATACTCCCGTGACAAGTTGGCTGAGTTACAACAAAAGTTTGACGAACTTGAAGAGCTCGGTGTTTTTGCTCGCCCGGAGAACGTACATGTCAATGTAGAATATGTGAACCCCTCATTCTTAGTCAAAAAACCAAACGGTGAATTCCGTCTTGTCACCGCTTTTGCAGACGTTGGCCGCTACAGTAAGCCACAACCCGCCCTCATGCCAGACATCGACAGCACACTACGCCAAATTGCACAATGGAAGTATATCATCACCACCGATCTCACTAAGGCCTTCTACCAGATTCCCCTGTCACACGAGTCACAAAAATACTGTGGCGTTGTAACCCCATTCAAAGGTGTCCGCGTATACGTGCGTTCAGCCATGGGAATGCCAGGCTCTGAGACAGCGTTGGAGGAGTTAATGTGTCGCGTACTTGGTGACATGCTTGAGGATGGTAGCATTGCCAAACTCGCAGATGATCTGTACTGCGGTGCAAATACAATCGAGGACCTTCTTGTAAACTGGAGACGTCTCCTGTGTAAGTTAGCAGCCAATGACTTAAGACTGTCACCATCGAAAACTGTCATCTGCCCGGCAACAGTCACAATTCTCGGTTGGGTATGGAATGAGGGAACCATCCGCGCAAGCCAACACCGTATCTCTACGTTGTCGTCATGTTCTCCACCGGAAAAGATACGCAACCTACGATCATTTATAGGCGCATATAAGGTCCTAGCTAGAGTGCTTCCAGGCTGTGCTTCTCTTGTTGCTCCACTAGAAGATGCGACTATTGGACAACAATCCCAAGATAAAATTCAATGGTCGGATGAGCTTCGTGATTCCTTTCGTGTTGCTCAGGCAGCATTATCATCAAATCACACGATCACACTCCCCAGACGCACAGATCAGATATGGATCGTCACTGATGCAGCCATTAAAAAACACAGTGTTGGGTCCACCATGTATGTCTCGCGTGGTGACAAGCTCCACCTTGCAGGTTTCTTCAGTGCCAAGCTTCGAGGCCGTCAGGCAACATGGCTTCCATGTGAAATTGAGGCCCTTTCTATTGCCATCGCAACAAGGCACTTTGGGCCATACATCATTCAGTCCCACCATAAACCGTGTATTCTTACCGACAGTAAGCCATGTGTGCAAGCGTACGAAAAACTTTGTCGGGGTGAGTTCTCAGCAAGCCCACGCATAACAACATTCCTCTCTTCTGTTAGTCGTTACCAGGCCAACGTGCGCCATCTGGCGGGCAAGGACAATATTCCATCAGACTTTGCCAGCCGCAATGCCGCAGAGTGTACCACCCCTACCTGTCAGATATGTTCGTTTGTAGAACGTGTGGAAGACTCGGTTGTCATGAACACATCCGTTGAAGACATATCATCAGGAAATAAACGCCTACCATTCACCAATAGGGCAGCGTGGCAAACTATCCAGTTGGAATGCGCTGATTTAAGACGCACACATTCTCATCTCACCCAGGGGACTCGTCCATCTAAAAAGCTAACTAACATCAAAGACGTCAAACGCTACCTCAACATCGTCACTATTGCCAAAGATGGTCTACTTGTAGTCAAGCGTACTGATCCATTCGCTCCACCTCGCGAGTGCATTGTTGTACCTCGACAGGTGTTAGATGGCCTCCTGACAGCAATTCATATTCGTCTCAGTCACCCGTCTTGTTACCAAATGAAGCAGGTCCTCCATCGTTATTTTTTCGCACTGGACATGGACAAGGCAATCCAACACGTATCCACCTCTTGTCACCAGTGTGCCTCACTTAACAAAGTACCTCACACAATTGTTAAGCAATCAACTTCAGATCCACCAGAATCTGTTGGCAGTTTATATGCAGCAGATGTAATTAAACGTGAAAGACAATTAGTCCTAGTCGTCAGAGAATGCGTCACGTCATACACCACAGCGTGCCTCATAGAAGACGAACGCAGTGAAACATTGCGCAACGCCTTACTGCGACTTTGCATTGACCTGAGCCCCCTTGATGGTCCACCCGCAGTTATACGAACAGACCCAGCTCCAGGTTTTGTAGCCCTATCGAAAGACAGCCTTCTTCGAAAATACCGTCTGAATATTGAGGTCGGCCGCATCAAGAACCGCAACAAAAACCCTGTCGCAGATAGAGCAATACAGGAAGTTGAGGATGAGATTCTCCGCCAGGATCCACTGTGCGCAACTATTACGCCACTCTCCCTCTCCATAGCAATCGCTCATGTTAACTCTCGCATACGGTCAAGTGGCTTATCGGCACGTGAAATGTGGACCCAAAGAGACCAATTTACCAATTACCAGCTTCCAATTAGCGACCGTAAACTTATTTTAGACCAACACACGAAACGTTTGGCTAACCATAAAGCTAGCGAGAAGTCAAAAGCTCCTACAGTAAAAACCACCAGTGCACCCAAACTTGAAGTTGGGGACCTCGTCTATCTGCACTGTGACCGCAATAAGTCTAGTGCCCGTGATCGCTACTTGGTGACTGGTATCGATGGCCAATGGCGCAACATCCGCAAGTTCCGCGGTAGTCAACTCAGGCAAACGTCATACCGTGTCAAAGAGTCGGAATGTTATATCGTACCTTCTCCGAAAGACACCGATCAAAACCCTATGTCATATCATCTGGACGAAGACGACACTCCACTATCTCCAACACATCCACCAATACCACCAAGTATACCTTCCGATCTAACACCGGCAACAGGTTGCACTGACACTCCCTTAGAAACTGAGTCGCAAAGTATTGGCTCAATAAACCCAATATTGTTGACTCCTGGAGACCAGACACCAACATCCCTGGCTGATGATAATCCAAAAGTCATGCAGCCCGTTCAACATAGACGATCAAGCCGTAACCGCCGGCTTCCGGAACATCTAAAAGACTATGTCATGGACTTTTAAGTCTGTATTCAGTTTAGATTATTTTTTGTGTCTTTCCAACAACAATTTTGAATTATCATGTTGCCTGTCATTTTTCCTCTTGCGTTTTCTTTAGTCTTTTCGAAAATGATGTAAGTTAAAGACGATAAGTGGTTACGCCACTATGTGTGTTTATTGTATTTACAATCATGTTAACGCCCTCTTGTGTTCGCTTTACATTTTGCTACGCATGCTCTGTTCTCTCGTTGTGTTTTCCCCGCCATGTTGGTTCTGTTTTCCCGTTGAGAAATAAACGGAGTTACTCGCTCGTTAGCGCTCCAACTGAAGTGTCTGGTTGTAGTCCAAGCTCTGTATACAACAGGTCTGTGTCCATACTGGCGCTGTACGCAGAGCTACGTCAATAAGGGAACCGGAGTGAAGTCATCCGCCAGTCGCCATCCGCCAGTCAGAGTATCAACCGCCGGCCAGTCAATTTTTTTTTCTGTTCATACAAAATAAAAATGTTACCTATTTTTGTAATCGCTGGTTCATGCGGCAGTGGAAAATATGAAAAAATTTTTTTTGTCAAAATGACGATTTTTAGATGAAATTCAGAAAACACGCTAGCATTTTTCCCGACTTCAGGCGATCACAACCACAGTTTGAAAATCGATACACATGATTGTGATCGCCTGAATTGGGGAGGAATGTTAGCGTGTTTTATGAATTTGATCTAAAAATCGTCATTTTGACCCAAAATTGCAACCAAAATGATGATTGTGCCAAAGGTCTGAAAAAATGTCTATACTGTATAGATACTGGAGATTATGTATTACTAGTTAGTTAATGTGTATCGATTTTCAAACTGTGGTTGTGGTCGCCTCAACTCGGGAGGAATGTTAGCGTGTTTTATGAATTTGATCTAAAAATCGTCATTTTGACCCCAAATTGCAACCAAAATAATGATTGTGCCAAAGGTATGAAATATTTTCTATACTATATAGATACTGGAGATTATTTATTACTAGTTAATTGGAGTGTATCTATTTTCAAACTGTGGTTGCTATCGCCTGAATTGGGGAGGAATGTTAGCGTGTTTTATGAATTTGATCTAAAAATCGTCATTTTGACCCAAAATTGCAACCAAAATGATGATTGTGCCAAAGGTCTGAAAAAATGTCTATACTATATAGATACTGGAGATTATTTATTACTAGTTAATTGGAGTGTATCTATTTTCAAACTGTGGTCGCTATTGCCTGAATTGGGGAGGAATGTTAGCGTGTTTTATGAATTTGATCTAAAAATCGTCATTTTGACCCAAAATTGCAACCAAAATGATGATTGTGCCAAAGGTATGAACTATTTTCTATACTATATAGATACTGGAGATTATTTATTACTAGTTAGTTAATGTGTATCGATTTTCAAACTGTGGTTGTGGTCGCCTCAACTCGGGAGGAATGTTAGCGTGTTTTATGAATTTGATCTAAAAATCGTCATTTTGACCCCAAATTGCAACCAAAAGAATGATTGTGCCAAAGGTATGAAATATTTTCTATACTATATAGATACTGGAGATTATTTATTACTAGTTAATTGGAGTGTATCTATTTTCAAACTGTGGTTGCTATCGCCTGAATTGGGGAGGAATGTTAGCGTGTTTTATGAATTTGATCTAAAAATCGTCATTTTGACCCAAAATTGCAACCAAAATGATGATTGTGCCAAAGGTCTGAAAAAATGGCGACTGGCGGATGACTTCACTCCGGTAATCACGAATGGTGTCCATTGTTCACCATAGGTCATAGTTCACGCATTCACGTGATATTATTTAATAGCTATGTTTTGAAATGTCGAACGCCGGGGTTGAACGCTTAGATGTAACCAATTCGATTGGCGAAGCTGAAGTAAACATCGATTCTCAATCCACAGCATTTTTACTGGAAGAAGATGAACTTCCCGAGTCGGTAGATTGCAAATACTGGACAAGGTAAATGTGTTTTAGATATTCTTCAGTCATATACAATGTAGTCCCCATAGAAAAACATGGGCCAGACGACTTATACGTAGCTGCATTGTGTGGTAAGGATAATAGTATCGGTAATATTTGTATTTAATTACCCCGACCTTCTTGTGAAAAGGTATTATAGTACCATCCCTATCAACAACACGTAAGTTTATGGGAGACCGTGAAATTACGTGGTACAAAAATTACCCAAACTCAAAAATATACATATCAGGACCACATAAAAAGCAATGAGTCACAAATCTATAAGTCAGGCTAAATATATGAGTAAAAGTAAACATAGATGCATGCCTTTTAAGTGTTTTCAGACATTATAATTTTAGATTTATTAACTCAGGTTAAAGGTTACAAAAGAAAATTACAAATAAAAATAATCAAATTACAATGGCTAAGAGTTTAAAACACAATGAAAAACATATATATATATATAATAAAATATGGTGAAATACCCACAAAATACTATAAGCAGAGTATAAAAAAACAAAAAACCAATGAACACAATAATTTTCAGCTTTTTTGTGTATTTAGTCCCATCAACCCCCTCTTATAGGTGAAGTGATTAAAGATTTTATTTTGGCTTAAATATTGTGTTATTTAAAAAACTTTACAGAGGTATACTGTATTTGTAGTGTTGATTTTAGAGAAGATGTACATGTTATTATTTGTATTTTTGAAGTCTTCATTGCACTCTCGGAATACTATCTCTTTCTCTTTATTTAGGTCTGTGTATTTCAAAATTAGATGTTTTTTCATCATCTATCTTATTTACATTACACCTTGTACATATTCTCTTCTCCAGTTGTATTTTTGGTGTTGTTCTTCTGCCTAATTCAATTCCTAAATTGTGATCGTTCAAATGAGTAAAATTAGTAATTACTGTCAAGTAATTTTCCATTTCAAATTCATTTTTAAAAATACTATATGCTCTTAATTTGTTACCTTGTCCAGTTGTGCCTTTGGTATTTCTAATTTGATCTTTCCATGTCTGTTTATATGTATCTGTCAGCTGTGAGTGTAACTCCTTTGTTAGTTTCTATTGTTACCATTGTAGGTTTCTTCAGCTTTACCAAGTTCACACTAATCAAGAATATTTTTTACATATTTAATTATTAATCCAGTTTGTGTTATATTTTCCTGATTCTTTTAATGCATCTTGAAGGATGCAACTTTCTGGTAAAGATTTCAACCTGTGCCGGTATTTAGTGGTGGAAATATCTGCTTTAACTTTGATCAGGGACCTGCCAAGTTCAGCCCTTAGACCCATTGTAGGTGTCATTTTATTTATGCCAATAGTAAAATGATGAAAAGAGCTACAGACCTGTTCCAATACAATGTTTTCATTTAATAATTCACAGGCCCATATTTCTGTACATTAAAATTGCAGTTATAAGTTGGTCAAACATTATAATACATACAGTTGGTGATATCATTTTATTATTACTTAATATAGTGTTTCTTATTGTAAATAACGCTTTCATGGCTTTATTTTTCAACAATTGGTTGTTGAGCTTAAATTTTCCATTGGGGTGAAAATTCTTTCACTGAATTTACATTTTGACTATTTATTTTGAAATTCTTTTTTTCAATAAACTATTACCTTTATTGAAGATCATAATCTTTGTTTTCTTTGTATTTAGAGTGAGGTTCTATTCAGTGCAATAATTTATAAAGGCAATTTTGTAGGCCTTCTGCAGTGTTGGATACTAGAACCAGGTCATCTGCATATTGAATACAGCTTAAAGGATTACCATTAATCCATACTGGGTTAAATATATTATCCTCAAATATACCAGGGAGGTCATTTAGGAAAATATTGAATAATGTTGGGGACAGGTTACATCCTTGTTTTACCCCACAAGTGGATTCAAAACTGTCAGAAACACCAGGTGGCAGCTTAACTTTATATTCATTGTTTGTGTACATAGATTTAATTAGATTGTGAAAATGTTGTAATTTCATGTATAAGCCATCCCCCATATATGGTCAAAGGCTTTCCTTAGATCAATGAAACAACTATAAAGATGTTTTTGATGGATGTCTTTTTCACCATACAATGGTTTGGATACCATACAGTGTACAATGGATACACAATGTATCCCAGATATAGCTTGGTTACAAACATCATTTTTTTTTTATTTATTAATACTAGTAGTTTCGTAATGAGTGGCTTTCATGGTGAGTTGCTTTTGAGGTGAGTAGGGCTTTGTTACTACAGTAATTGGTCCTTTCATCAGAGATGAGAATAAATGTTTATTGTGTCATTACCAACTGGTGTCAGTCTGTAAATACCATCTTTAGAAGCTGTTATTTTGTTCTTATAATTTGTGCATTTGCTTTGCCCCCTAGTTTCCTACTTCGCCGGCGAAATATTTGACCATTTATAGAATTGTTGTTGTTGCAGAATTGAATAGTTGAATACTGTTTATTGAAATTAATAATCCCCAGAACAATTTCCCAATTGAGATTAGAAATTATAGTTTGAAACATATGTATAATTACTTCTCAGCATTGAAATTAAAGAAATCTGTATGTATGTGTGTATATTTATATATATATATATATATATATATATATATATATATATATATATATATATATACAGTGATAGAGGAATGAATACACAACTACATAAATATTGAAACTCGACAGCACTGTTTCGTAAGGTACAAGTACCTCACTCATCAGGAGTTTTATGTTTAATAATTCACTGCACCAAAGCGCATATACATTATAAGCTTTGCAAATTAACATATTTATTAAAATATTAATTAAAATTAGAGAGTTTAATTGTTACATATTAGAGCTTTTGATCTGTGTCGGCATGATGACATGAGTTCATTTCTTTTGCCACACTAAACAAAATATAATATCACTAATGTGCTACAAATACAACAAAATCAAATTTTGAAATTGCAATATAAAATATTCCATTAGCGACAATAATGAGTGTATTTCAGTGATATTTACAAAAATATTTGTTCACAATTTTATGAACTGGCTTGGCAATTCCCACCACCAATTCGATATAAATTTACAGAATGAATTTCAAACTAATCCAAAATCACTCTCAATAATTTTGTTTACTTTGTATGTAATATGGTTGCATTTGAGGTTTTCATCATTTTAATGGTGTGCATATACACTATACCGGTAGATACACATTACAAAAATACCCATGTTATATTAATTATAGAATCCATTCTATAACCTGGACAAAAGGAATTATTATTTTTCCTTGCTATAATGATAACGTGAAACTTTATGCGTAAATCCTGATAAATGAGATTTAAAAAAAAGGGATTGTAAAATGTCTGTGGGGTTTCAGGTTTTTGAAAACAAAAAAATTATTCATTGACATAATTTTGTAGTAACATGTTCATGTATCCACAGTATCTTTTGCTTACTGTCGTGACTACACTTTGTACTTGGCAGTTTCCAGTACATGTATACTGTGTTCTCCAGCATAAATATCGGAATATTCAGAAACATAAGAATTTGATGTAAATTTCGTTACCTCTAGGTCCTACCTGTTGAGTGGGTGTGAGTGAGTGAGTATCCAAAAAGTACCATCTGTGGGTACATATCATACACATATCTTTTCTAAAACCAAATTGAAGCTAAGTTAAAAATTATTTTACTCCAAGTTGTTTGTGAGTCTACTATTTAGAATAATTGTGATAGACAGCTTCACAATGCAATTGCTCTTTAGTTAGTTGGATCTGATTTCTCACCTGCTTTTTGAATTGGAACTAAGATTTTTGACTTTCAGCTTGCTGAGAATTCTCCACTATTCAAACTGTAATTAAACAATTTTTGCAAGCTTTTGACTAGTAATATATTATTAGTTTTTTAAAACTCATTTGAAATTCCATCTTCAGCAGTTGATTTTTGATTTTTTAAATTTTTGATTGCGTTTTGTATCTCATTTTTTGTGATATTTTCATTAATTAATATTAAACATATCTTCAGATTCCTTCATTACTAAATTTTCTTTAAATTCGTTAAAATGTTTGTTCTCAATTTTGCTATCATATAGTGTTTTAATTAAAATATTTTAACTAGTTTTATTAATAGGTATTGTTGGGTCTGTTGCTTTATTGTTTTTAGTGTTTTCAAATATTCTGATTTCCCGATTCTTCAATCTTTTTATTTTTTTATTATATTGTTTTGTCAATAGTATTGCATCTTTAGAAAAAAAAAACATTTCTATCTGTTGTTAGAAATAATTAAAAAACTAAAAAGTAGGACATGTAACATCAAATAACAAGCCATGCATGGAACAGTTCCTGTTAGTTATCAAATTTAAGATATATAGTTTTCTTTATAGTAATATAGTTGGAACATAGCATGTCAAAAGTATGGATCCAAAAGAGGATGTTTGATTATGATGATTTTTTAACATTAAAATGATTGACATCTTGTACCTGATCATCAAACGAGTACTTGTCTATATTGAGAAATATTGCTGTGGAACAGCGTTAAATAAAACAAAATGGCTACCAGTCATCCATTTTGAATACAACTATATATCTATAACATGATGTAAAACAAATATATAAAATTTGAACATAATCATTAAAACATATAAGTGATATGGCTCTAGAAGCGCATTCATTTAAACAAAATGGCCCTCAGTCAGCCATTTTGAATCTGATCTGAAAAATAAAATGACGTGCATCAGGAACCCAAAATGTATGTCCCAAAATCTCTAATGTATCCATAAACGCCAAGATCCAGTTCTGGAATGCCAGAAATGCTTGATTTTTGCTGATTTTTTAGCACAAAAATGGCTGCCATTTGGCCATTTTGAATCAGATAGCCAACCCAATATATCTATGTCATGATGTATAATAAATTTATAAAACTTGAACATAATCAGTCAAAGCATGGCAGAGATATGACACTTGAACTGCATTCATTAAAACAAATGGCCGCTGGCCATTTTTAAATCAGATCTGAAAAATGAAATGACGTGTATCAAGGTTTCATAATGTCGTACATGTATGTACCAAGTTTAAACAAAATCCATCCATAAATGCTTGATTTTGATGTGTTTTTTATCACAAAAATGGCCACCATTCGGCCATCTTGAATCAGATCGTGAAACAAATTGATGTGCATATGTATAATATACATCTAAGATACATCTATATCTGAGATGCAGGTCTGGACGCACGCACAGACGCACAAAAATGAAAACATAAGTCCCTGTTTTCGCACTGCATCTGAACTGGGATTAAAAATATGATTCTGTGTTGTGAAGCTTCTGTTTACAAAACTTCCAATGCTTTTGATCATTTCATCATCTCTAATTTCAAGTAGATATACAAGTATGATAATTTTAATCAAGATCCATATTACCAAGATCCAGTGCATATGCATTTATTTTCAGAATTATCATTCATAATTATGTCAACGATTGTATATTAAATATACATGTGATAAATGTATAACCCCACAATATTTGTTCTTAGTACTCTGTGTACAGACACTCATTATTAATTCTGCAGCAACGTTAATCCTCACATGTATGACTCAGATTTATTGCAATAATCACTCACGTCTGCTGATATCCAATAATATAAAATATAATGAAAAATGCACAAATATTCAATAATTATATATGCGTTACAGGAGAGAAGAATGGATTTGGGGCACAGTTATTTTTATACTCACAACTTTGAACTTTGCATGTCGAAATACTACTCCAATCTCGGCTGTGACACAGGCATCAGAATACAATTGGGATAAATCCGAGGAGGTGAGTTGACTGATTGGATAGTTTGTTTCCTGCATGTATAATAATGAAGCTGTTTTAATTATGCATAATTAATTATGGGCCGGCATACATATTGTTAAAATGTTGAAAGTCAGTAGCACTTTCCTATCTCAGCTGTCGGACGCATTGGTCATATTTTTACATCTATTTACACTAAACCCACTGATTTTCATTGTTATTTATAGTATAATTGTCACATCCAACTAAAATGTAGGATTTTATACCATATTCACAATTATTCCATGTACGATTTATTTGCAGGGGTGATACAGATTTGTCACTGGTTATTAGTCCCCGTTCGGACACATGTTTTGACCTCTGTGTGTCCGTGCGTGCATATGTGCATGCGTCTGTGCATGCGTCCGGACCTGTATCTTAGAAATGCCTGGACCAATCACAATCAAACTTAACACATACATCATACATGATAGTATACATATGCACGTCAATTGCTTTCACAATCTGATTTAAGATGGCCGAATGGCGGCCATTTTTGTGCGAAAAATCCTGAAAATCAAGCATTTCCCGGCTGTTAACAGATGGATTTTGTTGAAACTTGGTATATACATTAGACATTATGGGACCTTGATGCACATCATTTTGTTTTACGATCTAATTCAAGATGGCCGAATGGCGGCCATTTTTGTGCTAAACAATCATCAAAATCAAGCATTTCTCAGCTGTTTACAGATGGATTTTGTTCAAACTTTGTATATACATTAGACATTATGGGACCTTGATGCAAATAATTTTGTTTTTTAGATAAGATTCAAAATGGCCGACTGGCGGCCATTTTGTTTTAATGAATGTGGTTCTCGTGCCATATCTCTGACTTGCTTTCACTGATTATGTTCAAATTTTAAATATTCATTATACATCATGTCATACATGTAGATAGACAGATATATTGGTTTGACGATCCTATTCAAAATGGCCAAATGGTGGCCATTTTTGTGCTAAAAAATCATCAAATATCAAGTATTTATGGATGGATTTCGTTCAAACTTGGTACATATGTTAGACATTACAGGTTCCTGATGCACATCATTTATTTTTCAGATCGGATTCAAAATGGCTGTCTGGCGGCCATTTTGTTTTAATGATTGAGCTTCTAGAGCCATATCTCTTAAATGCTTTGACTGATTATATTCAAATTTTATATATTCGTTATACATCATGTTATATATATACATGTATTCAAAATGGCTAATTTTGAATGCTGTTCCAGAGCAATATCTCTCAATATGGACGATCAAATACAAATGTCAATCATTGACTCCCATGTGCGAAGCACAAAATGGGAGTCTTTGCAGTTAGTGTGTCTGTATGTGTGTATGTGTGTATGTGTGTATGTGTGTATGTGTGTATGTGTGTATGTGTGTGTGTATGTGTGTCCGACTGTTCCACTGCTATCTCAAGAACCATACATCGGTTTTTGATGAAACTTGGTGCATAGATGCTCTGGGCCAATGCGCAGATTTGATTAGGTTTTGGTAAAAATCCATGCTCGTTAATTACCTAATTTGCATGATAATTAGCTATTTTTTAGCTGTTCTATGACTGTTCCACTGATATCTAAAGAACCACTCATTGGATTTTGATGAAACTTGGTACATAGATGCTCTGAACATATGCGCAGATTTGATTAATTTTTGGTAAAAATCCGTGCATATTAATTACCTAATTTGCATGATAATTAGCTATTTTTTAGTGGTTCCATGACTGTTCCACTGATATCTAAACAACCACTCATTGGATTTTGATGAAACTTGGTACATAGATGCTCTGAACTAATGCTAGGTTTTGATTAGTTTTTGGTAATAATCCGTGGATACTAATTACCTAATTTGCATAATGATTAGTCAATTTTCGGTTTTTCCACTGATATCTCAAGTACTAATCATCACATTTCAATGAAACTTGGTACATAGATGTCATACGACACTGCACAGACCTGATAGTTTTTATGGTAATATCAGTACATATTAATTACCTAATTTGCATAATTAATTAATTTTCAGCATTTGATATAAGTAGTTAGCATTACATTTCAATGAAACTTGGTACTTACATACTCAAGGACTATGCAGAGATTGATTGTTTTCGATAAATATTTGTGCATATTAATCACCTAATTTGCATAATTAGTTAATTTTCAGCTTTTCCACGGGTATCTCAAGTACTAATCATCGCATTTCAATGAAACTTGGTACATAGATCCTTTAGGACTATGCAGAGACCTGATTAGTTTTAGGGTAAATAATTGTGCATATTAATTACCTAATTTGCATAATTAATTTTCAGCTTTTCTACTGATATCTAAAGTACTAATCATCACATTTCAATGAATCTAGAATTATGCAGACCCAATTAGTTTCCGGTAAATATTTGTGCATATTAATCACCTAATTTGCATAATTAACCAACTTTCACACTGATATCTCAGGTACTATACATCACATATCAATGAATGTACATGGATGCTGTAGGACAATAGACAGACCTGAATAATTGTAGGTTAAAATCTGTACATATTAATTACCTAATTTGCATAATTAACCAATTTTAAGCTTTCACACTGATATCTAAAGCACCGTAAAAACTCCAAAATTTCGACCGGTTTTAAATAATTGGTGTTAGAAATGTGACGTGTTTTTAGAGTCAAAATTAAGGTGCATTTTCGGACGGTCGAATTTTTCAGAATAGAAATCAGCAAATGAAAAAATGGGGATGATAGACAGTGTGCTTCATTAGTTTAAAAAAAATGCAATGTCCGTCAATTGACGTAAACTTCCTCATGTTTCACGGTAAAAGCAAAGGTCGTGGCCGAGTTGTAACTCAAAATCTAAACAAAGTCATCAATCAGTGAGTATTATGACAAGCAAAACAAAACATCAAGACGCGGAGAAGAGGTCAGCACAAAACTAATAGGTCAAAAGACAAAGCTGTCTCGCACTACCTAGGAAAACTTGCGAATGTTCGAAGTACAGGTACCCATTGGACAAAAGATACATGGAAGTTTAGCAAACTATCTCCCCGACCCAGTGCAATGTATCCGGTTAGAATCAAAGCTCACGTGTCCCTTATTTGAGGGACCAAATTCTGCCGTAAATTCGCCCTTGGATTAAAAAATAAAATGGGATTTAAGAAAATAA
The DNA here is from genome assembly GCF_978046115.1 of Saccoglossus kowalevskii. Taxonomy (NCBI): domain Eukaryota; kingdom Metazoa; phylum Hemichordata; class Enteropneusta; family Harrimaniidae; genus Saccoglossus; species Saccoglossus kowalevskii. The sequence goes on from NC_140646.1 coordinate 39,847,405, forward strand.
AATGGGACTTTTAAGGTGTATTTTGGCGTCATTTTTTGGACATTTCAATCAATCCTGCCGGCTAAAATAGAGTAAGTTTTACCGTAGTCATTGACGTCTGTCTATTCAAGAGTACACGTGTATGATTTTTATCGTGACTAGCGTGAGCGGGTAAGCTTCCTTTCGAGAATGAGCTGTTATCACTGTGAACAATGTTAAATTATTCTTCAGATGACCAGTTTATTTTTTAAAAACAACTAATTTTTTTATTTAAAAAAAATCATGCCGTTTTCGCATCAAAATCCAAGCCAAAATATCGTACTACAACACCAATCTCTTCCGCATTGCGTTCAATAACATTAACATATTTAAATAAGCTATGGTAATTTGAACACGTTGGCATCATCCAGCTTTTTGATTGGTTAATTAGCGATTTGACCTATTTGACCTAAGAGAACATGGCGGATATCCTACAGCATCAAACGTTTATACGAGACCGGAATCATTCGCTTACGATGAAACTAAGTTGACTTTTATTTGTATTTCATAACCATTCAACAAATTTATTTTGTGTACATTATTATAATCACTACTGAGTACAGTAATAATCAACAATTCAGAAACACAGCATGCCGAGATTTTTATGTTCGTTTTTATTTGAAACTTCGTTTATTTAGAATATATTTTCGTTACCAATAAAATAAAAATCTCTCAGTCAATCAGAAACCCGGATTCATGCCTTCGAGGAAGGTCCCGTTTGAACGCTCACATCGTTTTTTTTTTTCGTTTGGGGGAAAACTAAAACTGGTCGCAATTTTCGAATAAGAATGAGTCGGCAATTCTTAGTGGAGTCGAAAATTTGGAGGTAAATAAAACACCGAACCCCGGCAAATAAATAGGCGTCCGAATTTTTAGAGGGGTCGAAATTTTGGAGTTTTCACGGTACTAATTATTCCATTTCAATGAAACTTAGTACAAAGATGCTCTAGGACAATGTACAAACCTAATTAGTTTGGGGTAAAAATCTGTTCATATTAATTCCCTAATAAGCATAATAATTCATAATTTTTTGGTTCTAATCACATTTCAATTAAACTTGGAGACATAGATTTTCTGTTACATTGCGCAGACCTCATTAGTTTTACACTCAAATCTGGTCATATTAATTTTCTGATTTGCATAATTAGTTTTCAGCTAAGTAATTTCGAATTATATTTAATGTGTCTCCAATACTCTCAGCACATGGGAGTTCTTTCTAAGCTTTCTTTGATTTTAATTTAAAAAAAACATATTCCTGACATGGTTATATTCCAGCTATATTACTATAAGCAAAACTATATATCTTAAATTTGATAACTAACGGGGACTGTGCCATGCATGGCTTGTTGCCCATCAGTTTTATCGATGTATGTCACGCCTTTGGGGGGTTCTTTTTCAAAAAATAGGGAAAAAATGTCTGAAATTATTACTATCAAAATAAAGTATAATTCATAATACTACATGTAGGTATGTTATGCTAACTCAACAAACCAACTCCAATGGCTCTGTTTTACTACATTCTCTTTGTATGCGCACTACTTCATTGCATACCCACTAAAAACAATTCTAGTTTCTGTGAACGTTTTCTACTTGTTAGGGACTGGTATTGTCTTGTTTTTACTGGGGATACGTGTCAGCTCAGATTTTGTCTGGTTTCCTTAGCGACCGCATCGGTGGTCATGAAGTCATCACAACTGCTGCTATAGGATGGGGTTTATTAACTATTGCGTATCCGACATGTGCAGATATATCCTACGATAAATCTTCTCAGCTGAGTGTGGTCGTTGCATCTAGAATATTATTTGCTCTGTTACAATGTAAGTCATAAACAACTTTATAAACATTGACAATTTAACTCCAATCCTTCACATATTACCAGTTTAGAGACTTGGAGCAAAATATTTAATATTGTTTTTTTTGTTTTTTTTCATCTTTTGACAGTCTTGACTACCACTGTTAAAGAACACTCAAATTCTTGAATACACATCAATTGAGAGGGACTGTGATTATACAAATGCTCAGTGGATGTAAACTTAAATATCTCTACTATATTCATAATAAGCTCAGTAACAAGTGCAGCTGATATAAACATGGATTTAATTCTCTCACATATTCTCAGTAACATGCTCAGTAGATAGAAAAAGGAATTTAATTCTCTTTCAGAATATAGTTTTATGCTAATTTGCACATACACTCATTAGCATGCTCAGTTGATGTAAACATGGATTTAATTAACTCCCATAATGCATTGCACATATTCTCAGTAACATACATGTATACAGTTGATATCAACATGGATTTAATCTTTTCCCATAATGCATTGTACATGTATCTACAATATACCAGGGGGATATGCTCAGTCGCAGTAGTACAAAAACTTGAGCATGGCTTCAGCTTCCTCAAGCGGGTATGTTATAAAAAATGTCAAACTATGGAAGTATACATAATTGTCTTGTAATTGTTTGAATCTCCAATTTATGTATACTTCATAATAAAAAATACCTTACTTTGCTAATTTGTTTATCATCGCAGCTTTTCATTATCCAGCAATAGCGAGTGTGGTAGCAAGAAAAGTACATATCAGAAATAGGTCATTTATGTACACCTCTATCGGCTCTGGCACAATAGCTGGGTAGGTGTGCAAATGTTCAGTATTTTACTAATAATCTTGGCATTTAATTGAAATACCTAGAGCATGAATAAAACTTTTCAATCTGACAGGATTATAGTTTAATAACATCAGTGATTTCACTCTACAATTGGAATTCTCTTTACCGGTATTTTGAAAAATAAACAACACTCTTTATTGCAAGGGCTGCTTGTATTTGTGTTTTATTGAATAACCAAGCGTTTAATTTATGACGGTATTTTGGTGAAAAAACATGTTTTAAATGGCTCACCTAAGATGGGAAAACTTGATATTTAAGTTTTGTTCTACATTTTGATTATTTGCCACATTGGCTCTATGTGCCCAGTTTTTGAAGTTTTTGCATTGCCTGAGTTTATTTCTAGTGCGAATCTGTTATATTTTCATCTATGGGGAGTTCAACCATATTATGAGCCCGGCAGTTATAACTGCTATGAATCAATACTGCATACTGTATAGATACAATGTACAATGTACCAGAAAAATATGGTTATTGAAAAAACATAGTAAAAGATATACATAAAAACAACCTGGGATGAACCCCATGAGTTTTTTATTCTTAGCATCACTTAGTATTTATAGATATAGAAAGGATTTGTCTTGTGATTTGTAGGGTTTCCACAGAACACTACAGTTGCATGCCCTTTTTTATCTGCCTTTGCATGGTTATAATAAATGCAGTGACAGAGAAAGTATTGAATTTGTCTCAAATTTGTCTTAGAGACTAACAATGGAGAACGAATATGCTTTCAATGAATATAATAATGATAGAATGTATATTTTGTGTTGACTAGAATTATCATATCAGGAAGCTTTGGCTCATTAATGCTGGATAGATTGGGCTGGAGGAGTGTGTATTATTTTTTTGGAACAATAACAGTCGTATTCGCATGTATGTCAAGAATAATTCTCTTGAAAAAGAAATGTCTTCATCCTTGTCGAAAAAAAGATATTCCAGTTCAAAAGAACAGTCTGCTGTCAATGAAGGCGTCGTGGAAGATTTTACTCAGCCACAAAGCATTTTGGTGAGTGTGCAATGTGCCATACTTTCATTTAACTTTGTTTTGTTTTGTCATTATGATCATAATGGAGTTAAATTTGTTAGGTACATATAAAGTGGTTTTATTGCTTTCAGCAGAGGTACATTACTTGGAGTTTGCAACGTGCATCGTACTGTATGGTGACATTATGTCAAGATCCTATTCAAGTCTCGTCTCGTAGATAGCGAGACTGAGGCTACGACCTTCTGACATGACATAGGCGGTTTGTAATAAAACAATAAAACATGTATTACCACATTCATAGTGAAAAATTGTAATGCATCGAAAATGCATAGAAAATATAGTTATCGTAGAATGTACTATCGTGAACAGCTATTTTGATCCATCTGGACATCCCGGTAACCTAGTTACCTCGGGCATGCGCATTCGCATTTTACTGAGTTGGAACGCTTATGCGAGAGCGAGTTTGAAACGGGATCTTGGTATCATGTCACCGTAGGTGCAAACCCCAAGTACTGTAAAATGACTAATTTTCACTGGGTTTAAATTTCACTGATTTACCATTTCAGGCATATTCAGTGGGTTTTAAATTCACGGTTTTGTCATTTAGATAATGTGTTCTATGCTAAATGTTACATATTCACTGTGTTTTAATTTAGCGCATTTTTCCAGACAGCGAAATAAGCTAAATTAAAACCCAGTGAACAATTACCCCCTTTACAGTAATGTATCTCTGCTTTCAGCTACCTATATAGTGCCCTCTGGTGGTGATTATCTGGGTTTTTGGGGAGCTGTCTTGTCTAGCGCCATCTTGTGGCAGCCTCATTCTGGTATTCTCACCACTGTATTTTCATTTGCTTCAGTTCGAATTGTTAGTGCACACTAGGATCCGTAGTAATGATAGTGTGATAATGGAATGTACATTGATTGTCATCCAAAATATTTAACTTACTTACCTAACAAATTCTTATCAATAGCTTCAATTGCTTATAGTACTTGTTAATGTGCCCAGTGTGGATTTAACAAATGAATGCGGATTTGATTTCATAATTAGTTGTTCATATGTCAGTTTTGATGCAATTTTAATAGATTGCTTGATTTTTTATGAATACTAAAATCACTTGTAATCTACGTATGGATACCAAGATGTCTTGTAATCTACGTATGGATACCAAGATGTCTTGTAATCTACGTATGGATACCAAGATGTCTTGTAATCTACGTATGGATACCACCAAGATGTCTTGTAATCTACATATGGATACCAAGATGTCTTGTAATCTACGTATGGATACCAAGATGTCTTGTAATCTATGTATGGATACCAAGATGTCTTGTAATCTATGTATGGATACCAAGATGTCTTATAATCTATGTGTGGATACTAAGATGTCTTGTAATCTACGTATGGATACCAAGATGTCTTGTAATCAATGTATGGATACCAAGATGTATTGTAATCTATGTATGGATACCAAGATGTCTTGTAATCTACGTATGGATACTAAGATGTCTTGTAATCTATGTATGGATACCAAGATGTATTGTAATCTACATATGGATACAAGATGTCTTGTAATCTACGTATGGATACCAAGATGTCTTGTAATCTATGTATGGATACTAAGATGTCTTGTAATCTACATATGGATACCAAGATGTCTTGCAATCTACATATGGATACCAAGATGTCTTGTAATATACGTATGGATACCAAGATGTCTTGTAATCTATGTATGGATACCAAGATGTCTTGTAATCTATGTATGGATACCAAGATGTCTTGTAATCTATGTATGGATTCTAAGATGTCTTGTAATCGATGTATGGATACTAAGATGTCTTGTAATCTACGTATGGATACCAACATGTCTTGTAATCTATGTATGGATACCAAGATGTCTTGTAATCTATGTATGGATACTAAGATATCTTGTAATCTACGTATGGATACCAAGATGTCTTGTAATCTATGTATGGATACCAAAATGTCTTGTAATCTATGTATGGATACTAAGATGTCTTGTAATCTATGTATGGATACCAAGATGTCTTGTAATCTACGTATGGATACTAAGATGTCTTGTAATCTATGTATGGATACCAAGATGTCTTGTAATCTATGTATGGATACTAAGATGTCTTGTAATCTACGTATGGATACCAAGATGTCTTGTAATCAATGTATGGATACCAAGATGTCTTGTAATCTATGTATGGATACCAAGATGTCTTGTAATCTATGTATGGATACTAAGATGTCTTGTAATCTACGTATGGATACCACGATGTCTTGTAATCTACGTATGGATACCAAGATGTCTTGTAATCTACTTATGGATACCAAGATGTCTTGTAATCTATGTATGGATACCAAGATGTCTTGTAATCTATGTATGGATACCAAGATGTCTTGTAATCTATGTATGGATACTAAGATGTCTTGTAATCTATGTATGGATACTAAGATGTCTTGTAATCTACGTATGGATACCAACATGTCTTGTAATCTATGTATGGATACCAACATGTCTTTTAATCTATGTATGGATACTAAGATGTCTTGTAATCTACGTATGGATACCAAGATGTCTTGTAATCTATGTATGGATACCAAGATGTCTTGTAATCTATGTATGGATACCAAGATGTCTTGTAATCTACGTATGGATACTAAGATGTCTTGTAATCTACGTATGGATACCAAGATGTCTTGTAATCTATGTATGGATACCAAAATGTCTTGTAATCTACGTATGGATACTAAGATGTCTTGTAATCTACGTATGGATACCAAGATGTCTTGTAATCTATGTATGGATACCACGATGTCTTGTAATCTATGTATGGATACCAAGATGTCTTGTAATCTACTTATGGATACCAAGATGTCTTGTAATCTATGTATGGATACCAAGATGTCTTGTAATCTATGTATGGATACCAAGATGTCTTGTAATCTATGTGTATGAATACTAAGATGTCTTGTAATCTACGTATGGATACCAAGATGTCTTGTAATCTATGTATGGATACCACGATGTCTTGTAATCTACGTATGGATACCAAGATGTCTTGTAATCTACGTATAGATACCAAGATGTCTTGTAATCTACGTATGGATACTAAGATGTCTTGTAATCTACATATGGATACTAAGATGTCTTGTAATCTACGTATGGATACCAAAATGTCTTGTAATCTACGTATGGATACCAATATGTCTTGTAATCTACGTAGGGATACCAAGATGTCTTGTATTCTATATTGGAATACAAGCCTTAATGCTTTGATAATATATGTACCTGCGGTAGACCTCTTTAGATTTTCAATTCTGTAATATTTAGTGAATATTTTTGTAATTTTTTGTAAAAAGTGATATTTTCGACTTCTTGTTAAAAAACCAAACCAAAGTCCAATTGCTCTGATATTACATAGATATTACATAGGTACTACATGTGGATCTAACTCAGAATATTTTTGTCATTTTTTGGTGAAAAGTGATATTGATTGCTTTTGATACTATACATATTGTTCATTTTCTAATGATATCTACTGTTCTTTAATTGCATTGCTAACAGCGGTGCTATCTCAGCCGATAGGCTGCTTGTTATAATTTAGTCTGGGACAACGACTCCCGCCTATTTACTTTGGGTTTTATTTTTATTAGTGTTAGTGTCCAATACATAAAAAAATATTTCAGAACTTGCAACTGATATAAACAAAAGCTCTACTAAATCATAAAGTTGATATTTACGGCGAAAGCTCCCTAGGCTAGCATTAATATAGGTTGTAATTTTGCTAGATCTACAAATTGCTAATACTGAATTCCTAGTGCAATCAGGTTAAATTGCATATTCCTCAGTTAAAACCATTCTCTAGATATGGAGATTATTTTTAGTCCCCGTTCGGACTGTCACTGGCACGGGCCAGAAACAATTTGGCAATGTTTGGTCTAGCTATCGTTACCACATTACAGTTCATATACAAGACGTATGGTAGTATATATTTTATTATATTCGTCACCATCGGAGATATGTCTTACAAAAATCGCTTACAGCGTCAAGTGAGAAAAATTATACTAGTTATATTAATTATGCATAGATTATAAATTTAAAAAAAAGCATACAGTACTGTTAATATTTAAATCAGTTTGTACGTAAACAAAATAAACTTTAAATAATGTATAAATGTCCCAACTATGTTGATTTCAAGAATGACAGTGGCTGAGCACAGGTTGAGCATACGATGACGGTCGAACTTGGCTGGTTCCGGTACACAATATCACAGGCTACAGTCCATCAATATCGTCAGATTCCGGTAGATGATGTCAAGTTCGAATAAGCTCAAGTTTGGTAGTATGGTCGGTTCTAAGCTTCGCCATACAAGAGCATAGGTCCAATAAGTGGCAAATGGTCAATGACACTCTGTGCAGACGAGCCCCCGGAGCACAGCTTGCTGAGTCTGTACAAGTTTTCCTCCTGTAAACGCTGTCTCCCAACAACACCGGTTTCATTTATGACACCCTACACGGTTTCCGCCAGAAATAGAGGAATTTATGTTCCTACAGTAACCTGGCCCCAGCTTATACCTGGACTGGCGTGTCACAGATGCCCCGTGATAAACGTGTTGGCTCGTCTCTCAGCTTGCACACGGACGACTGAAAGCCCATCCTGCTAGTGCGGCGTCTTGAGTCAGAGTCCTCCGACCACACCACGCAAACACAACAAAGGAATTTTGAATAAATTAAATATAACATACACCTGTTTCTGCATTCACGACATGCACCTGTATACCAATCTAATTTCAAGACTGATGCTCGCGTGACACGGACGAAGTCCGAAAACGGGGACTTATAATTCGGTCTCCGTGCGTCTGTGCGTACGTCCGGAGTCATGTCTCAGAATCTCTTGGACCGATTCCATTCATTCTTTGCATGTGCCTAGTACTTTATGTGGGACATATGCACATGCAGTGGTTTAGCGATTCAATTCAAAATGGCCGACTGGCAGCCATCTTGTTTTTTGAAAATGTTGTATTTTGGACATGCTGTGTCAGTTTTCATTCAAACTTGGTACATAGATTAAACATGTCAGGATACATGTTCATGACGATTTATTTCACAATTGGATCAAAGATGGCCGACTGGCAGCCATCTTGTTTTTTGAAAATGCCTTATTTTGAACATGCTTTGTCAGTTTTCATTCAAATTCAGTACATAGATCATACATGTTAGGATACATGTCCCCGACCGTTCGTGAGTTCCTGAGTCTGTCCGTCCCTCCGTCCGTGCGTCAGTCTGTCCAGAGTCGTATTTCAGAATCCTGTGAACCGATTCCGTTCATTTCTTGCATGTGCCTAGTACTTTATGTGGGACATATGCACATGCAGTGGTTTAGCGATTCAATTCAAAATGGCCGACTGGCAGCCATCTTGTTTTTTGAAAATGTTGTATTTTGGACATGCTGTGTTAGTTTTCATTCAAACTTGATACATAGATTAAACATGTCAGAATACATGTTCATGACGATTTATTTCACAATTGGATCAAAGATGGTCGACTGGTAAGCATTTTTTTTTTATGTGGTATCTTGGACGTGCTCTGTCAGTTTTCATTCAAATTTGGCACATATATGTACTTTATACATGTTAAGATGCATGTCCATGACAATTTGTTTCAAAATCTGGTTAAGGATGGCCGATTGACAGCCATCTGACTTTTTGGCCTTACTACTATATTTCCACAATTTATGTACCATTTTCATTTGTATTTGGCACATACATCATATATATCAGTGTGTTTCATAATTAGATCAAAGATGGCCGAATAACGGCTGTTTTTATTTATGGCCATATTACTACTACACGGAACATGTGTTTTGATGTAAATAAACAATCTGTTGTATACGCCACTTGGAACTTGTTTTTCAAGGACACACTCGCGACAACCCCTCCACTTTAATATGACAAGCACAAAGAGAACTTAATTTAATGGGGACTGTGTCATTTTCAATGACTTGTCAATGTTGAAAACATTGTTTTTCAGTATAACCTAGTTTGTATTTGTGGTATCCGCATGTTGCCATAGAAACTCTCTAGGTTACTAAATTGTTACTTAATTATGTCAAAGCCTCATAAATGGGTGCATGCCAAGATATATAGTTTTGTCTACACAGTTTCAACCCAATAATGTTTACAATTCTTCACGGTAGTGTCTCAGGACATTGCTAAGAGCGAAGCTATCTCAGCAGACAGGCTGCTTGTTACATTTTCAACTTCTTCTTGAAAACTACAATTCTTATTTCGTTGATACTTGCTGTATATGTACAGTGGGTAGACCTCTCCTATATTTGTTCATTTCTTGGTGATATCTTCAAATCTCTAATTTTCATTTTTGTAATTTTTGATAAAAGTGACATGTTCGACTTCTTGTTGAAAACTACTGGTCTGATTGCTTTGATACTACCGGGGTATATCAATATGTACTACATGTACACATTGTTCAATTCGTGATGATATCTTTAATTCTCTAATTTTGGTGAATATTTTTGTCATTTTCGGTAAAAAGTGTTAGAAGTTGAAAACCGCAAATGTGATTGCTTTGATATTATATAATTAGTCGATCTTTGTACTATAAATAATCTTTTAATAGCCAATGGTAGGAAGATAGGTGATTTAAATGGAAACTTTACCTGTCATAATCCGGTCGGTTCAAGTACAGTTGATTACTGCATTAGCACAAAGGATTTACACAGACATATTGATTATCTTAAAATTCATGATATTAATTACTTGTCAGATCATTGTCCTATTGGTTTCTCACTAACTGTAAATTACAATCACACCAAGAACACAAAGCTTGTGAATAAATTGAAACCGCACTGTAAAAAATTCATTTGGGACGTTGAGGCAAAGCAAAAGTACAAAATCATGTTACAAAATTCAAATTTTGAAACAATGTTCAAAAACTACCTTGCCAATGATTTCAAAGACAGTGATGTCAATGAACCAACAGATCAATTCAACAAAATATTAATTAATGCAGCAGATAATTGCCTTAAAAAAGTAACCAATAAAAGAACAATAAATAATAAAAACTATAAACATCCAAAACAACAACAATGGTTTGATAAGTCGTGTTCTACACTAAAAAGGGAATTAATTAGTACCTCTAAGTTGCTAACAAAACAACCAACCAACCCGTATATCAAACACCAATATTATACTCTTAAAAAGCATTATACAAAACTTATAAAATATAAAAAAAGAGAATATAAAAACATGTTGGTGTCCAAACTTGAACATATGGACAGTGCCAACCAAAATGAGTACTGGTCTGTGCTGAAAAGCCTACGTAATCAAAAGACCAAAAATCAAGACACAACAATATCCGGAAAAAATTGGATTGATCATTTTTCAAAACTCTATAATAAAACAAACATTAAAAATCATGAGTTACAAAATAATCTTATAGAAAAAGAAATGCGACAAATTCCCAACCAATATCTAAACTCAAATATCACATACAAAGAAATTCTTAGCGCTGTTAGCAAACTAAAAAACAATAAATCAGCTGCTGATGACAGCATTGCCAATGAAATGTTGAAAACCAAAAATAAGTTAATGATAAGATGTTTACAGAAACTTTTCAACTGTATTCTAGATAGTGGAAAATTTCCTGCAACCTGGAAATCTACGATTCTTGTTCCACTACACAAATCAGGCGACAAATTAAATCTTGGTAATTATAGAGCTATTGCATTAACAAGTTGTCTCTCAAAACTATTTACTGGCATAATGAATCAAAGATTGACCACATACTTGGAAGAAAATAATTTATTTACCGACATGCAGTTTGGCTTTAGGAAAGACAGGAGAACGACAGACGCAATTTTCCTGTTAAAAACAGCAGTTGAAAAAACAATTTATAATAAAAATAAAAGCAGCAGTTCTGGAAGACGGTTATACACATGTTTTGTTGACTTTAGAAAGGCTTTCGACAGCATCTGGAGGGATGCACTCTTTCTGAAGTTACAAAACAGTGGTATCACGGGGAACTTTTATGAAATAATAAAATCTATGTATAAGGATATTAAATATAAAATTAAATTGTCAGAGGGTATAACTGATGGATTTCAGTCTACCTGTGGAGTTAAGCAAGGCTGCAATTTATCACCAACTTTATTTAACATTTTTCTGAACGATCTGCCAGAATTATTTGGGGATCAAATTGATAAACCAGTTCTAATGGGCGAGAAACCTATAAATTGCATCCAATATGCAGATGACCTTGCACTTATTTCAGAAACGGAAGACGGCCTACAAAGCTGTCTGAACAAATTAAATGACTATTGTATAAATTGGAATTTAGAAGTAAACGTAAAGAAAACTAAAGTCATGGTATTTAATTGCAGCAACAGACTGATTAAAAACATGAATTTTAAAATCAACAACCAAGACATAACAGCTGTTAGCGAGTTTTGCTATTTAGGGGCAATATTTACTCCAAATGGGAAATTTAAAACAAACTTATCTATGTTAAAAAATAAATCAATGAAGGCTCTTTTCAGCATCAGACAAACAGTCTTAAACCACAAAATAATTTCACCAGCACTTAGTTTGAAAATTTTCGACCAATTAATTTCACCTATACTCATGTATGGTGCAGAAATCTGGGCCAATGAAATCACAACTGACAGTAACAGTTTAGAGCAAGTTTGCAGTCATTTTTACAGGTTTATCCTAGGAGTGAGTAAAATGACGCCAATTAGTGGTTTGAAAGCAGAACTTGGTAGGTTACCAGTAAAATTAAAAATTAATTTGGCTCAAATTAAATACTGCCATAGACTATATAGTCTGCCAGATAATCACATTTTAAAATTAGCCCTGGATGAAATGATAAAAATTAATTCAAACTGGGTAAGGACTATTAATGCTACACTGGGACATGATCTAATTAAAATAAAAAATGATCACAATATGGAAAATTGGAATCAAATACTAAAAAAAGTAAAACTCAGACTATCTGAGTTTTATATTCAAAGATGGAGAGAAAAACTAAATTTCAGTGAAACCAATGAAAATAGGGGAACAAAACTGAGAACATACAAACTATTCAAAGTAAGCTATAATATGGAAAATTATTTGCAAAACATTTCAAATTTCAGTCTCAGGAAAATGCTTTCAAAATTCCGTCTGAGTGACCACAACTTAGAAATAGAATTAGGTAGAAGAACAAAGCCCAAAATAGAATTAGAAAATAGACACTGTAATAAATGTAACACTAAAGCATTAGGAGATGAAAAACATTTCCTGCTATTTTGTACTGGCTATATAGAACAAAGAAAAAAACTGTTTGATGAGTGTTCAATAAATATTTACACAATGGATGTGAATTCCATATTTAAAAAGATTATGGAGAATAATATAGCTTTAGCAAAATACTTAAAGAGCACAATTTTTAAAACCACAGAAAGTAATTAATTTATTTTATTTTACTAACATTTTATTTTTTATCTCTTATGTATTGTATGTATTTATGTTCCTTACCATACAAAAACCCTCTGAAGGTTTTTTTAGTAGTGTAATAAAGTTATTATTATTATATACAAGTACTTCAGGTAGACCTCTCTAAGATCTGTTTATTTCGTGATGATATGTTTGATAATAGCGTTATCAATGACGTTATTACTGACATGCCTCGGCCAATCACATTCAAACTGGACACATACATCACACATCATGAAACAAATGCAAGTACTTATGTCATACATAAGTACTTGCATTTGTTTCATGATCCAACTCCAAGATGGCTGAATGGCACCCTTTCCAATGCTAAAAAATCATCAAAATCAAGCATTTCTGACATTCTGAATCATGCATGCATGGACATTTTTCAGTCAAACTTGGTATGATCATTAAACATAAGGAGTCATTGACGCATTTTATTTTCCCCTTGATTTGATTCAAAATGGCTGACTGATAGCAATTTTTTAAGGAATCCTGTTTTTTGAGCCACAATTCTATATGTCTAGAGTGATCATGTTCTGACTTAACTCATACATCATGCACATGCATCAGTTTCAGAATCTGATTCAAGAAATGTACGTGCTAGAAATGAATTATGAATGGAATGAACATAATAAATAAAAGAACTGCTCAAATAAACTGGCTCCACTTGGTATCATATTTGTCACAAGAGTAAATAGTTAATTTGACATTGATGTTGACAGTCACTAAAACTGAATGGGACTTATCATTGACAATGACTTGTTTCTCGTATTTTGTTCTTATATTTAGCAGATACAATATAACACAACAAGGAACTATGTCTTGAGATTTTTCTCGATGCAAAATTGACTATGTTTTTTTCTTTTATCTTCTTGATTAAAAAAGGGGACTAGCAATAAGTCATGTTTGTGGAGGATACGCTTGGCACTTGTTGTTTTCGTGGACTCCAACATTTTTTGAAGACAAGTTCCCGAATCGTGATGTAAGATGCATATTTCATTGTTTTACTTTCAACAAGTCATCTGAAGATGACACAGCCCCCACTTGTCAGATGTGATTATAGTTGGATATGAATTATAAAGTTTGAATGCATATGTATAAATTCGGGTAGGAAGATTAAGTTGAAAATCAAAAGTATGTTACTCAAAGTTAACAGCTAGGACATCTCTATTAAATTCGGTAAAATTTGCATCAATTTTAACAAAAATTCATAATTTCTCAATGGAAATTCAATTGAGTTTATTAAATTGAATAATAAATATTAAATAGCAAATACATGAACTATTAGTTCACAAGATATTAAAAAAAATTCAAAATTAATTAAATATTCATATTAGCTCATTAATTAAGTTGAAAGTCAATATTGCATAGCACACATCTTATATTGACAGATCAAGTAAGTTTATACCAAGTTTGGTCTCATTCGGACAGTTAGTTTACAAGAAATTAAGCAAAATTCAAAATTAATTAAATATGTGAATGAGCTTGTTAACTAAATTGAAAATCAATATTGCCTTGCTTATATCTTATATTGACAAATCAAGTCTCTATCAAGTTTGGTCTGATTTAAACTTTTAGTTCACAAGATATTAACAAGAATGCAATATACCTCCTCATTGTGTCTTTGTATCATTGAAATCAGTCAATGCATCACTGAGAAATATCAATGGACAGGCAAAAGCCATGATTAACAATCAAAATGGCTACCAGTCGGCCATATTTTATGATTTCGCAAAAATAAAACAATGTGCATGGGTGGTCCCTTTGTCTTTGTAACAAGTCTCAACAAAATCAGTTAAGCCATCTCCAAGAAATGACGATTGACACATTTTGACTGAATTTTGGCATTAAAATGGCCTCCACTCCACTTCTAAAATTATTTGATAGAACCAGGTATTTGATAGAACATATATGGCTGACCACTATGTCTTTGTACCAGGTCCAGCCATCTCTGAGAAATCACTCCTGACGAACAGACAGACTGATGGACTGACGCAGACGAAACTACAAACCCTCTCCACACTTTGTCCGGGTGGGGCTAATAAGCTCTAATTGACCTAGGAAATGCACCACATTTTTTAAAGCCATGAATGTTTTTTATACAAAAATATTTTATAAATTCTAAATTACGGTTGAAAACAACTTGGTCAATCACAATGTCTGTGTAAATGATTACATGCTAGAACTTCACAATGGTCATTGGTGAGTGAGACATTTGACCATCTCAAAAATGTGTCCCTATGTATATTCTAACTACCTCAATTTGAATCTTTTTGAATAATTTTGATGGGATTTACCAAAAATGTTCTAAGTTTAGACATCAGGTGAGAGTGAAAGTATACAACTTGACATGCAGTGAATGTTGTTGCATTCAAGTTGCTTGAGTAATGTTAATATTTCTCATTTTATTCTCCAGAGGTGGGTGTTCAATATGTTGCCATGGTTATGTAATCTTCCCACTTCATTTTGTTCGGGATACATAGCTGACTGGCTTATAGCAAAGCATTGTACAACAACAGTCGCCAGAAAATTTCTACAGGTGAGTATTACTCCCAACCTCAGTTTGGAAATATTAACTTAATAACGACAAGTAAAAGCAAAAAATTATTCATAAATAAACAAAATTAACAATGAAGAATAATCCAATGTTAATCAGACTGATCAAGATGCAATACCAAACAAAATTATTTAAGCATGCTCAAAAGGTATCTTTATTACTGCTTTAAAATGGGTCACAACATTAAAGCGCTATGTACATGACATACTATAGAATTACTTGTTTCATTTCAGTCACTCTGTTCACTTGTGGCTTGTACATGTATGTTTTTACTTGGTCGTGGTAGTTGTTATGGTCAAGCATTAGCACTGGTCTGTCTGACTTTGTTCTTCGATGGATTTGGTGGAGCTGGTTCATATGCTAATCCACAAGACCTTGCACCAAACCAGGCTGGTGCTGTGTATGGTAAATGCTTCAATTACTTTGTTTACCTTAAGTTAATTTTCGGGGAACATACTATTATTCCCTCCCAATTTACTTATCAAATTAAACTGTAGGAATATTTTCATATTCGCCATGAAGGTGGATTAAGATCTGTTTAAAGTAAGCCAACATACAATATTATGACCGTCTTTAGTTCTTCTAATCAATATCAGTTATACATGTAAAACTGTACATATCATTTTGTTAGTTTTGCTTTATCAAGTGTAAAGCTTCTATCCATCTCTAGCTGTCGATTGATAGTGCCATATCAAACCCACCATGAAAAATAATGAGCCAGCCTATGCAGGTGCTATCCCATCCATCACTGCAGCAATGATCAAGGAAAAACTCACCCACTATCAAGGCAATGTTTATCAATAACGTCATCCTTCACACACTCAAGAGCAATGTTCCTATCTATCAATAGCGTCATCCTTCACACACTCAAGAGCAATGTTCCTATCTATCAATAGCGTCATTCTTCACACACTCAAGAGCAATGCTCTCATCTATCAATAGCGTCATCCCTCACAGTCATGAGCAATGTTCCTATTTATCAATAACGTCATCCCTCACAGTCAAGAGCAATGCTCCTATCTATCAATAGCGTCATCCCTCACAGTCATGAGCAATGTTCCTATTTATCAATAACGTCATCCCTCACAGTCAAGAGCAATGCTCCTATCTATCAATAGCATCATCCCTCACAGTCAAGAGCAATGCTCCTATCTATCAATAGCGTCATCCCTCACAGTCAAGAGCAATGCTCCTATCTATCAATGGCGTCATTCCTCACACAGTCAAGAGCAATGATTCTGTCTATCAATAGCATCATCCCTCACACAGTCAAGAGCAATGCTTCTGTCTATCAATAGCGTCATCCTTCCCACAGTCAAGAGCAATGATTCTGTCTATCAATAGCGTCATTCCTCACACAGTCAAGAGCAATGCTTCTGTCTATCAATAGCATCATCCCTCACAGTCAAGAGCAATGCTTCTGTCTATCAATAGCGTCATCCTTCACACAGTCAAGAGCAATGATTCTATCAATAGCATCATCCCTCACACAGTCAAGAGCAATGCTTCTGTCTATCAATAGCTTCATCCCTCACACAGTCAAGAGCAATGCTTCTGTCTATCAGTAACATCATCCCTCACAGTCAAGAGCAATGCTCTTATCTATCAATAGCATCATCCCTCACACAGTCAAGAGCAATGCTTCTGTCTATCAATAGCATCATCCCTCACACAGTCAAGAGCAATGATTCTGTCTACCAATAACACCATCCCTCACAGTCATGAGCAATGCTCCCATCTATCAATAGCGTCATTCCTCACACAGTCAAGAGCAATGCTTCTGTCTATCAATAGCATCATCCCTCACAGTCAAGAGCAATGCTTCTGTCTATCAATAGCGTCATCCTTCACACAGTCAAGAGCAATGATTCTATCAATAGCATCATCCCTCACACAGTCAAGAGCAATGCTTCTGTCTATCAATAGCTTCATCCCTCACACAGTCAAGAGCAATGCTTCTGTCTATCAGTAACATCATCCCTCACAGTCAAGAGCAATGCTCTTATCTATCAATAGCATCATCCCTCACACAGTCAAGAGCAATGCTTCTGTCTATCAATAGCATCATCCCTCACACAGTCAAGAGCAATGCTTCTGTCTATCAATAGCATCATCCCTCACACAGTCAAGAGCAATGATTCTGTCTACCAATAACACCATCCCTCACACAGTCAAGAGCAATGCTCCTATCTATCAACAACATCATCCTTCACACAGTCAAGAGCAATGCTCCTATCTATCAATTGCGTCATTCCTCACACAGTCAAGAGCAATGCTCCTATCTATCAATAGCATCATTCCTCACACAGTCAAGAGCAATGCTCCCATCTATCAATAGCATCATTCCTCACACAGTCAAGAGCAATGCTCCTATCTATCAATAGCGTCATTCCTCACACAGTCAAGAGCATTGCTCCTATCTATCAATAGCGTCATTCCTCACACAGTCAAGAGCAATGCTCCCATCTTTCAATCACGTCATTCCTCACACAGTCAAGAGCAATGCTTCCATCTATCAATAGCGTCATCCCTCACAGTCAAGAGCAATGCTCCTATCTATCAATAGCATCATTTCTCACAGTCAAGAGCAATGCTCCCATCTATCAATAGCGTCATCCCTCACACAGTCAAGAGCAATGCTCCCATCTATCAATAGCGTCATCTCTCACAGTCAAGAGCAATGCTCCTATCTATCAATAGCATCATTCCTCACAGTCAAGAGCAATGCTCCCATCTATCAATAGCGTCATCCCTCACAATCAAAAGCAATGTTCTTATCTATCAATAGCGTCATTCCTCACACAGTCAAGAACAATGCTCCCATCTATCAATAGCGTCATCCCTCACAGTCAAGAGCAATGCTCCTATCTATCAATAGCATCATTCCTCACACAGTCAAGAGCAATGCTCCCATCTATCAATAGCGTCATTTCTCACACAGTCAAGAGCAATGCTCCCATCTATCAATAGCGTCATTCCTCACACAGTCAAGAGCAATGCTTCTGTCTATCAATAGCATCATCCCTCACAGTCAAGAGCAATGCTTCTGTCTATCAATAGCGTCATCCTTCACACAGTCAAGAGCAATGATTCTATCAATAGCATCATCCCTCACACAGTCAAGAGCAATGCTTCTGTCTATCAATAGCTTCATCCCTCACACAGTCAAGAGCAATGCTTCTGTCTATCAGTAACATCATCCCTCACAGTCAAGAGCAATGCTCTTATCTATCAATAGCATCATCCCTCACACAGTCAAGAGCAATGCTTCTGTCTATCAATAGCATCATCCCTCACACAGTCAAGAGCAATGATTCTGTCTACCAATAACACCATCCCTCACAGTCATGAGCAATGCTCCCATCTATCAATAGCATCATCCCTCACACAGTCAAGAGCAATGCTCCTATCTATCAATTGCGTCATTCCTCACACAGTCAAGAGCAATGCTCCTATCTATCAATAGCATCATTCCTCACACAGTCAAGAGCAATGCTCCCATCTATCAATAGCGTCATTCCTCACACAGTCAAGAGCAATGCTCCTATCTATCAATAGCGTCATTCCTCACACAGTCAAGAGCATTGCTCCTATCTATCAATAGCGTCATTCCTCACACAGTCAAGAGCAATGCTCCCATCTTTCAATCACGTCATTCCTCACACAGTCAAGAGCAATGCTCCCATCTATCAATAGCGTCATCCCTCACAGTCAAGAGCAATGCTCCTATCTATCAATAGCATCATTTCTCACAGTCAAGAGCAATGCTCCCATCTATCAATAGCGTCATCCCTCACACAGTCAAAAGCAATGCTCCCATCTATCAATAGCGTCATCTCTCACAGTCAAGAGCAATGCTCCTATCTATCAATAGCATCATTCCTCACAGTCAAGAGCAATGCTCCCATCTATCAATAGCGTCATCCCTCACAATCAAAAGCAATGTTCTTATCTATCAATAGCGTCATTCCTCACACAGTCAAGAACAATGCTCCCATCTATCAATAGCGTCATCCCTCACAGTCAAGAGCAATGCTCCTATCTATCAATAGCATCATTCCTCACACAGTCAAGAGCAATGCTCCCATCTATCAATAGCGTCATTTCTCACACAGTCAAGAGCAATGCTCCCATCTATCAATAGCGTCATTCCTCACACAGTCAAGAGCAATGCTCCTATCTATCAATAGCGTCATCCCTCACAGTCAAGAGCAATGCTCCTATCTGTCAATAGCATCATTCCTCACACAGTCAAGAGCAATGCTCCCATCTATCAATAGCTTCATCCCTCACACAGTCAAGAGCAATGATTCTGTCTACCAATAGCATCATCCCTCACAGTCATGAGCAATGCTCCTATCTATCAATAGCATCATTCCTCACACAGTCAAGAGCAATGCTCCCATCTATCAATAGCGTCATTTCTCACACAGTCAAGAGCAATGCTCCCATCTATCAATAGCGTCATTCCTCACACAGTCAAGAGCAATGCTCCTATCTATCAATAGCGTCATCCCTCACAGTCAAGAGCAATGCTCCCATCTATCAATAACATCATCCCTCACAGTCAAGAGCAATGCTTCTGTCTATCAATAGCGTCATTCCTCACACAGTCAAGAGCAATGCTCCCATCTATTAATAGCATCATCTCTCACACAGTCAAGAGCAATGCTTCTGTCTATCAATAGCATCATCCCTCACACAGTCAAGAGCAATGATTCTGTCTATCAATAACATCATCCCTCACAGTCAAGAACAATGATTCTGTCTATCAATAGCATCATCCCTCACACAGTCATGAGCAATGCTCCTATCTATCAATAGCATCATCCCTCACACAGTCAAGAGCAATGCTCCTATCTATCAATAGCATCATCCCTCACATAGTCAAGAGCAATGCTTCTGTCTATCAATAGCATCATCCCTCACATAGTCAAGAGCAATGATTCTGTCTATCAATAACATCATCCCTCACAGTCAAGAGCAATGCTCCTATCTATCAATAGCATCATCCCTCACACAGTCAAGAGCAATGCTTCTGTCTATCAATAGCATCATCCCTCACACAGTCAAGAGCAATGATTCTGTCTACCAATAACATCATCCCTCACAGTCAAGAGAAATGATTCTGTCTATCAATAGCGTCATTCCTCACATAGTCAAGAGCATTCCTGCAGTGTTAAAAAAGATCTATCTAACAGACCACAATATAAGTTAGTCTGCAGTGAACGTTTTTGTAAACAACTATGAATGTTCAACGGAGGAATCAAGGTCCTTAGAGTTTCATTGACTACCATAACCAATGTGACAGTTTTGCATAATGGGGGCTGAATTTGGTGTTCATTCATTGTATTCCTTTTTTGCAGGTGTTATAAATACTATGGCAGCAATACCAGAATTCTTTTCTGTATATATCAGTGGTTATATACTGAAGACATTTGACAGCTGGAGTGATGTTTTTAGTTTAGCAGGATGTATCAACTTATTTGGATATATAACATTTATTATCTTTGGATCTGGTGAACAAATTATCTGATATGTATTGAATGAGTACAGCATTTGCCATTTTGGGGGAGATTAGAGTCACTATGAAAAACTGAATAGTTATTTACAGCATAAACGCACACGAATGATGTGTCATGGGTTCACTAACAGTGCAGGAGTAAAAACTTGTCAGCTCTCTTTGGATGCTAAATGTTATTGAACATGGTCTTACATGTCATATAGCATTTCCTATAGCATTTTTTATGTGATATAACACTCTTTAGGACTGATATATACTTACATGTGGAACTGATGACCTGGATCAAATGGCCATGTTTTCAACTTAAGTCTCGGGTAGTTATTCACATGAATTCGCTGATTAGGAGACTTATTAATTATTTAATGTTTCTATTAAATAAAGAGCATTGTAGCCACATTAAAAAAACTTCCAGATGCAACAATACGAGTGTAAATTCTCTCATTGAAATAACATGTGTTCTAAATTGTTATTTGAACTCCTACCAAATGTGTGTCATAACTGAAACCATTAGTCAATGATTCAGTCTCCTTTTTGCCTTGCCCGTAATGTAGTGAAACAAAGGGTATGGTACAGTAAGGGGAATATTTTGGTGTCGTCGTTGTTGTTGGCGTGACTTGTTGGCGCGATAACTCAAGTAATTTTTACCAGATCAGTTTCAAATTTATGTATGTTATAAATAAACATGCAACGATGGCCAAGCTTGCTTGCATACTTAATGCGAGACTACTACTAATTGTTTTTCTCTTGTGGTGGAATAACTCAATATTTTTTACCCGATCAGTTTCAAATTTATATATGTTATAACAGTATTTAAGTATTTAGGAGTAACATGCATAATCAATGAGATATGGAGTAATTACCAGATTGTTTGATGAATTAATGACTTAATGAATGAAAGTGCAGAATTTGAAAAGAGTTCTTTAAGGCTCCCTGGCTCCTAAATTGAACCCTAAAATTGTAGTCCCCAATGTAATTCAATAAGTGACCCTAAGAAGGAATCAAAATGGAGGAAGGGAACTGGAGGACAGGGTTATGATTGGAGTCATGGCGAGAGAGCCCTAAGAAACTTTTACTCAGAATTTGATGGAAATCACCGGATTTGGCTATGGTAGTACGTAGATCCGCTTACCAGATTTCAAGGTCAGCAAAAGCGTGGACCCACTTCACATCTTTGGCAGCAACCTCGTGGAAACACGCCATCTAAGTGTGGTTTATACTGTTATAATAATTAAATACATGATTACATGCAATTCGTTTCTTATAATTACGATCCTCGTCACAATCGGCAACGTTGAGATATGTAAAATCGTCTCAATCAACATAATTTCTAATTTGTCATTTTTGGTAAAAAGTAATATTTTCGAATTATTGTTGAAAACAGAAAGTCCGATTACGTTGATACTATACATATTATTCATTTTCTAATGATATCTTCAGTACTTTGATTGAAATGTGCATTGCTAACAGCATAGCTATCTCAGCCGAGAGACTGCTTGTTGTCAGAATGCATTAGTTAAATCTCAGCATTATAAAGTACAATTATAAACGTCATCGTGATAAGTTCTATCATTTGCTATTTGCATCGTTTCACAATCCTATAAAATAATTTATTCAGCAGCTGTGAAAATTCTGGAAAAATCAAACAACCAAGGGATCAAAGACCATGTGGCGGATTGAGAAAATGCTCTGACATTTAATCATATCTGTTACGTATATTTACGAAATCCAGAAAAGCTCACATAAGGCAGACATGACTATAGGGTTCCTTGAATTGCCATGGTAAATGTTTGCCATAGCAACTTGACTATCGGTATAGATCAGAATAGTGTGGTTCTGCAACTTATGGCACCAACGCTTAGCTGCTAGTACAACGAACAAAGCCTCTTTGTGATTAATGTGCAAATTAGTGACAGCAGGCCAGTCATGCTGCCACAAGGTGTATTGCCAGTCCGTCATTCTAAATTCCGGAGTCCAGATTAGATACATCAATATGATGAACACTGGTGATAGGGTGGTGGTCAAAAATCTATGTGTGCCATTGAATAATGTCATGTATCTCAACCACCAAGCTATGTCCAGCTTAAATGCGGAAGACAAAATTAACTTATGGGAGGGCATGTGCAAGTTGTGAAGTTCATTTAAAATGCGCTGAAGGAAAGTTCTACCCTCTTTCACAACACTGCATGCCTGGGCAAGCTTCCCAGCAAGGGACTCAAGCTGGCAGCAGCTAGCACGTTTCCTAGAAGCAAAAGAAACAAGTAAAGAATGCAATTCAGCAAGCTCCTGCGGCGTAAGGTTATTAGTATCAATATCAATTGCCAGAAAGGACAATTCTTGGGAGAGCCCCACCACCATATGCCACGTGGTACTAAACACCAGTAGACGAAGGAGTGAGATAACGGTATTGAGTGCAAAAATACATGATGCATAGTCTGGAGTGATGATTAAGAAATCATCAAGGTACACAACCATTGCCGGGAAACCTCGCCTAGCCATCATACGGCGCACACTCTGTTAGACGATGGAAAATTTCTGGTGACAGTTGGGCCCAAAACGGAAGTTTTGTATCATAGAAGTAAGTCGAGTTAGACTCCTCTGCAAATTGCCACTGTAGCCCTGTTGCTTGGAAATTGGAGGGGTGACTAGGAAACGATCAGTAAGACTTTTGCCAGGAAGTCTCTCTGATTGAATAGTTTGGTCGCATCAATGGTTTAATAACGAAAGTATTCCTCCGTTGCATATAGTCCAGTAAATTTACTGCTATTTTAGGCCCAACCCACAACAAATTGCAATAAACACAAAACATGGTGGGAAATGTTGTAGTTAACCTCCTATAAGACATACTAAAAGTCCCATAAAATCCAGGGAGTGGAAAAGGTGTAAAATTGACCTCAAAAATAACTAAAAACGGGTATTTTTCGTAAATTTTTACAGTAATTGATATATTTCCATTGTTTTCAGTAAACCTTATACATTTTTTTATGTAATTTTGTCGGTATTAAAGGCAATACAAATACATGTTTGTGTTTGTCTATTATGTTAACAGAGACAAATTTAGACTAAAAATGTGATTTTTCAGTCAAAAGACAACTCGTTTTTCTGTAATAATTTTTCTCTCAGTATCACTTTTGTTATAATGAAATGAATGTAAATGTGAGTAAAGGAATCACAAACTTTAGTTTTTTAACATGTAAATAGAGAGATTTATTCGTGAACATGTACATAAACTGCACAAATTTCAAAACAAATTTTATTCGAAAGTAAGGTCATTTGGATCAATTTCTACTGAATTATCACAGTTGTAGCCATGACATACACCACATGCAGGAGATCATGCAAGACTGTGTTTTCTACAGCTACATCTCATACTATTACAGTCTGTTTTACAGTTACATCTTATAACGTTCAACAGAGATTCTGGTGCATATGGCAAATCCGTGCATGTTGACGTCATCTGTATATTGTGCACACTCCATCCCCAGTCTCTTGGATGCATTTGCATGTCTAAACCTCTCCATTGTTGTACTTGGTAATATACACGTAGGCTGTGGTATTTAGCAGCTGCCGAATTTGGGGGTAATGTACGTGGCTTTACAAGAAACACACTGGTTGATACTTTTTTGCAAAATATGCTATATCTTAGTGTATCAAGGGTATCTCCTAGCTGTGCTTTATATATGCAGACCAGCGCCTTTTCCCCAGCATATTGAATTTCATTCTTTGATGAGCCATGTTTTGTAAAAATATTAGCCTGTTGCCTAAAAAAATCACTGCTTTGAAAAGCTTTGAGTGACGCACCTTTACCAATTCCAAACAGACTAGATGTTGTGTCACATCCTAGTATAGCATGAATGAACAAAAGTTTGTCACACACAGCAGCACCTAGTGCACATTTAACTAAATTTATGTCCCATATCTTTAACTTGTTATGTGAAGTAGTTTGTTTATGTTCAGATCTAAAATAGATCTTGTGGGCATTAATATTTGCATGGTACAACAAAAGAACCAGAAGATCTGTATCTTCCCCTACTAGAACAGTGTCCATGATCTCAGCTGATGTTATTGCTGTTTGTGCTATTAATAAATCAGCATCACCTTTTGCATGATGTAGGTCACATCCAGCTAATTGCAGTTTTTCACCTAGCATGTTGATAAATCTCTGCTTGTTTTCTTTATTAGCAATAAATAATTCCTTCTTGACAGTAAGAATCATGCTCTCTGTAAATTTAACTATAGTACCAGACCATCGCCCAGTTCGTCTTTGATGAGTAGTGTCTTTTGTGGTAGGACCATCCTCATAACCATGAAAGACAACAATTGCCTTACCATATTTATGCTGTACATATCTCACATATACATCACATATTTGAGTATAAGACATACCACGCTTCCAAGGAACTCGTTGCAGTAATGAACTACCATCAAGAACAAATTGTACTGGTGCACCAACTTCAGAGCTTTCTTTATCGCTAAGTTGTTTCCAGATGGCATCTGCCAACACTGGCTTGTTAGCCTGTCTCATTAGACCTGATGATTCAAAAAGAGATGGTGGACTAGTGCACAACTCGTACTTGAAAAGAGATGAGCTTTCCATAGTTCCTTCTGCGACAGTAATTAATCTTTGAAACAATAGGTGGAAATCTATATTAACTGTCTCTCCATATAATTTGATCATTTGCTTTGCATCCAAGGTTACAGCCTGGTCTTTCTTTTTGAAAACATACTCTTGGACATGTTATTGGTCATTTGTTCTAGGATCTTTTAACCTAATTGACATGATGCATCCACATTTACATGCTTATCTGCAGTAACACCAGTGGAATTACTGCGGAGTGCATCATCTTAACTGAAGGGATTTCTTTCTTCCAGGAAGTTGAGAATAATTTTAGTGTCACGAATGTCTCTTTCTATTCTGGCCGACTGTGTCTCTTTGTGCTGTTCACTTGTGCAAACCTCTAAACCGGTCACTTCTTGCATTGCATTGTTAATGTCTGCTGTATATGGCATTGACAACAACCATACAAGCCTTTGCGATAAACCCCTGCCACATGTCAATCCACCCGTAGTCTTGATACTACGCATAAAAATCTGCTCTATTACTAAATCAGATGACAGTCCAGCCCAGAAACGATCAGTGCGCCGTATCACATGATGATCATTCTTGAATGCAGCAAAAACAGATGGATGCTCATTTTCTAGGTTATTCATCTGCTGAATGTATATTCTTCCACATTTAGTGTATAAATTGTGCCCGGCAGCTGCCATATATGGTAACATTGACGTGATTCTTTGTAGATGAAGTGTCCAATTACCAATACGCTCTGCCTTAATAAATTTGCACAAAATATCTAACATATCCATATATTGAAACCATAGACATGCAGTACGAGATTGTCTCAAAGATGATT
Source organism: Saccoglossus kowalevskii (assembly GCF_978046115.1). NCBI lineage: Eukaryota > Metazoa > Hemichordata > Enteropneusta > Harrimaniidae > Saccoglossus > Saccoglossus kowalevskii. The sequence goes on from NC_140646.1 coordinate 39,874,070, forward strand.
TTTCTTTTTCAATTTTATCAACAAGATGTTTGAGAATATCTGAGGAGCAACATTCCTCCACTGAAACTTCCTTCTTTATCACTTTATCAAGAAGTCTTTGCAGTTCTGAAACATAATCTATTGGTTGTATTCCTGTTTGTGTACAAGTTCTTTCAATGCTGTCACTTGTCTGTTCATTATGATAATTATGTTCTTGTACATCAACAACAGCATCAGTACAACCTGTAACTTCTCTCTCTCTCTCTCTCTCTATCTTTCTCGCCATCGTCAGCATGAGGAGGTAGTGGTAAGTTGTAAGCTTTTGACATTAACAATGCATACAATGCAGACAGAACCAGAAGATGACCACGAACTGCACGCGAAACTGCTTTTCCACTGATCATATGGCTTACAGCATTATCTGCGTACACTAATTCCAAAACTTCTACAAGGCCAGATCCTTTCATTAGGTGGCCAATACAGCCAAGAAAGCTCATCTCAGTGTGAAATGGCCCAAGTCTCAATACCAATCTTCGGATATCACTTTCGGTTGGTTCATCATGCAGAATACACATGGCTTTCCACCAGAGTGGTTGGTCAAAAGTCAGAACAGACGTTATATCATACTTCCTTGCATGTGATGCCACAAAGCACAGTGTTGAGTAAACACATGATACATCAATTGGGTTCATGTCTATCATTGGTAGAAAAACAACAGAAGACTTCCCAGGGTGATTGCTTTGGTGGATCATTTGCATAATACCTGACCAGCCTGGTCCCTCAGGCTTAAGTAACCAGGATGCTTTCCACAAAACATCAACCTCGGCTGTTAGATCTGTCATTTCCGGGCAGGGTAACTCACTGTAAACCAAGGGCCCTCTAAAACTCTCATTTAGTTGTTTATAAAGATGAATATTGATACGTCCAACAGCTGCTATTTCTTCTGAAGTAACACTTTGGTTTCTTGGGACATGAAATTCTATATTTGCACTACGTGGAGTAATTGCTGCAATTACTCCCATTCCATGGAATGTGTTCTTCCCATCAATGGTCCTTATGTTGTGGTCAACATTATCTGCGACATATTGTCCAAACTCTCCTGGAACAAAACCAGGAATACTTACACCCTTAACAAGTGCTTCACTGCGTTCATCATTTTTAACTTCTGCATATGAAGAACAAAACCCGTGCTGATGCAAAGAGTCAATCAAGAATCTAGAGCCAAAATGATGGTGCATTTGCACTGCAAGTCCTATCTGCAATGGAGAAATTATAGCTCTATGTCTTGCAGCCTGCATAATTGCATGTCCAATAGACGCAATTTTTAAGTTCTTGTCCTTACCACTAAATATGGTATCTAACAGCAACTTGAGAGATGTAGGTAAAAATGTTAGACCTGTTTCAATGGATGACATTTCATTGCTACCTGGATACACATCATTTCTGGTGACATGACACAGGCTTTTATGTCATTTCTCACAATCTTTGCAGCAGCAGTAACAAGTCTCAATTTTTCTATCTCTGGATCTTCTTTTTCAGGGGTGTAGTACAAATTGTGAAGAATGTGTTAGGCTGTTTGTCATAATGTCACGATATCCGCTCGGCCATCTTCACCAAAGCATTCTTGTATTTTCTTCTTCATGTAGAATGTGCTATATGGATCATAATCTGATTCCTGAAGAAATTCTTCCATCTTGTTTGTTAGATCTTGTATAGTGAGTTGTTCTTCGTCATTCTCTTTAAAATAGCGGACAACTTCGTCAAAGGCATGTGACCTTTCAACATCTTCTGGTCAACCAAATTTAATCTTCTTAGATGGCTCGCTATCCGAACAGACAACATAGCAGCGTGGAATTCCTTTCCTTGTTCTAAAATTAACATTGCATTGATTATGATACAGGGCATCAGCAGCATGAAGATCAATTATACTAAGAAGTCTTGCATGTACTTGCCTTGCCCATTCATCATTTCTCTCTCTGCATATCTTCTCTATCACGGATCACGGAAAGCAACTGTTCTAACCTGAATAAGCTCATACTTTTTTTCCTCCCTACATATCTATCTGAGTGGCCACAGAAAAAGCATTCACTTCTAAAGCTGAATTGTTTATCCTGCGATCGTAAAGTGGGTTGTTGAATTTCGTTATCAATGGTGCAAGACCCCCTTTTGGGGCAGCTACCATATTGTATGGCCGTGTATAGTTCTTACGACATGATTTGTGCACAGATTGGCCTGCCTCTACAAAAATGTCATCGCCACGTTCTGAACTTGCTCGATTAATGCCATCTGCTCCCTTTACACCTAATGTCACAATGTCACTTTCTCCTGAAACTGGCTTGCTACAAATTGCACAGCTATCCATTATTGTCCTTAAATCAGTAATTGCAACCCTGAAATATTGGAAAAGTAATATTGAATTAAAATTTCTGCTAATATTTCACCTACCAGTATAATTTGTTTGAAGGTATATTTAAGGATAAGAATTTTTCAACAATTAAACACAATTACATTTGTAATGAGGGGTGCCAAAACTAAAGGCATTCAATTAAACTAAAAACAAAATACTTTAGCATGTGATAATAAATCCTGACTAAAGAATATACCTACTTTTAACTAAATAAACTGCAGGTCTTAGTCAATAAATATTAGATTCTATCTACTGTTCGTTGAATAAATTCTGGTCTTTGAAAGCAATTTTTACTTCTTAATACTGCCTATATTTAATATCAAAGGAGAAGCAAGTCATTAGAAAGTTTTTAAAATGCATATATTAATAGGCCAAACATTTCTTTTTGACTGGCCATGAGGTCGATACTATATGTCTATTTTTCTCCGAGAGGCAGACACCCACAGCAGCCTAATATGCCGTTTTGTGGGTGACTGTCTGTCCCGAGGGAATAGACATATGATATTGCCCGAATAATGGTCACTCAGTAAGTGTTGTTATAACATACCGCCGTTTGCTTTGCTCACATGGCTTGTATTCGCCGCCATTATGAATTACCGCGTGCACGCATGCGCAACATCACGTCATATGTGAGAGGTATTCAGCAGAATTGGAAATGTCCCTTGGAGTGAAGTCATTATCAAGCAATAGTTCATCTAGTCGGGAGATAGCGCTATATTATCAAATAGCATTTGCCAGCGTATGAGCCAATCACTGCACATAATCTGAACATTGTATGTAATAATCTACTTTAGTGACCACAGTTCATAATGAGTTAAAACTTGTTTATCATAATAATATGCAAAGAAACCAGTGGGTACTGTTTTTTTATTCAAATGCCCAGAATACTGTAATAATTAAATCCAATTACATCACCTTCGTAGCAATTCCGTGACTGGCATAAGAAAAGTTAGTTGAAATTGCAAATGTCACAGCTAATGTCTATTTAAACAACATTTAACTTAATTTTAATGTGAAGCAATAAAAATCATGTTTAGATACGCAGCTTTGACAGTATAATGTGCTTATTCTATGAAGTATCTATCAACTACTTTGATTTATAAGATTTAATCTCAAAAACTATTTTTTACCAAAAAATGCTTTTTTTCAAGGAAATTAGAGGTCAAATTTAGACATGGTCCACTCTTGGGATTTTATGGGACTTTCAGTATGTTATACAGCATGAAAAATGCTATACAACGCACTTGGTCTCATTTTTATTGCAATTTGTTGTAGGTCATGTCACATATTGACTGGACTAATAATCTTTCAGGGCACCTCCTCTCAGTTGACTGCAGTCATGGATGAGACATACCGCATCTGATCCTGGCTTAGGAATTGCCAAGGGCACTCTCAATAGTCGGTTTATGCGGGGTAGTGACATAGTTACGGCTATCTCAGAGAGAATTTGAGCTTCAGCCTGAGACCGAGCATGCATTTTGGCCGACTTGTAATTTTGAACATGAACATCCTTGTAATGGGCAACCGGGGTCAGTGATTTGAAAATCTTGATTATTTCCTGTAATCAAAAAAGAAGCATCCGGATCGCCTGTGAGCTCCTCTTGCCAAATGTGAGGTTTAAGGGAGAAGCTTACTTTGGGTGGCGAGGTGTTGAAACTGGTGGGTAGCTCAGCAATTAGTTTTTTTGGAACAGTAGTAGTGGGCACAGTAACAGCATGCTCAGTTTTTGGATGGGATTTTCTACAAGAAGTCTCTAAATAAAGATTTGGAATGAGTGCATTTGCCCCTGTTGAACCCTGTTGAACAAATTGGCCTACTAGACTGCGTGTCCAGTGGGGCAGGTGTTCTAGTGTCTGTTCGGGGAACTCTGGGATTCGTTGAAACAAAGGGTCTAGCAGTCGTTGGGAGTCGTGTCTGATGTGCATCCTGTTGCATAATCGACATCTGGTGTACTTGGCCTTCAAGGTTTTAACCACCTCTTCTAATCTTTGTTGTTGGCCAAGTGGTGAGGATGTTTGTTTACGGGCTGTAACTAGGTGGTGCATAGTGTCGGACGACAGCTCATTCTCTGTAGCCCACTGTTGGATTTCGATTAGAGAGTTGTCGTTTTCTGCATTAAGTGAGAGGGACTGGCGACTCGGAGTAACAAAGTTCTGGCTCAGAAAAGATCTTCTGATGACATTCTAGATGATATGATATTCAGGCATAGAGCTGATTGAACGAACAACATAAATGTCATTGAGTCCACCCCGTAACAGTGACAGCAAAAACTAAGAAATATTCTGGAAAGTTGCGAACAGAAATGTTGGCACTGCATAAAATATTCAGCTGCTTGATGCATGCCTTGTAGCTGTGCAATGAAAGGGATTACCAATGTATTGGCAAACGTAAGCTATGTTTACATATTCAAAGTGGCCAGCGCTGATTGGTTACAATGAGGCACAACCACTTACTGCCTCTGAGGAATGTAAATGCTGCAGCTCCACCAGATTTAAACCTGGTTAAATAATGGAGCTAAAAAAAGAAGGAGAGTGAACTCCCTTTGATGCTATTGTTACCATGACTTCTGCCGACTATTTGGTCAACAGATAACACTTGACGGGTTTATGGGTGGATTACTGGACGTGAATATATAATTAGTCATGATCGGACGTTCTCGGATGAGTTCGGTCGTTATTACAAAGCAGGGTGAGGGACGAAAAAAAATTTATAACGACTCAAGTAGGAAGAAAACATGGCCAGAATTACACAGTAACTTCTAAATTGGTGATGTGTAATACACAAGTAATTGTGATGGAATCAATGTAGTGGGGAACAAAGTATCGTTAACTTCCAACCCGCCACAATATAACTATCCCCTATCTCTTAATATGAGCTATCAACACAAATCAAAGCAACGCAACGCATGTCAAATTCAATCGGCGATTGCCGGTTTGGCCGTGATATGCCGCTATTGGCACCTACCCTAGCATGACGTAGAAGAGGTCAGCTTACTATTTAAATTTCGGCGTCCGCGGAAAAGGGTTTTACGAAAAAAATTGAATTTACCTGAGCTCAAATTTAACGCGTCGTTTATCCAAGGCACGTGTTGTCTATGGGGGCCCACACAGGAAGTAGGACAGATGAACAGAAATGAAAAACGTGATTGTGAATTTGGCTATGGGAGCTCGAACTTCAATTCAAGCTTGTTGGAAAGTACATGGAAAACATATATCGGTGGTAATTTTATCGTCTGCGGCCAAGTATTTTATTTTAAAATCAATTTCTTGTGAGCAATGTTTTCGACATTACGAGAACCACATACATTGTAATAACTTGCTGAACACCCGTCCGATTTCTATGACTCAAACGCAGACCTGTAGAACTGACGACACTCTTCCGTAATTACCGCTACGCGCATGTTCATCGACCTTTGACGTCAACTGCGCAGAACAAAAATGATCGTCACACCTCAGGAAGGCGGTGACGGCTGAATGATCAGTGTGACAGCAGCCAGCAGAAGTCATCGACATGAAAGGCGCGTAAACACAAAAGAATAATCAGCTTAAAACAAAAGACTCAAGTAGGATTAAAACCAGTCCAGTCTCCTTCTTTTTTTAGCTCCATGGTTAAATATTAACCTCATCAACAATGGCGGTGTGTAGGCTTTGCGATTCATCCAGAGTCAAGAACAGAAGGTCTATATTCGTTGACACGTTTCCAAAATTTCTTATTCCAAAAATTGTTTGTAGGCAAGTGAATGAGGACGATGGAATGTCTAAATATTGTTCAAACTGTGTTTTAGTAAACTGATAAAACTGTCGAAACTGATAACATAACTTGCCCGATTTGGTCTTCGTTGCAACATAGTCGAGGGACTGTGTTTGCAACAAACACGTCATGATAACCAGTAAGCTCCTTCAGAGAAAAAGCTAGCAACAGTATATTTAATTCCGCCATTTTAATTTTACCAAATAATGTGCAGTTTCTTTCATGAGTTCTGATTGGGTGATGCAAATGAGCCGAAGTGAATCTTATAATTGTTTGAGGGCGTGCGACATACAGTAAATCGTGGTGAAATCTGATAAGGGTTAATGTTGAGGCTTCAGCCGAATAAATGGTCCTTGGCTGGCGGACGAAGATGTACTAAATACGACCAAGAACACACGTAAGGCAGATAACAAAAGGAAGTTAAAAATTAGTTTTCACAAAAGTGATCAATTGAAACACAATTGTGTTATTCCTATAAATAGCTGGGTTTATTATTGTTTTATTTTTTTAATACTACATGTACCTTTATAAAGTAGGATTAAGTCTATAAAAACATTTTATTTTATTTCATTCTCCTATTGTATCACTTTATTGTAATTTAACTGTAAAAAATACGATATCAATACAATTTATCATTATTATTATATATTTATTGCATAGCGCTGATTGCGTCTTGGTTTTGTAGAGCACCCTGTAAACATTTTTAACAAATGTAATGAATAAAAGACTGATTTGTAATAATTTACTAACCCTAGTGCAGTTCGGTTTTTGATAGCTCGAAGGAACAACCAATTGATAAGTCAGAATACACATGAATAAGACAATCCAATACGCTTGTATAGTTGCTTCATTGACTTTAGAAAAGCATTTGCCCTTATTTGGCTATATACACTATTTCTAAAATTACACAATTTATGTATAAATGATAATTTCTATGAATTATATTATTATACTGTATCCACAGCAGATTATATGACAGAACCCCAAACCCTGCCCGTGGCTTTCATTGCGTATGGAAGTTATTTTCACGAGTGATGCGGTGTATCCTGCGGCCGTACTTTCACGAGCGAAGCGAGTGAAAGTACAGCAGAATACACCGCATCTCTTTTGGCGTTGGTAATATTTATTTGGAACTGAGTAACGCCGTAACGTCGCCAGCAGAAACCTGGTATTTCGATGTTGATGGTTGCGGCTCCATAGTATAGTATCACTGATTTCACTGCTGGTGGATCCGGGAGCCCTTCAAAGTTTATAAAACTCAGTTTCCAGGTGGTCAACATACATTAAGTTCTCCTAATCGTAGTATTCCATGTGATGTACACCTGACATGCCAAAAATGTTGCCTGACGATTTGAACCGGACAAAAATAGCAGACGAAAATGTGTTTACAAAATAAAAATAGTTCGGTAGCCGATGGAAATACCATGTTCATTTGCATATCGACCGTGAAAATACCGAAAACATTATTGCATGGGTGATATGCACTCCTGAAGGGACTACTTTGTTTGATCTCAGACCTCATTTGCATATGAGGTGTGGAAATACCGATTTTGATTTCAGGGACGAATCAAAATAAACTGCAGTACATATGTAATAATTATTATTATTATGCTTGCTTTACATTAATTACTAAACTGTTTCAATTCTATAATTTATATTATTTTGAGCAAGAGTATGGTTCATGTATTGGAACAAATAGATCGCCTGGCCCCTGTAGTGTTCCCTACGGTGTCACAGGACGCCGTTATCTCGTCGGTGTTGAGATGCCGTCGACCTGCAGTGTCAATCATGAATGGTGTCCATTGTTCACCATAGGTCGTAGTTCACGCATTCACGTGATATTATTTAAAAGCTATGTTTTGAAATGTCGAACGCCGGGGTTGAACGCTTAGATATAACCAATTCGATTGACGAAGCTGAAATGAACATTGATTCTCAATCCACAACACTTTTACTGGAAGAAGATGAACTCCCAGAGTTTGTAAATTGCAAATACTGGACAAGGTAAATACGTTTTAGAAAATCGTCAATCATATGGTTGCATATAGCTTTAGTTTCATAGTGAACACTGATTCTGTTAGGGGGGTGCATTGAAAGAAATACATATCTGGTACCCATGTAAATATGGTTATTGTATAGTTAAATAGTTACAGCATGGATGTACTAGTACATCCATGGTTACAGTGAATAAAGTTATTCATGTATACAATTTTGAAAATTTCCCTAAACAAGATTGTTACTGTCTGAATTATTTAATAGCCATTTATACCTGTAGTTGACATTAAGGTCGGGCCAGTGCCCTGGGAGTTCTAAGGTCTGGTTTGATGTTATCCGATATACCTTCGTGTTTACACATTAAACGTTTTTTACACACATCGTCGCAGATCAAGTCAATACAATAACATGGTGTCCCTAGATGTTTAAATCTGAAAACATAACTTGAATTAGTAGAAGTTGCCTTTAGTTGACTTGGAATTGTAAATATATTATTAGACAACAATGGCTGAAAAACTACCAGTCTGATAATCAGACAATTTAGATTTATTACGTGGCAAAAACTTCAAAAAATTTGCCAATATTTTGTTTGTCAAATTAGGAAAAAGCAGACCGAAATTTAAAAAGTCATTCGAAACAGCTGAAAACTGAAAAATAAGAATAAGTAGAATCATCTATCCTCGGTCTGGAACGGCTAGCGTTCTTTTGTCTCAAACCGTGTTGGAGTAAACAAACCGTTCACATCCGGGCCGAGGGAGTCAGGAAGTCAGACAGAATACGATACCGTCAGAATGTTCATTAAAATGGGCAAATTTACCGTCATGCAAAGCGATACCTCATTGTATGACTTCACTTTGACCTCAAATCACAGACAACTACAACGTAAACAAAACATGTAAACAAAATTAGCTCTATGAGGTTTTGGGTTATTGAATCCTAATACGTATCAAAACCAGCCTACTAACCGATAAACATCCAGTTCCTGCCATGTAAAGATTAATATCTGGATTTATGACATTGCTAAACAAATCTTGTCAAAACGGCATCGTTGATTGAGCTAAAAAATAAAGTACTGAAAAGTACTCAGTACTGAGCAATTAAAAGTAGCGACATAATCTGTGAACTGTGTAACAAAAATGATATTGAAGACACCACAACAATTCCTTATAATATGCCCAGTGTATAATAAAGAGAGGATCATTTTACACAAAGAAGCTGAAAAGATTATCACTGACTTTACAAATCTGACACCTGAAAATAAATTCATAAAAATAATGTCAAATAATAACTTAACAATTCCTTTGGCACAATATCTGAAATACAGCTTTGCTATTAGACAGCAGGACCCACTTAGTAATTGACTTTCTTCATATATATTTATCTATTATTATCTGTTCATTGGTTTTTTGTTTTTTTATATTCTGCTTATACATGTAGTATGTTGTGGGTATTTCATGTTATTTTATTGTATTATATGTTCTACCCGCTATTAATTCCATTTAGTCAGTTTTTGGTTTGCTTTAAACTCTTGGCCATTGCAATTTGATTAATTTTTATTTAATTTTCTTTTGTTACCTTTAACCTCCTCCAGTAGATTGTTATGAGTCAATAAATATATTAAATTAATTTAAAGTTCATGTTAACATGGTCGATCGAAAAACTGGGGGTTTATAAAAATGTCAAGACCTACTGACTTTATTTGACACACCAGTATATAACAATGCTTCATTTTTTGGATATAAATAGAGTTTTGTAGCACTGATTAGCGTACATATTCATTTCAAAATTTCGCCATTTGCATTTGCTATCGAAAAGAGCATCTATAAAAATCGCCCATTAATAAAATTCGGTGTGACAAATAACAAATCAGCCTACCAATTTTTAATGATATGTTTCGATCATAAAATGTCAAAATCGACGGAAAATATTGGTTTTGCGTCGTGAAGAAAGGTAAATAAAACAGTTATTTCAATCACCCCAAAAGACAAACACGAAACATTTCTGGATAAAGGTATGAAAATCTGCTGCGAAAATGTGAAAAAGCTTGAATTCTGGAATAGACAACTAAGTTGTCTGACGATGTCAAAAATAGTGACCGACTGTATAGTGTGAGTATGGGGTGAGAATACCGCCAAAATTAGCTTGGTGTCATTATTTGAACATTGTTTAGTTGTTTGGTCTTTATTTAAACATTATTTTGCGCTGATTCCTTTGTTGTGTTATTACTGCAGCATCGTATTGCTATTGTTTCATTATTTCAACTTTATTTCTTAATTATTTCATTATTGTGTAATTGTTACAATATTATTTTGTCATTGTTTCATAATGTTACAATTGTGTCGTTATTTAGACATTATCTTGACATTCAATTGTTATAAGATTCGGTTATTTTCACGTCCAAATGTCTTGATATTCGGTTCGCTTAACTTGCGATTACCTCGACATCCGATTACCTGACCTACATTAGCTGACCCCGCTATACATGTAGTATTCAATCCATAGTCCCGGGCCGCCTCCGATAAAGCATTGCTCAAGATGGCAATCCATAGTCCTTTGTAAAAGTTAGCAGGAATTTCTAAATAATGGTCGTTTCGCCAACATCCAGGGAACTAACTGAGGTCGTCAGAGCCTGTTGGTTAGAGAATATTACTTCTCCAAATGCGATGACTGGAGTGAGGAGGAATTATTACACAGTTGGTCGCGGCTGACACGGTCAATAACCGGCTTTTCAGCGGACTTGGTAGGGCCATCACGGTTCTTTTTTTTTAGTAAAAGTTGAACCATGTATCATTCTGATTCTCATTCCCCGGCCTCTCTTATTTCAGATACTTATTGACAGACATATTCCTGTTAAGGGCGTGATTTTTTTTTACGTTCACTCCGTTATTGTCAAGATGCCGATATACTTGTACGGCTGATTTGTAGCGCGCCATTCATTTCATGGCGCTACGAAATCGGATGTCTTCGTGGGTAACAACTTTATTGGCAATGAATTTGTGAGTTTCATTGCCAATAGCAATCACGTCAGTGTTACGACAGTTTTTCGCCAGCCATGCCTCGCATCTGCAGTAATCATAGTTACTGTAAAATGACTAATTTTCACTGGGTTTAAATTTCACTGATTTACCATTTCAGGCATAATCAGTGGGTTTTAAATTCACGGTTTTATCATTTAGATAATGTGTTCTATGCTAAATTTTACATATTCACTGGGTTTTAATTTAGCGCATTTTTCCAGTCAGTGAAATAAGCTAAATTAAAACCCAGTGAATAATTAACCCCTTTACAGTATGCTGTATTCGAGGTTTTCGTAAATGTCGACTTCCGCTCGCAAAGCAGTTTCACAGTTTTAATTTTGTTTTGATTCGATTGCTATGAATGTCTCCTCCGTCAAATTCCCCCATATATTACTGGCCAAAGTAACTTATTTCGACGGTTGACAACCCCAATTCTGTAGTTGACTAGTAATTTGCTATTTAGTATCTAGGGGGTCCGGGGCATGCACAAATTTGAAATCTAGACAATCTAAAACGCTATTTCCTGCATTAGGGGGACATTTTGCTGACACAAAGGGTTTCCGCTTGATTTTGGAGAGGCGACGCCCCCAAAATTTTCTTCGTGGGGCGACCGCTGCCGCTGCCACTGTGTATGTATGCTATTGAAGAATAAATCGAGTTTGAATTGTAATTTTCACGTGCCCGTTTCAGTTTCACTGCTAAGAAGATCGACCCCCCACACACACACATACGCGGGTCATAGATTGGAGTTAATTCATATCGTTTTCTAACGAAACTAAACTAAACGGTCCTTTTCAGAGCCACCATTATCTTCCCAAAAGAGTGATACCGTACCAAAAGTTACATAATTGAATTATATTCACACAGAAGTAATAAACTGTCACACATACTCGCCACGACTGATAAATTACTTTGTGTAGAGTATAAACAAGGAAAAAATATTTCTGCGTGTTTTTTTCCGTGTCCCTAAATCTTTTGAATGAAATAAAAAAACAAAAACAATGATGCACGCATGTCAATGTTACTATAGCAGTCTGAGATATTATGACTTAGGGCAGGGAGCTGTAATCTCATTACAGCTCCCTGCTTAGGGTTAGGAGTACTTTAGAGTCAACTACTAGTATCTTATTCCGGGATCGCAAAGGCTAATTGATATACAGTAAAATACTATATTTTAGCTGGAAATAATTTTCGCTGTTATCCCCCAATCACTCACGCAAACGCAAACACATATGCTATTTCCGTATATTGAATACGTTGGCAACGGAAGGGACAGTTTAAATCATCTTTGTATTAACACAACTTGAAAGCAACAGTCTCATAATAAATATATGTTCATCAATTATCAAACTAAACATTCAATGAAGCGGACTGTGACGGTTAAAACGAAAAGACAAGGCTAAGACGAAAACATGTGACAGTGCGATTATTTTCGTCTACTGCACGCCCGGGGACTATACGTTCAAGTATCCAACTTCCCAGCTTACAAAACATGATTAGTATGAGCAATAGTTTCTAGTACTGCCTGGATAATTGCGTATTATTAGTTGACATCAGACATAACCCTGTACAGGATCGTTTGAACAATGTCTCAAATTCCCGAAAGGATATATTCAAATAAGTTGGGATAAATATAAATTGAATATCCATAAGATCTTATGAAAAATCAGCTAAACAGTTCACCATCACGATTATGGTGAATTGGCGAGTTTTCAACGAAGACGACTGGACGTCTCCGGTCATGAGCTGGCTGGTTCGAATTTATCCACTTTTACAGTGATGAGTATTGCGTTCGAGTTGAGTTAATAGTAATTACAAGCCTGATTTACATTTTTTTTTGTGTTTTTGTCAAGGTATTAAATATAAGTGCGTTGGGGAATGGCATAATTATATTGCCTGAGTGAAAGAGGCTGGTTAGACTGTATCACAATGTGTAATATTTATTTCCAGCGCGCGTGGTCGACGCCTCTGATTGAGTTTATTTTGTATTTTTATTTTCGAAATGTATCACTGGCTGCGTTTTTTTGTTATGTCTCGCAACTGAACGTCCAAGCTGACCTAGTTTTGGCTGTAACTATCCTATCCACTAAAAAAAGTTCCCCTGTCCATTTTTTAAAGAAATCTGCCCTGCCCACTGGGGGAGGGGGTACTGATATTTCCCGCCCCCTACAAAAAATAGAAAAAATCCCCTGCCCTCAACAAAAATCCCTTGGACCAGCTTTTCCGATGAACAGCTCCATTGGCTGTACCTGATTGTAACACAGTCCTGCATGATTGTAATACATTAGTAATGCCGGCGCCAGTTCCAACAAGCTGCCTCGTCATCAGAAACGAATTGTTAATTTCACTTTTCACAGCTTAGAACACAGGGAGCCCAGGAACTATAATAAACTGTACGCGTACCTATGGGCAAGGGGAGGAGGCGTTATCGGCTGGTATCTAGTGTATTAGAAATAGACAAGGGATAAAGGCCCCAGCCAGCTCACATTTTTAAACTGGAAAAAATAGGCGAAAAGAATGAAAAATAAAATCTATAAAAAATACCAGCTTGAAGAATATTAGTTGCTCTTTCAAATTTCGCCAGTTCACGACACGGTAACGAGTCTTGTGAACGGTTCTTAGCACATTCTGGTCATCATATAATATAATCATAATCATAATCGCAAGTCAAGCGAACCGAATATCAAGACATTTGGACGTGAAAATAACCGAATCTTATGACAATTGAATGTTTGGTATGATCTACAGAAGATTAAACACTTACCTTTTGACTTCATGTATTCTAGTCAAACTAGAGCACATTTTTTGGAAAATCAATAATATTTACTCTCTCAAAGATGACATCCCTATTACCGCTGTTTCCAGAGAACATGACCAAGCTATACAAAATGTCCTGAAAATATGCAGAACGAATTATGTAAAACTAAACAATGAGAAATATCATTTCAACTAAGACAAAGTTATTATTTGTCAACATAGTAAGAACATATGGTGTAATGTCTGATCCATCTAAACTGAAAGCTATTCTGAATCTTGAAGCGTCAACAATAAAACTAGAGTTGCAGTCACCTCTCGGACTTGTACAATTTTTAAAATGAGTCCACTTACTGAGCCTCTTCGAAATCTGCTTCAAAAAGATGTAATATTCAAGTGGTCTATAAGTGATGACCAAGCATTACACCGAATAAGGCTATAGCCAAAGCGCCAGTCCTTGTTTTCTACAAAGATAGACAACAAATCGTGATTCTGTGTGATGCATCAAGCAAAAGTCCAGGGGCTGTTTTGCTGAAAATGATAAACCCTAACTACAAATACCATTCTTTTGGTAAACATTCCAGCATTCACACTGATCACAAACTGTTGGCAGCCACAGCAAAAAACAAATTTGCAAAATATCATCAAGACATCTTATACTTATCCAACAGATACGAGGCATTACATACATTCCAGGCCAAGAAGTATCACTAGCCAACTGTCTCCCCTGATGAATATATACTAAGAATCCTAAGTATACCCAACGCACATATTAAATGGATGACTTAATGAGAAGAAGAATGTAATGAAATCGACCATGCATATTGGCAGTATGTTCAGAATTAGATATCCAAAACGGGGTAGTAAATACATAGAGCAGTCTGTTAATTCTCATCTCCAGTTCTTCAAGCAGATTTTAGAAAATTCTTGGCAACCGGCTATATTTATATTAACCACCAATACTGATGAACACAGTAATCTACAAACACTTAAATTTGTTCATTAAAAAATTACCAAAGTGGCCAAGCATTTTACCAAAATAATAATATGATGAATTCATATTAACATGAACGTTCGGTATTTTTTGGTACTTTACTATCATCTTTTTCGCATGTTGCAAGATAAACCTTTCGGTGATTATGTTTAAACAAATGAATTTGAAATGTTCGTTATTATTACTCGGTGTTGGATATTTCAGCAAATACTTATTTAATGTTTTAATTTAGTTGAATGGGAAATTGTTATGATATTGTATTTTAGTATTATTATTGTTATAGCCTCACAGGCCACCATAGTGATATTACAATAGAGCACCTTTCACCGGGCTTCTATCACTAGTTGACATTAAGGTTAGGTCAGTTCCCTTAAGTTCTGGTATCCGTTTTGCTGTTATTCAATATACCTTCCTGTTTACACATTGCCGATTGTATGTGTCTTGGTTATGTATGCATTAGTTCTGTTTGTCGGTAGATAGCTTGAGCATGAATCAACAGATCGTGTGGATGTGGAGGGACAGATTGTATGTTTGTGAGTCGTTGATGGGGAGAAAGGGGATAGGAGTGGGGAGACACGGACATGTATAATAATTATAATCTACATTATCAAGATCAAGTGCATATTTGTTTATTTGCAGAATAATAATTCAATCACTAAAATACAATTGGTGAAATTTTAATCATGTCTGACAAAGTGAACTTGCAATAAAACACATTTTGATTTGCAGTGATATAATTATAATTAGTGTGATGTCAGCGATAGTTCCACATTCCATCATATGTCAAATCTACATGTGTAAAGTATAATGCCACAAATATTTTCTTGTAGTTCTCTGTGTACAAACACTCCAAAGCAACGTTGATCCTCACATAATTGGCTCAAATTATAGCGATAGTCAGACACATCTGCTGATATCCAATAATATAAAATATAATGTAAAATGCATAAATGATTATATATGCGTTACAGGAGAGACGAATGGATTTGGGGCACAATCATTTTTATACTCACAACTTTGAACTTTGCATGTCGAAATGCCACTCCAATCTCGGCTGTTACACAGGCATCAGAATACAATTGGGATAAATCGGAGGAGGTGAGTTGACTGATTGGATAGTTTGTTTCCTGCATGTATAATAATGGAGCTGTTTTAATTATGCATAATTAATTATGGGCATACATATTGTTAGAATGTTGAAAATCTGTTGCACTTTTGTTTTTATTTTATGCACTTAATCACGTACAAAGAACAAGTGATCACATCAATGCCATCAATTTCTCTTTCTAAAAACTATATTTCCCAATTGATTCATCTACTGAACGATTTACAATATCACATTCCAGATTTGTGTGAAGTAGTGAATTTGTAATAATTAGTTTAAATCTTTAACGATATTCAAATTCTCGGTTGAAAAATCCTGTTTGAAGTTGGACTTGATAAAACTTCTGACTAATTCTGACCAGGATATATTGCCGATACGATAATTGTTGCAGGTGGTATACGGAACATATAAATAAATATCTGAAAAACTACAAACAAAATATATGTGATAATACATCCTTTATAAACCAAAAAAAAATGTTTGTCCAACAACAACAGCCAAAAAAAAAAACATTTTTTTTTTTGCATATGCATGTCACAACTTTGGGCGGCAGAAGTTTTCCCCCCAAAAAGATTTACAGTGAATGAACAAATTAATAACTCGTTGCAATCACCGAGAGTTATACAAATAAATTATAATTCATATTACTGGCTGTGTTATGCAAATCTACTTCTATGTGTACCAACTAAAACAATTCCCCGTTTCTGTGAACGTTTTCTACTTGTTAGGGACTGGTATTGTCTTGTTTTTACTGGGGATACGTGTCAGCTCAGATTTTGTCTGGTTTCCTTAGCGACCGCATTGGTGGTCATGAAGTCATCACAACTGCTGCTATAGGATGGGGTTTATTAACTATTGCGTATCCAACATGTGCAGATATATTCTACGATAAATCTTCTCAGCTGAATGTGGTCGTTGCATCTAGAATATTATTTGCTCTGTTACAATGTAAGTCATATAAAAGTCTTTGTGTACAACTTTAAAAAAAATCTTTGAGAAAATGATTTAATCAGGTGCACTGGGATCAAATTTTTTTTGCTTCATCTCTAGACAGTCTTGGCTCCCACTGTTAAAGAACACTATAAATCGAATGATAACTATATTTTTTTATTATAATATGTTGTTGTTTTTTTTCTTTAAAAATGATGACCGGTTCTAATTTAATACATCTGACTTCTTCAAAATAATCCTTTTCTACGTGAGGGTGGGGGTGAAGATTAATTTAATTATAAGCATGGACAATGCATATACAATTCATTTTATTTAGTGAGTTTTTGGTGTGATCATATCCATAATGCGTTATACAGTAAAACATACAAACCTATAATTTCCCTCCCACATCTCATTGCATATACACTCACTAACATGCTCAGTAGATATAAACATGACATTAATTCTGCCTCTTCATACATTATTCATATAAATTGCATGTCAGTTGTCTCACTGAAACTGTTACTCTTTATGACAATAACATTTAAATCATTTCTGTGCACAGTACCAACAGCCTTGCATTCAGACAGGACATCTCCCATAATAGTTTGCGCATACGCTCAGTAGATGAAAACATGAATTTAATTGACTCCCACAATGCATTGTACATATGATACGCCTGCTCCGTATAACAAACAATATTTTTTTCACTCACATTGCAATGCACATATTCTCAGTAATATGCTCATTTGATATAAACTAATCCCACCCCATAATGCCTTGCACATATGATCAGTAACATTCGCAATTGTACAAAACTTGAACTTGGCTTTAGTTTCTGCAGAGGGATATATTACAAAAATGTCTAAGACTATGAAAAACTGTCTTGTAATTGTTTTAATCTATAATTTATGTATTCGTTATAGCACAAAATACCTTACTTTGCTTATTTGTTTATCATCACAGCTTTTCATTATCCAGCAATAGCGAGTGTGGTAGCAAGAAAAGTACGTATCAGAAATAGGTCATTTATGTACACATCTATCCGCTCTGGCACAATAGTTGGGTAGGTGTGCAAATAATCAGTGATATAATTACATTGTATTTTACTAATAATCTTGGCATTTAATTGAAATACCTAGAGCATGAATAAAACTTGTTTATATAGCATGATTATATTTTTAATAATATTTGTGTGTTCACACTACAATTGTAATCCTCTTTATTTTGGAAAAAAACAACACTTTGCAAGGGTTGCTTATATTTGTGTTTTGTGGCAGATTTACCTGGCAGATTAAAAAAAATATATGAATTTTGTAAGTACATTATGTGTATTTGACGCATTGCCTAAATGAATAGATACCATGAAAAGATGGTTATTGAGAAGGTTGAAAGAAGGGGGGACACAGGTTTTTTTCTTAGCTTCAATTAGTATTTATAGAAAGGATACTATTTATTGTGATTTGTCGGATTTTCACAGAACACCACAGTTGCATGCCCTTTTTATCTGCCTTTGGTTATACAGAATGCAGTACATAGAAAATATTGAATTTGTTTCAAATACATGTAAATATAATGTATTAATGTCTTAGAGACTAACAATGGAGAAAGAATATGCTTTCAATGAATATAATAATGATAAAATGTATATTTTGTGTTGACTAGAATTATCATATCAGGAAGCTTTGGTTCATTAATGCTGGATAGATTGGGCTGGAGGAGTGTGTATTATTTTTTTGGAATAATAACAGTCGTATTCGCATGTATGTCAAGAATAATTCTCTTGAAAAAGAACTGTCTTCATCCTTGTCGAAAAAAAGATATTCCAGTTCCAAAGAACAAACTACTGTTAATGAAGGCGTCGTGGAAGATTTTACTCAGCCACAAAGCATTTTGGTGAGTGTGCAATGTGACATACTTTCATTTAACTTTGTCTTGTAATCTACGCATGGATACCAATATGTCTTGTTTTCGACATATGGATACCAAGATGTCTTGTAATCTACGTATGGATACCAAGATGTCTTGTAATCTACATATGAATACCAAGATGTCTTGTAGTCTACGTATGGATACCAAGATGTCCTGTAATCTACATATGGATACCAAGATGTCTTGTAAAATACGTATGGATACCAAAATGTCTTGTAATCTACGTATGGATACCAAGATGTCTTGTAATCTACATATGGATACCAAGATGTCTTATAATCTACATATGGATACCAAGATGTCTTGTAATCTACGTATGGGTACCAAGATGTTTTATAATCTACGTATGGATACCACGATGTCTTGTAATCTACGTATGGATACCAATATGTCTTGTAATCTACATATGGATACCAAGATGTCTTATAATCTACATATGGATACCAAGATGTCTTGTAATCTACGTATGGGTACCAAGATGTTTTATAATCTACGTATGGATACCACGATGTCTTGTAATCTACGTATGGATACCAATATGTCTTGTAATCTACATATGGATACCAAGATGTCTTGTAATCCACGTATGGATACCAAGATGTCTTGTAATCTACATATGGATACCAAGATGTCTTGTAATCTACGTATGGATACAAAGATGTCTTGCAATCTACGTATGAATACCAAGATGTCTTGTAATTTACATATGGATAACAAGATGTCTTGTAATCCATGTATGGATACCAAGATGTCTTGTAATCAATGTATGGATACCAAGATATCTTGTAATCTACATATGGATACCAAGATGTCTTGTAATCAATGTATGGATACCAAGATGTCTTGTAATCTACATATGAATATCAAGATGTCTTGTAATCTACGTATGTATACCAAGATGTCTTTTAATCTAGAAATTGACACCAAGATGTCTTGTAATCCCTTATGGATACCAAAATGTCTTTTAATCTATGTATGGATACCAAGATGTCTTGTAATCTACGTATGGATACTAAGATGTCTTGTAATCTATGTATGGATACTAAGATGTCTTGTAATCTACATATGGATACCAAGATGTCTTGTAATCTACGTATGGATACTAAGATGTCTTGTAATCTACAAATGGATACTAAGATGTCTTGTAATCTACATATGCATACCAAGATGTCTTGTAATCTACGTATGTATACCAAGATGTTTTTTAATCTACAAATGGATACCAAGATGTCTTGTAATCCATGTATGGATACCAAGATGTCTTTTAATCTATGTATGGATACTAAGATGTCTTGCAGTCTATGTATGGATACTAAGATGTCTTGTAATCTACGTATGGATACCAAGATGTCTTGTAATCTACGTAGGGATACCAAAATATCCTGTAATCTACTTATGGATACCAAGATGTCTTGTAATCTACATATGGATACCAAGATGTCTTGTAATCTACTTATGGATACCAAGATGTCTTTTAATCTACGTATGGATATCAAGATGTCTTGTAATTTACAAATGGATACCAAGATGTCTTGTAATCTACATATGGATACCAAGATGTCTTGTAATCTATGTATGAATACCAAAATGTCTTGTAATCTACGTATGGATACCAAGATGTCTTGTAATCTACATATGGATACCAAGATGTCTTGTAATCTACGTATGGATACCAAGATGTCTTGTAATCTACATATGGATACCAAGATGTCTTGTAATCTACGTATGGATACCAAGATGTCTTGTAATCTACATATGGATACCAAGATGTCTTGTAATCTACGTATGGATACCAAGATGTCTTGTAATCTAGAAATGGACACCAAGATGTCTTGTAATCCCTGTATGGATACCAAAATGTCTTTTAATCTATGTATGGATACCAAGATGTCTTGTAATCTACGTATGGATACTAAGATGTCTTGTAATCTATGTATGGATACTAAGATGTCTTGTAATCTACATATGGATACCAAGATGTCTTGTAATCTACGTATGTATACCAAGATGTTTTTTAATCTACAAATGGATACCAAGATGTCTTGTAATCCATGTATGGATACCCAGATGTCTTTTAATCTATGTATGGATACTAAGATGTCTTGTAGTCTATGTATGGATACTAAGATGTCTTGTAATCTACGTATGGATACCAAGATGTCTTGTAATCTACGCAGGGATACCAAAATATCTTGTAATCTACTTATGGATAACAAGATGTCTTGTAATCTACGTATGGATACCAAGATGTCTTGTAATCTACATATGGATACCAAGATGTCTTGTAATCTACGTATGGATACCAAGATGTCTTTTAATCTACGTATGGATATCAAGATGTCTTGTAATTTACAAATGGATACCAAGATGTCTTGTAATCTACATATGGATACCAAGATGTCTTGTAATCTATGTATAAATACCAAAATGTCTTGTAATCTACGTATGGATACCAAGATGTCTTGCAATCTACGTATGAATACCAAGATGTCTTGTAATCTACATATGGATACCAAGATGTCTTGTAATCTACGTATGGATACCAAGATGTCTTGCAACATACGTAGGGATACCAAAATATCTTGTAATCTACATATGGATCCCAAGATGTCTTGTAATCTACGTATGGATACCAAGATGTCTTTAATCTACGTATGGATACCAAGATGTCTTGTAATCTACAAATGGATACCAAGATGTCTTGTAATCTACGTATATATACCAAGATGTCTTTTAATCTACAAATGGATACCAAGATGTCTTGTAATCCATGTATGGTTACCAAGATGTCTTTTAATCTACAAATGGATACCAAGATGTCTTGTAATCCATGTATGGATACCAAGATGTCTTGTAGTCAATGTATGGATACCAAGATGTCTTGTAATCTACATATGGATACCAAGATGTCTTGTAATCTACGTAGGGATACCAAAATATCTTGTAATCTACTTATGGAAACCAAGATGTCTTGTAATCTACATATGGATACCAAGATGTCTTGTAATCTACATATGTATATCAAGATGTCTTTTAATCTGGAAATGGATACCAAGATGTCTTTTAATCTGGAAATGGATACCAAGATGTCTTTTAATCTACAAATGGATACCAAGATGTCTTGTAATCTATGTATGGATACCATGATGTCTTGTAATCTACATATGGATACCAAGATATCTTGTAATCTATGTATCGATACGAAGATGACTTGCAATCTACATATGGATACCAAGATGTCTTGTAATCTACGTATGGATACCAAGATGTCTTGTAATCTACATATGGATACCAAGATGTCTTGTAATCTACGTATGGATACCAAGATGTCTTGTAATCTAGAAATGGACACCAAGATGTCTTGTAATCCCTGTATGGATACCAAAATGTCTTTTAATCTATGTATGGATACCAAGATGTCTTGTAATCTACGTATGGATACTAAGATGTCTTGTAATCTATGTATGGATACTAAGATGTCTTGTAATCTACATATGGATACCAAGATGTCTTGTAATCTACGTATGTATACCAAGATGTTTTTTAATCTACAAATGGATACCAAGATGTCTTGTAATCCATGTATGGATACCCAGATGTCTTTTAATCTATGTATGGATACTAGGATGTCTTGTAGTCTATGTATGGATACTAAGATGTCTTGTAATCTACGTATGGATACCAAGATGTCTTGTAATCTACGTAGGGATACCAAAATATCTTGTAATCTACTTATGGGTAACAAGATGTCTTGTAATCTACGTATGGATACCAAGATGTCTTGTAATCTACATATGGATACCAAGATGTCTTGTAATCTACGTATGGATACCAAGATGTCTTTTAATCTACGTATGGATATCAAGATGTCTTGTAATTTACAAATGGATACCAAGATGTCTTGTAATCTACATATGGATACCAAGATGTCTTGTAATCTATGTATGAATACCAAAATGTCTTGTAATCTACGTATGGATACCAAGATGTCTTGTAATCTACATATGGATACCAAGATGTCTTGTCATCTACGTATGGATACCAATATGTCTTGTAATCTACATATGGATACCAAGATGTCTTGTAATCTACGTATGGATACCAAGATGTCTTGTAATCTACATATGGATACCAAGATGTCTTGTAATCTACGTATGGATACCAAGATGTCTTGTAATCTACGTATGGATACCAAGATGTCTTGTAATCTACGTATGGATACTAAGATGTCTTGTAA
Source organism: Saccoglossus kowalevskii (assembly GCF_978046115.1). Taxonomy (NCBI): domain Eukaryota; kingdom Metazoa; phylum Hemichordata; class Enteropneusta; family Harrimaniidae; genus Saccoglossus; species Saccoglossus kowalevskii. The sequence goes on from NC_140646.1 coordinate 39,897,170, forward strand.
TCTACATATGGATACCAAGATGTCTTGTAATCTACGTATGGATACCAAGATGTCTTGTAATCTACATATGGATACCAAGATGTCTTGTAATCTACGTATGGATACCAAGATGTCTTGTAATCTACGTATGGATACCAAGATGTCTTGCAATCTACGTATGAATACCAAGATGTCTTGTAATCTACATATGGATACCAAGATGTCTTGTAATCTACGTATGGATACCAAGATGTCTTGTAACATACGTATGGATACCAAAATGTCTTGTAACATACGTATGGATACCAAGATGTCTTGTAATCTACATATGGGTACCAAGATGTCTTGTAATCTACATATGGATCCCAAGATGTCTTGTAATCTACGTATGGATACCAAGATGTCTTTAATCTACGTATGGATACCAAGATGTCTTGTAATCTACAAATGGATACCAAGATGTCTTGTAATCTACGTATATATACCAAGATGTCTTTTAATCTACAAATGGATACCAAGATGTCTTGTAATCCATGTATGGTTACCAAGATGTCTTTTAATCTACAAATGGATACCAAGATGTCTTGTAATCCATGTATGGATACCAAGATGTCTTGTAGTCAATGTATGGATACCAAGATGTCTTGTAATCTACATATGGATACCAAGATGTCTTGTAATCTACGTAGGGATACCAAAATATCTTGTAATCTACTTATGGAAACCAAGATGTCTTGTAATCTACATATGGATACCAAGATGTCTTGTAATCTACATATGTATATCAAGATGTCTTTTAATCTGGAAATGGATACCAAGATGTCTTTTAATCTGGAAATGGATACCAAGATGTCTTTTAATCTACAAATGGATACCAAGATGTCTTGTAATCTATGTATGGATACCATGATGTCTTGTAATCTACATATGGATACCAAGATATCTTGTAATCTATGTATCGATACGAAGATGACTTGCAATCTACATATGGATACCAAGATGTCTTGTAATCTACGTATGGATACTAAGATGTCTTGTAATCTACATATGGGTACCAAGATGTCTTGTAATCTACGTTTGGATACCAAGATGCCTTGTAATCTACGTATGGATACCAAGATGTTTTGTAATCTACATATGGATACCAAGATGTCTTTTAATCTACGTATGGATATCAAGATGTCTTGTAATCTACAAATGGATACCAAGATGCCTTGTAATCTACATATGGATACCAAGATGTCTTGTAATCTACGTATGGATACTAAGATGTCTTGTAATCTATGTATGGATACTAAGATGTCTTGTAATCTACATATGGATACCAAGATGTCTTGTAATCTACGTATGTATACCAAGATGTTTTTTAATCTACAAATGGATACCAAGATGTCTTGTAATCTACGTATGTATACCAAGATGTTTTTTAATCTACAAATGGATACTAAGATGTCTTTTAATCTATATATGGATACTAAGATGTCTTGTAGTCTATGTATGGATACTAAGATGTCTTGTAATCTACGTATGGATACCAAGATGTCTTGTAATCTACGTAGGGATACCAAAATATCCTGTAATCTACTTGTGGATAACAAGATGACTTGTAATCTACGTATGGATACCAAGATGTCTTGTAATCTACATATGGATACCAAGATGTCTTGTAATCTACGTATGGATACCAAGATGTCTTTTAATCTACGTATGGATATCAAGATGTCTTGTAATTTACAAATGGATACCAAGATGTCTTGTAATCTACATATGGATACCAAGATGTCTTGTAATCTATGTATGAATACCAAAATGTCTTGTAATCTACGTATGGATACCAAGATGTCTTGTAATCTACATATGGATACCAAGATGTCTTGTAATCTACGTATGGATACCAAGATGTCTTGTAATCTACATATGGATACCAAGATGTCTTGTAATCTACGTATGGATACCAAGATGTCTTGTAATCTACATATAGATACCAAGATGTCTTGTAATCTACGTATGGATACCAAGATGTCTTGTAATCTACGTATGGATACCAAGATGTCTTGTAATCTACATATGGATACCAAGATGTCTTGTAATCTACGTATGGATACCAAGATGTCTTGTAATCTACATATGGATACCAAGATGTCTTGCAATCTACGTATGGATACCAAGATGTCTTGTAATCTACGTATGGATACCAAGATGTCTTGCAATCTACGTATGAATACCAAGATGTCTTGTAATCTACATATGGATACCAAGATGTCTTGTAATCTACGTATGGATACCAAGATGTCTTGTAATCTACGTATGGATACCAAGATGTCTTGTAACATACGTATGGATACCAAGATGTCTTGTAACATACGTATGGATACCAAGATGTCTTGTAATCTACATATGGATACCAAGATGTCTTGTAATCTACATATGGATCCCAAGATGTCTTGTAATCTACGTGTGGATACCAAGATGTATTGTAATCTACGTATGGATACCAAGATGTCTTTAATCTACGTATGGATACCAAGATGTCTTGTAATCTACAAATGGATACCAAGATGTCTTGTAATCTACGTATATATACCAAGATGTCTTTTAATCTACAAATGGATACCAAGATGTCTTGTAATCCATGTATGGTTACCAAGATGTCTTTTAATCTACAAATGGATACCAAGATGTCTTGTAATCCATGTATGGATACCAAGATGTCTTGTAGTCAATGTATGGATACCAAGATGTCTTGTAATCTACATATGGATACCAAGATGTCTTGTAATCTACGTAGGGATACCAAAATATCTTGTAATCTACTTATGGAAACCAAGATGTCTTGTAATCTACATATGGATACCAAGATGTCTTGTAATCTACATATGTATATCAAGATGTCTTTTAATCTGGAAATGGATACCAAGATGTCTTTTAATCTGGAAATGGATACCAAGATGTCTTTTAATCTACAAATGGATACCAAGATGTCTTGTAATCTATGTATGGATACCATGATGTCTTGTAATCTACATATGGATACCAAGATATCTTGTAATCTATGTATCGATACGAAGATGACTTGCAATATACATATGGATACCAAGATGTCTTGTAATCTACGTATGGATATCAAGATGTCTTGTAATCTACAAATGGATACCAAGATGCCTTGTAATCTACATATGGATACCAAGATGTCTTGTAATCTACTACGTATGGAAACCAAGATGTCTTGTAATCTACATATGGATAGCAAGATGTCTTGTAATCTACATATGGATACTAAGATGTCTTGTAATCTACGTATGGATACCAATATGTCTTGTAATCTACGTATGGATACCAAGATGTCTTGCAATCTACATATGGATACCAAGATGTCTTGTAATCTACATATGGATACCAAGATGTCTTGTAATCTACGTATGGATACCAAGATGTCTTGTAATCTACATATGGATACCAAGATGTCTTGCAATCTACGTATGGATACCAAGATGTCTTGTAATCTACGTATGGATACCAAGATGTCTGGCAATCTACGTATGAATACCAAGATGTCTTGTAATCTACATATGGATACCAAGATGTCTTGTAATCTACGTATGGATACCAAGATGTCTTGTAATCTACGTATGGATACCAAGATGTCTTGTAACATACGTATGGATACCAAGATGTCTTGTAACATACGTATGGATACCAAGATGTCTTGTAATCTACATATGGATACCAAGATGTCTTGTAATCTACATATGGATCCCAAGATGTCTTGTAATCTACGTGTGGATACCAAGATGTATTGTAATCTACGTATGGATACCAAGATGTCTTTAATCTACGTATGGATACCAAGATGTCTTGTAATCTACAAATGGATACCAAGATGTCTTGTAATCTACGTATATATACCAAGATGTCTTTTAATCTACAAATGGATACCAAGATGTCTTGTAATCCATGTATGGTTACCAAGATGTCTTTTAATCTACAAATGGATACCAAGATGTCTTGTAATCCATGTATGGATACCAAGATGTCTTGTAGTCAATGTATGGATACCAAGATGTCTTGTAATCTACATATGGATACCAAGATGTCTTGTAATCTACGTAGGGATACCAAAATATCTTGTAATCTACTTATGGAAACCAAGATGTCTTGTAATCTACATATGGATACCAAGATGTCTTGTAATCTACATATGTATATCAAGATGTCTTTTAATCTGGAAATGGATACCAAGATGTCTTTTAATCTGGAAATGGATACCAAGATGTCTTTTAATCTACAAATGGATACCAAGATGTCTTGTAATCTATGTATGGATACCATGATGTCTTGTAATCTACATATGGATACCAAGATATCTTGTAATCTATGTATCGATACGAAGATGACTTGCAATATACATATGGATACCAAGATGTCTTGTAATCTACGTATGGATACTAAGATGTCTTGTAATCTACATATGGGTACCAAGATGTCTTGTAATCTACGTTTGGATACCAAGATGCCTTGTAATCTACGTATGGATACCAAGATGTTTTGTAATCTACATATGGATACCAAGATGTCTTTTAATCTACGTATGGATATCAAGATGTCTTGTAATCTACAAATGGATACCAAGATGCCTTGTAATCTACATATGGATACCAAGATGTCTTGTAATCTACGTATGGAAACCAAGATGTCTTGTAATCTACATATGGATAGCAAGATGTCTTGTAATCTACATATGGATACTAAGATGTCTTGTAATCTACGTATGGATACCAATATGTCTTGTAATCTACGTATGGATACCAAGATGTCTTGCAATCTACATATGGATACCAATATGTCTTTTAATCTACGTATGTATACCAAGATGTCTTGTAATCTGCAAATGGATACCAAGATGTCTTGTAATCTACGTATGGATACTAAGATGTCTTGTAATCTATGTATGGATACCAAGATGTATTGTAATCTACGTATGGATACCAAGATGTTTTGTAATCTACATATGGATACCAAGATGTCTTTTAATCTACGTATGGATATCAAGATGTCTTGTAATCTACAAATGGATACCAAGATGCCTTGTAATCTACATATGGATACCAAGATGTCTTGTAATCTACGTATGGAAACCAAGATGTCTTGTAATCTACATATGGATAGCAAGATGTCTTGTAATCTACATATGGATACTAAGATGTCTTGTAATCTACGTATGGATACCAATATGTCTTGTAATCTACGTATGGATACCAAGATGTCTTGCAATCTACATATGGATACCAATATGTCTTTTAATCTACGTATGTATACCAAGATGTCTTGTAATCTGCAAATGGATACCAAGATGTCTTGTAATCTACGTATGGATACTAAGATGTCTTGTAATCTATGTATGGATACCAAGATGTATTGTAATCTACGTATGGATACCAAGATGTCTTGTAATCTATGTATGGATACCACGATGTCTTGTAATCTATGTATGGATTCCAAGATGTCTTGTAATCTATGTATGGATACCCAGATGTCTTGTAATCTATGTATGGATACCAAGATGTCTTATAATATAGGTATGGATACCAAGATGTCTTGTAATCTATGTATGGATACCAAGATGTCTTGTAATCTACGTATGGATACTAAGATGTCTTGTAATCTATGTATGGATACCCAGATGTCTTGTAATCTATGTATGGATACTAAGATGTCTTGTAATCTATGTATGGATACCCAGATGTCTTGTAATCTACATATGGATACCAAGATGTCTTGTAATCTATGTATGGATACCAAGATGTCTTGTAATCTATGTATGGATTCCAAGATGTCTTGTAATCTATGTATGGATACCCAGATGTCTTGTAATCTATGTATGGATACCAAGATGTCTTATGATATATGTATGGATACCAAGATGTCTTGTAACATACGTATGGATACCAAGATGTCTTGTAATCTACATATGGATACCAAGATGTCTTGTAATCTACATATGGATCCCAAGATGTCTTGTAATCTACGTGTGGATACCAAGATGTATTGTAATCTACGTATGGATACCAAGATGTCTTGTAACATACGTATGGATACCAAGATGTCTTGTAACATACGTATGGATACCAAGATGTCTTGTAATCTACATATGGATACCAAGATGTCTTGTAATCTACATATGGATCCCAAGATGTCTTGTAATCTACGTGTGGATACCAAGATGTATTGTAATCTACGTATGGATACCAAGATGTCTTTAATCTACGTATGGATACCAAGATGTCTTGTAATCTACAAATGGATACCAAGATGTCTTGTAATCTACGTATATATACCAAGATGTCTTTTAATCTACAAATGGATACCAAGATGTCTTGTAATCCATGTATGGTTACCAAGATGTCTTTTAATCTACAAATGGATACCAAGATGTCTTGTAATCCATGTATGGATACCAAGATGTCTTGTAGTCAATGTATGGATACCAAGATGTCTTGTAATCTACATATGGATACCAAGATGTCTTGTAATCTACGTAGGGATACCAAAATATCTTGTAATCTACTTATGGAAACCAAGATGTCTTGTAATCTACATATGGATACCAAGATGTCTTGTAATCTACATATGTATATCAAGATGTCTTTTAATCTGGAAATGAATACCAAGATGTCTTTTAATCTGGAAATGGATACCAAGATGTCTTTTAATCTACAAATGGATACCAAGATGTCTTGTAATCTATGTATGGATACCATGATGTCTTGTAATCTACATATGGATACCAAGATATCTTGTAATCTATGTATCGATACGAAGATGACTTGCAATATACATATGGATACCAAGATGTCTTGTAATCTACGTATGGATACTAAGATGTCTTGTAATCTACATATGGGTACCAAGATGTCTTGTAATCTACGTTTGGATACCAAGATGCCTTGTAATCTACGTATGGATACCAAGATGTTTTGTAATCTACATATGGATACCAAGATGTCTTTTAATCTACGTATGGATATCAAGATGTCTTGTAATCTACAAATGGATACCAAGATGCCTTGTAATCTACATATGGATACCAAGATGTCTTGTAATCTACGTATGGAAACCAAGATGTCTTGTAATCTACATATGGATAGCAAGATGTCTTGTAATCTACATATGGATACTAAGATGTCTTGTAATCTACGTATGGATACCAATATGTCTTGTAATCTACGTATGGATACCAAGATGTCTTGCAATCTACATATGGATACCAATATGTCTTTTAATCTACGTATGTATACCAAGATGTCTTGTAATCTACAAATGGATACCAAGATGTCTTGTAATCTACGTATGGATACTAAGATGTCTTGTAATCTATGTATGGATACCAAGATGTATTGTAATCTACGTATGGATACCAAGATGTCTTGTGATCTATGTATGGATACCAAGATGTCTTGTAATCTATGTATGGATTCCAAGATGTCTTGTAATCTATGTATGGATACCCAGATGTCTTGTAATCTATGTATGGATACCAAGATGTCTTATAATATAGGTATGGATACCAAGATGTCTTGTAATCTATGTATGGATACCAAGATGTCTTGTAATCTACGTATGGATACTAAGATGTCTTGTAATCTATGTATGGATACCCAGATGTCTTGTAATCTATGTATGGATACTAAGATGTCTTGTAATCTATGTATGGATACCCAGATGTCTTGTAATCTACATATGGATACCAAGATGTCTTGTAATCTATGTATGGATACCAAGATGTCTTGTAATCTATGTATGGATTCCAAGATGTCTTGTAATCTATGTATGGATACCCAGATGTCTTGTAATCTATGTATGGATACCAAGATGTCTTATGATATATGTATGGATACCAAGATGTCTTGTAATCTATGTATGGATACCAAGATGTCTTATGATATATGTATGGATACCAAGATGTCTTGCAATCTACATATGGATACCAAGATGTCTTGTAATATAGGTATGGATACCAAGATGTCTTGTAATCTATGTATGGATACCAAGATGTCTTGTATTCTATGTATGGATACCAAGATGTCTTGTAATCTATGTATGGATTCCAAGATGTCTTGTAATCTATGTATGGATACCCAGATGTCTTGTAATCTATGTATGGATACCAAGATGTCTTATGATATATGTATGGATACCAAGATGTCTTGTAATCTATGTATGGATACCCAGATGTCTTGTAATCTACATATGGATACCAAGATGTCTTGTAATCTATGTATGGATACCAAGATGTCTTGTAATCTATGTATGGATTCCAAGATGTCTTGTAATCTATGTATGGATACCCAGATGTCTTGTAATCTATGTATGGATACCAAGATGTCTTATGATATATGTATGGATACCAAGATGTCTTGTAATCTATGTATGGATACCAAGATGTCTTATGATATATGTATGGATACCAAGATGTCTTGCAATCTACATATGGATACCAAGATGTCTTGTAATATAGGTATGGATACCAAGATGTCTTGCAATCTACATATGGATACCAATATGTCTTTTAATCTACGTATGTATACCAAGATGTCTTGTAATCTACAAATGGATACCAAGATGTCTTGTAATCTACGTATGGATACTAAGATGTCTTGTAATCTATGTATGGATACCAAGATGTATTGTAATCTACGTATGGATACCAAGATGTCTTGTAATCTATGTATGGATACCAAGATGTCTTGTAATCTATGTATGGATTCCAAGATGTCTTGTAATCTATGTATGGATACCCAGATGTCTTGTAATCTATGTATGGATACCAAGATGTCTTATAATATAGGTATGGATACCAAGATGTCTTGTAATCTATGTATGGATACCAAGATGTCTTGTAATCTACGTATGGATACTAAGATGTCTTGTAATCTATGTATGGATACCCAGATGTCTTGTAATCTATGTATGGATACTAAGATGTCTTGTAATCTATGTATGGATACCCAGATGTCTTGTAATCTACATATGGATACCAAGATGTCTTGTAATCTATGTATGGATACCAAGATGTCTTGTAATCTATGTATGGATACCAAGATGTCTTGTAATATAGGTATGGATACCAAGATGTCTTGTAATCTATGTATGGATACCAAGATGTCTTGTATTCTATGTATGGATACCAAGATGTCTTGTAATCTATGTATGGATTCCAAGATGTCTTGTAATCTATGTATGGATACCCAGATGTCTTGTAATCTATGTATGGATACCAAGATGTCTTATGATATATGTATGGATACCAAGATGTCTTGTAATCTATGTATGGATACCCAGATGTCTTGTAATCTACATATGGATACCAAGATGTCTTGTAATCTATGTATGGATACCAAGATGTCTTGTAATCTATGTATGGATTCCAAGATGTCTTGTAATCTATGTATGGATACCCAGATGTCTTGTAATCTATGTATGGATACCAAGATGTCTTATGATATATGTATGGATACCAAGATGTCTTGTAATCTATGTATGGATACCAAGATGTCTTATGATATATGTATGGATACCAAGATGTCTTGCAATCTACATATGGATACCAAGATGTCTTGTAATCTATGTATGGATACCAAGATGTCTTATGATATATGTATGGATACCAAGATGTCTTGTAATCTATGTATGGATACCAAGATGTCTTATGATATATGTATGGATACCAAGATGTCTTGTAATCTATGTATGGATACCAAGATGTCTTATGATATATGTATGGATACCAAGATGTCTTGCAATCTACATATGGATTCCAATATGTCTTTTAATCTACGTATGTATACCAAGATGTCTTGTAATCTACAAATGGATACCAAGATGTCTTGTAATCTACGTATGGATACTAAGATGTCTTGTAATCTATGTATGGATACCAAGATGTATTGTAATCTACGTATGGATACCAAGATGTCTTGTAATCTATGTATGGATACCAAGATGTCTTGTAATCTATGTATGGATTCCAAGATGTCTTGTAATCTATGTATGGATACCCAGATGTCTTGTAATCTATGTATGGATACCAAGATGTCTTATAATATAGGTATGGATACCAAGATGTCTTGTAATCTATGTATGGATACCAAGATGTCTTGTAATCTACGTATGGATACTAAGATGTCTTGTAATCTATGTATGGATACCCAGATGTCTTGTAATCTATGTATGGATACTAAGATGTCTTGTAATCTATGTATGGATACCCAGATGTCTTGTAATCTACATATGGATACCAAGATGTCTTGTAATCTATGTATGGATACCAAGATGTCTTGTAATCTATGTATGGATTCCAAGATGTCTTGTAATCTATGTATGGATACCCAGATGTCTTGTAATCTATGTATGGATACCAAGATGTCTTATGATATATGTATGGATACCAAGATGTCTTGTAATCTATGTATGGATACCAAGATGTCTTATGATATATGTATGGATACCAAGATGTCTTGCAATCTACATATGGATACCAAGATGTCTTGTAATATAGGTATGGATACCAAGATGTCTTGTAATCTATGTATGGATACCAAGATGTCTTGTATTCTATGTATGGATACCAAGATGTCTTGTAATCTATGTATGGATTCCAAGATGTCTTGTAATCTATGTATGGATACCCAGATGTCTTGTAATCTATGTATGGATACCAAGATGTCTTATGATATATGTATGGATACCAAGATGTCTTGTAATCTATGTATGGATACCCAGATGTCTTGTAATCTACATATGGATACCAAGATGTCTTGTAATCTATGTATGGATACCAAGATGTCTTGTAATCTATGTATGGATTCCAAGATGTCTTGTAATCTATGTATGGATACCCAGATGTCTTGTAATCTATGTATGGATACCAAGATGTCTTATGATATATGTATGGATACCAAGATGTCTTGTAATCTATGTATGGATACCAAGATGTCTTATGATATATGTATGGATACCAAGATGTCTTGCAATCTACATATGGATACCAAGATGTCTTGTAATCTATGTATGGATACCAAGATGTCTTATGATATATGTATGGATACCAAGATGTCTTGCAATCTACATATGGATACCAAGATGTCTTGTAATCTATGTATGGATACCAAGATGTCTTATGATATATGTATGGATACCAAGATGTCTTGCAATCTACATATGGATACCAAGATGTCTTGTAATCTACGTATGGATACCAAGATGTCTTGCAATCTACATATGGATACCAAGATGTCTTGTAATCTATGTATGGATACCAAGATGTCTTATGATATATGTATGGATACCAAGATGTCTTGCAATCTACATATGGATACCAAGATGTCTTGTAATCTATGTATGGATACCAAGATGTCTTATGATATATGTATGGATACCAAGATGTCTTGCAATCTACATATGGATACCAAGATGTCTTGTAATCTATGTATGGATACCAAGATGTCTTATGATATATGTATGGATACCAAGATGTCTTGCAATCTACATATGGATACCAAGATGTCTTGTAATCTATGTATGGATACCAAGATGTCTTATGATATATGTATGGATACCAAGATGTCTTGCAATCTACATATGGATACTAAGATGTCTTGCAATCTACGTATGGATACCAAGATGTCTTGCAATCTACATATGGATACCAAAATGTATTGTAATCTACATATTTACTCTAATAGTAAATAAATTATTAGATTTAAGTATCACTAATCAGAATCAATTATGGACAATCATTAAGAGTCTGGAACACAAAAGTGCTGAAAAGTGGGAAGATTAAAATCTTAAATAATAACGACGATTTCCAGATGAATTATGGAAAATACTAAACAATGATTAATTAAGAATGTTATTAATAACCTTAAGAGTAAGAAAGCATCGGGATATGATAGCTTCTGTTCTAAATTTTTGAAATACAGTGCTGATTATCTAATAAAACCATTAGAGAAAGAAGTATATGTAAAAGTAAGAAGAAGGTTAGCTGTATCCAGTTGTGTAGGGCAGTCATTCTACACTATAATAACGACGAGTCACATGACCAGGTCACAGTGAGTAATGCAAGAATGAACTCATTACTATATGCTGATGGTTTGGTGCTAATGGGTTACAAAATACATTAAATAAGTTACACAATCACTGCCGAACCTGACCAAAACTCGTCATTATGTTTAGAAGAAGAACACTGCAAAGTAATGACAAATTCTATTAACAAAAAGAAAAACTGTGTTGTGTGAACTCGTACAACTACATTGGAATAATCTTTCAATCAAATAGAAGATTATCTGAGGCTAGAGACAACTTGGTAGATAAAGCTATCAAAGCAATGTATGTGCTAAAAAAAGTCATTGCCACATGCACAAATAAACAAACCATACATTTACATATGTTTCATTATCCAATTCAAGATGGCCAAATGGTGGCTGTTTTTATTCTAAAAAATCATAAAATTAAGCATTTCTGCCACTCAGAACCCGAATCTCAGTCATTCATACACTTGGCATGTCCATTGAACATAATGTAATTGATTTATTCGTATATCATTTTTTCTGATCGCAATGAAATGGCTGTCTGGCAACCATGCCATTTAAACAAATGCAGTTCAGGGTTATATCTCATCCACACAATCACAAAGACATACATTACACATCATATCTAGATCAGCACTAGCATTTGTTTCATGTTCCAATTCAACATGTTTGAATGGCACCTTTTTTAATGCCACAAATGCATAAAAATCAAACCTTCCTACTACTCCAGAACTATATCTCTCATGAAATCGTGGACATATTACATTTCAGGCTTGGTATATTCATTAAACATAAGGGATCACTGATGCATGATATATCCCACCCAGATTTGATTCAAAATGGCTAACTAATGGCCATTTTGTTTTTAACGAATGCTGTTTTATGGGTCATATTCCTACATGGCTAGACCGATAATGTTCAAACCCAACCCATGTAACACATTTACACTTTACAGAATTGCATTCAAGATGACTAATCGTCATTTCCATGCTAGAAAAGAATTATGCATGTATTGGGCAGAATAAACAAAAGAATTGCATAAATTATCTGGCACCACTTGTTATCATGTCTGTAACATAATAAGAAAAAAAATATTTAGCACTAATATTGACAGTCACTAAAACTAGATGAGACTTGTTTTTGACAATGACTTGTTTATTGTATTGTGTTTATAAATTATCTATATTACTGCTTTAAAATTCGTTACATGTTCACTACATGTATGTAACTAATGTTGACAGTCACTAAAACCCGATGAGTCTTTGACAATGATTTGTTTCTCGTCTTGTGTTTCTCGTAAATTTATCAGTTAGAATGTACCCACAACATGTCTATGCAAAATCGACTACGTTCTTTTCTTTTATTTTCTTGATAAAAGGGGACTAGCAATAGGTCATGTTTGTGGAGGATACGCTTGGCACTTATTGTTTTCGTGGACGCCAACATTTTTTGAAGACAAGTTCCCGAATCGTGATGTAAGATGCATATTTAATTGTCTGCCAATGATAATGAACAATATAAATACGTATATAACTTGACATACAATGAATGTTGTTAGAATGTTGTTGTATGAGTATTGTTAATATTTCTTATTTTATTTCCCAGAGGTGGGTGTTCAATATGTTGCCATGGTTATTTAATCTTCCCACTTCATTTTGTTCGGGATACATAGCTGACTGGCTTATAGCAAAGCATTGTACAACAACAGTCACCAGAAAATTTCTACAGGTGAGTATTACTCCCAACCTCAGTTTGGAAATATTAACTTAATAACGACAAGTAAAAGCAAAAAATTATTCATAAATAAACAAAATTAACAATGAAGAATAATCCAATGTTAATCAGACTGATCAAGATGCAATACCAAACAAAATTATTTAAGCATGCTCAAAAGGTATCTTTATTAGTGCTTTAAAATGGGTCACAACATTAAAGCACTATGTACATGACATACTATAGAATTACTTGTTTCATTTCAGTCACTCTGTTCACTTGTGGCTTGTACATGTATGTTTTTACTTGGTCGTGCTAGTTGTTATGGTCAAGCACTAGCACTGGTCTGTCTGACTTTGTTCTTTGATGGATTTGGGGGAGCTGGTTCACATGCTAATCCACAAGACCTTGCTCCAGACCAGGCCGGTGCTGTGTATGGTAAATGCTTCAATTACTTTGTTTACTTTAGCTGATTTTATTTTTCAGGAAAATACTGTTATTCCCTGTTATTGGGATTAAACTATATGAATTCTTTCATATTAACTATGCAGGTGAATAACAATTTGTTTATGGATACGCCATAGACTATCATGATCGTCTTCAATTCTTCTAGTCAATATCAGTTATATATGTAAAACTGTACATATCATTTTGTCAGTTTTGCCATATCAAGTATAACACTTGTCCATCTCTAGATGTCGATTGATAGTGGCACTTCCTACCCACCTACTGTCTATGCAGATGTCATCCCATCCAACACTGAAGCAGCGATTCTGTCTATACAAAACACCATCCTTTCCATAATCAAACCCATCAGCACCCTGTTGTATCAATATTAAAATCCCACCCACCATCGTGAGCAATGCTTCTATCTATCAATAGTAAAATCCCACCCACCTTCGTGAGCAATGCTTCTATCTATCAATAGTAAAATCCCACCCACCATCGTGAGCAATGCTTCTATCTATCAATAGTAAAATCCCACCCACCATCGTGAGCAATGCTTCTATCTATCAATAGTAAAATCCCACCCACCATCGTGAGCAATGCTTCTATCTATCAATAGTAAAATCCCACCCACCATCGTGAGCAATGCTTCTATCTATCAATAGTAAAATCCCACCCACCATCGTGAGCAATGCTTCTATCTATCAATAGTAAAATCCCACCCACCATCGTGAGCAATGCTTCTTTCTATCAATAGTAAAATCCCACCCACCATCGTGAGCAATGCTTCTATCTATCAATAGTAAAATCCCACCCACCATCGTGAGCAATGCTTCTTTCTATCAATAGTAAAATCCCACCAACCATCGTGAGCAATGCTTCTATCTATCAATAGTAAAATCCCACCCACCATCGTGAGCAATGCTTCTTTCTATCAATAGTAAAATCCCACCAACCATCGTGAGCAATGCTTCTTTCTATCAATAGTAAAATCCCACCAACCATCGTGAGCAATGCTTCTATCTATCAATAGTAAAATCCCACCCACCATCGTGAGCAATGCTTCTATCTATCAATAGTAAAATCCCACCCACCATCGTGAGCAATGCTTCTTTCTATCAATAGTAAAATCCCACCCACCATCGTGAGCAATGCTTCTTTCTATCAATAGTAAAATCCCACCCACCATCGTGAGCAATGCTTCTTTCTATCAATAGTAAAATCCCACCCACCATCGTGAGCAATGCTTCTTTCTATCAATAGTAAAATCCCTCATAGTCGAGAGCAATGTCATTGTTTATCATTAACAGTGTCTTCACACCCGCGAGCACGAGCAATGCTTCTGTCTATCAAGAGCATCATTTCGCCTACCATCAAGAGAAATACTGCTGTATATCAGTCTGATTAAAATAAGATCCTAGTTTGTGCTTTTTTTAAATTTGTGTTTAATTATTTTTTACTGCACATTTTTTTCACTTTTTTTTCTTTTAATTTATCATTTGTTTTCTGGTATTTTTTTATGTGTGTTGGTAATCTCGAAAGCCCACAAGGATCCGACCCAATGCCTATATAAATCCCTTTCAAATCTTGCTACAGCCAATCACAGCTAGCCGTTTACATTGGCCGACGGCGTACCCATCGGAAAAAACATTAACATTACAATGTAAAAGAAAAAATATCGTGTTGCATGGCGTGTTTCATTTTGAAGACAACCATCTCAATCACAAGTTGGTCAAAGAAAATGCCCTGAAAAGGTGATTATATACTCAATTTTTCAACACATTGAAGAATTTATGTTCTGTCGTAATTTTTTTATTTTACTGATGTGTTTTTGACAATATTTACTTGTAAGTTGCATAAAACGTAGCTACAAATGTAACATTTAGATCGTCATTGCGCCAGGGATCTAGTTGTGCAGTTGATTGTCGAAGCCTTGTCCAGCAGGAATTATTTGGGGGAAAATGGGGGGGTCTGCTACAATTGACGCAATGTCAATAGAACACAAAAATACAACTGCAAATGTTCGTCAGCAAAAGGAATTTATTTGAATGCAACTATTGCGTACTTTATTTGCAGTAACATTTAGATTGACTGCAGAGCTATTACTGTCACTCGCACCTCAAATTGGTAAAGTGTGAGAAGCCCACACTTTTCGCAGTTGTTTCTGCCATATAGAAACATTTTCACGCAATTTTTTTTTGGCCATCGATAATTTTCACCACAACACCACCGACGTTGAATAATATCAGTCAGTTATTGGCGAGGATGATATTGTCATGACTTATATTTTCATGTATTTCGGTGAGGCCGCTTTTCGCAGCTATAGCGACTTTCACTGGTGACCCCTGGATAATCCACACCTGCTCGTAACTTGTCATGATCAGGTTCATTCGGATGTTAGGGAATTGGTGATTGGAACAACTGGCTGATATAATGGTCGACTATGGAAGTTGGTTAAGTCAATGACGCACCTATAAGTATGAGAGTTATGTCCCGACATTGGGGGCAATTAATTAGACATTATGGCGTGTTGAATACTTTGCGTGATATGTGTGGAGGCCACGCCTCGAGCTCTTAAACGTCTCTGTAATTGGCTAACAGTTGGAATGTGAATAAAGCTTATATCAGTTAGTTGTGGCAAGCTCACCACGAGGCACGCAGTCTTGGTGCAGCCTGGGGAGAGTTACAACGCGGCTGAGACCAAATGTGACACGATTTGATTCTCTGTGTGTCTTTGTTGGATAGAAAGGTAGAGAATTCCCCGAACTTGGTACCTCTGACGTGAAGGTTTAATGACACTCAAATTAATCTTTCACAATATCAAGAGTAGATGAGCTGCAAGAAGTGTCAGTTTCTCGCATTAGTTTTTTGGGGGAATTCATACTTTTCAGTGTAGCAATACTCTACGAGCAGTATTGTGCAAACTTTGTTTTAGTAAACTGACAAAACTGTCAAAACTGATAACATATCGACTTGCCCGATCCGGTTTTCGTGTCAACAAACACATCATTTCTCTCAGGTACAGCACTAAACGATTTCTTTTGATGATCAGTAAACTTGTTCACAGATCAAAAAACTAGCAACACGTTGATTTCATCATTTTAACCTAATACTAGTATGTGTCGTTTCTATCGTGAGCTCTGATTGGTTAATGCAAATGAGCCCAAGTGAATCTTATAATCGCTTGGGGGCATGCGACGTACAGTAAATCCAAGTGAAATCTGCCATAGGTTAATGTTGAGGCTACAGCCGACGAAGATGGAGCAAAAAAATATTTTCTGATCAATTGCAATGTGTTCTAAATATGTCATTTCTTCTCAACTACTTACTGGATGTATATTTACAGCTACTGCTTCAATACCGTAGACAATTTTGGCCAGATCGTTACCCGTCTCCAGAGCACAGTCGACCGGGAAAAAGTTACCGAGTGTTCGGTCGAATGAATGGAACCATTTAAACCACAATATAATCATAACAATCATAGATGATTTTTGTTGCATTTGACAATGATAAATTAAACTTACAGAAAAGTCGATCCTTTCCATCGCTAAAATTGGTATAATCCGCCATTTTATTTGAGTGTGTTTATGGCATGACTCTGACCGATGACGTCAGCAGGTGCGTTATAGAAGGAGGTCTGTGATTCGTTGACTAAACCAGTTAGAGTAGGTTTCGTTTAAATCTCGTTACATTGGCATTGGTATATATGGTGATAGTTAACAAAAATACCGAAGTACATAACAAAAAACATAAAAAAGAACTAACTAAAATAAATATATAAAATAAAATATACGCTGTACAATACATCAGATTTTAATCAGATTGGAGCCATGCTTATATCTATCAATAGCGTCCTCCCCCGTCAAATTATGCTCTTATCTGTCAAAGCGTCATCTCACCATCACAAGAAATGTGCTTGTCTTTAAACAGGATCATCCCTCCCACCATAAAAACAATGCTCCTGTCTTTCGATAGTGATATCTCACCCACCATCAAGAGCAATGCTCTGAGTCTCATGGCTTTCCACCCACTTCGAGGAGCAGTAATTTAGCTCCAGATACCAAGATTGAAGCGCAAGACCATCCCACCCACTTTCAAATTAATTATCGTATCTATCATGCCGCATCTACCATCATGGACAGTGCTTCCTTCTATGATATCATATTAACTATCATAGTTGCAATATTGAACAATTATATTGTCTCCATAACCAATGTGAGGGTTTTGCATAATGAGGGCTGAAATTAGTGTTCATTCATTGTATTCTTTTTTTGCAGGTGTTATAAATACTATGGCAGCAATTCCTGAATTCTTTTCTGTATATATCAGTGGTTATATACTGAAGACATTTGAGTGATGTTTTTAGTTTAGCAGGATGTATCTACTTATTTGGATATATAACATTTATTATCTTCGGATCTGGTGAACAAATTATCTGATATGTATTGAATGAATACAACATTTGCCATTTTTTGGGAGCTTGGAGTCACTATAAAAAACTGAATGTATATTTACAAGCATATACGCACAAGAATGATGTGTCATGGGTTCACTAACAGTGCTGGACTCGCACCTTTTCAGCTCTGGATGCTATATGTTATTGAACAGGGTCATACATGTCATATAGCATTCCATGGGACACTGATTTGTATTTATATATATCTAAGTGTTGTAAGAATTCCATAGACATTTTTATACGAGGGGCGTTCAATAAGCATTTCATATAGCTGGAGATTAATGACACTTGGCACAGTTATTAGTCTTTCTCTACATAGGAACCACCCAGAGTTATGCATTTCTCCCATCGTTTGATGCAGCTCTGGACATCGTTTTTGTAGAACACCCCAGGTTGGTCCTCCAACCATGTCGTAACTTCAGAAATCAAGGCTGCATCATATGGAAAACGCTTTCCTTTCAAAAACAAATTCATGGCTGGGAAGAGATGAAAGTAAGAGGGTGAAAGGTCAGAAGAGTAAGGGGTATGGGGGAGGATTTCATAGCCACGCTACCGATCAGATCTGGTGACATACGAGTTGTCCGGAGTGTTGTCCTGCAGGAGGAGGATACCTTTGATGATCTTGCGCCCCCTCTTAATTTTGATAGCTCTTAATTTCATCAAAAGTGAAGCATAATATGCTCCTGTAATTGTGGTACCCTTTAGTAAATCTGTCATCACTACTTCGTCCTGGTCCAAGAAGACTGTGATCATGACCTTGCCAGCGGGAGGGCTGCACCCTTGCCTTCTTTGGAGGTGGTGAGTCCAAGTGCTTCCACTGCATTTCTGGATCATAGTGATGGATCCAAGTTTCATCATGTGTAATCAGTCTTTTGAAAAACTTTGACTCATCTTCTTGGGACATCTCCAAATTCATCTTTGAGCACTTGGCGCATTCTTGCTTCTGGAAAGGTGTGAGCAACCTGGGAATCTATCTGGCAGACATCTTATGCATATGAAAATGGTCATGAATGATAGTTTCCACAGACCCTGTACAAAGCTGACCTCTTGGGCTATTTGGCGAACAGTAATGCGTCGATCTTCCAAAATGACTGCCTCAACTTGACGGACAGATGCCTCATCAATGGCAGAAGAGGGACGACCAGGTATGTGAGCTGTTTCCACAGACTTCCGTCCATGTTTGAATTCACGATGCCAGCGTTTTACAAGGTCATATGATGGGGCATCATCACCATAAGTTTCTTTCATTTCATCAAAGGTCTCCTTTGATGTGCGTCCTTTCAAATACAAAAATCGGATCACTGCGCGACACTCAACTGGCTCCATGTCACGCATGACTCAGTTCAAACACCTGTAAATCAGAAACCACAATTAGTTCAGAGCCGTTTTTGCAACATAACCCTTAGAGATGTAAATCATTACACATGCAAAATTTCATCTAGATCATACAAATGGTGGGTCAGGGGCATTACTTATTGAACACCCCTCGTATATATTTACCTATATAACATAACATTCCTTATATACTTATATTTCTTAGAACTGATGAGCTGGGTCAAATGGCCAGGTTTTCAACTGAAGTCTCGGGTAGTTTATCGTATAAATTCGCTGATTAGGAGACTCATAAATTATTTAAGGTTACCTTTAAATACAGAGCATCGTGGCCACTTTAAAACAACTTTCAGATACAACAATACGAATGAAAACAATTCTAGTTGCATTTACATGACTATGTTCTAAATTGTTAATATAACTCCTAGCAACTGAAACCGTTACAGTCAATGATTCAGTCTTTCTTTGTTATCAGAGATCTTATAATGATACGAAATTGCAAAATAAAATCCCACTTAAATGTCTATATATCATGAAAAGACATAAAGTCACATAGAGTAGAATATAATATCCATGACCAAGTTTTAATCAAATAGTTTGAAATCATTTCAAGCCATATGACAATCAGAAGAAGAATATATCACCTTTACCATATTTATAAATATATATCAACAGGGTCTCTGGAATGTTTGAAATACGATAGATGCTCTGGCATGGTAGATAAGCTGGTAAATGTACAATACATTTTCTTTTGTCATACAGAAGCTAATTCTGAATCTACGGTTTTCTTTATCTTGATTTCGTTAAATATACCGTAATATAATCGTTAAGTTTGCTATCGTTGACAAAGCATATCATACATATATCTGAATTTGAAAATGAAGGTTACTTAATATTTTTTTATAGAAAAATGATGTTTTATAGGAATAAAAAAAATATATTCCCACATAGGATGTACAATTTCTTTACATTGTTGTGCCAATACAAAATGTGTCGTTCAATCTCAATAAATATGTTCTCTTAGTAGTATTTATGATATATATACATTATATTGAAGATATTAAAAATATTATAGACAGAATAAACTAAAATATTTGACATTACGCATATTTAGTAAATACAGGATGTCACGAATACGGAACTCATTTGGCCACACAAGACATTGGATATATTTAGTATTATATAATTTACATTGTCTTGCCGTCAAGAATCATTTACATCGAGCAGTGGCGCAAATTCGCACCGATATTTCGGCGTTGCTAAGTTTATTCGTGTTAGCGGTGTCACGAGGTCATAGGGTCAAGTCTAATCTGATTAAAATTAGATCCGAGTTTGGAATTTATTCTGTTCTGTTTTTACCTTGCCCGTACCATTAAAGATGGAAGGGAAAGGTATATTAAGGGACAAATTTTGTCCGGCGTTGTCGTCGTTGTTGTTGTCGTCGTCGTTAATAATTGTTATTGTGTGCATAATAACTTTACTAATTCTATTCCAAACTTTATCAAACTTGGTCACCTTATTCGTCAGTATAAAGTCTTCCCTGAGTTTGAACAACAGATGTCCTGTATGAAAATATCATGCAAAAATTGAGAAAATCTGATAGAATATTTTGACTGTTTCTACTTGACTGATCACTGGTGATACACATCAAAGGTCACTGATCTCAATGGAAATATGCATTGTTGTATGTGTTCAATGAAGCAAATGATTTATCTTGTAATAATATCCTTGGTAATGTATCTCAGAATCCCATACTGGGTTTCAAAACCAACTCATGGAGAGATTGCACAGTCTGATACACATTTGCAAACCTACCAATAAAATCTTTACAGAAAACAAGTTGTCAGAAAATCAATATAAGCACTCCTATGAACTGGGTGCCTAACTTTGATCAAGATCTGAAGCTAATAGAAAATCTGTTTAGTTCAAAGTTATCAAATCAAAAACAATACATAAAAAATACATTAAAAGCAAAACATTTCATCCACATTTTAAAAAGAAAATTATTCTAAAATATATGTATTTTGTATTTGACAAACAGTTCATTCGACAAATGAAAACTCACAGGAATATGTTTCAGCTATTAGAACAGAATGATAGAGTTTTTATAATACTAGTTTAAAAACGCACTTCAAAGATTGCAGTGTTTGAAGATGTAGATTCTCAGGAGGCAACAGTACTGTTGACTTCTCCCTCCACTGGACACCAACTATTTAAGTTGATTTGCATACAAAGCAGAGCTTGCAACATGATAGCTATTCATAAAGGGTGTTTTTTTTTACTTTTCATATAATACAGTAGTCACACAATGA
Source organism: Saccoglossus kowalevskii (assembly GCF_978046115.1). Classification (NCBI taxonomy): domain Eukaryota; kingdom Metazoa; phylum Hemichordata; class Enteropneusta; family Harrimaniidae; genus Saccoglossus; species Saccoglossus kowalevskii. The sequence goes on from NC_140646.1 coordinate 39,919,495, forward strand.
GGCAGTTCATATTTGTCTCAGTGAATCATTCATTTTTGACAGACACCTGTACAAAATACTTGGACTAAAGCCAGCTAAATTTTTTTGTTATCTTGCATGTTTTATGAATCTATTCACATCTAAATGCAGCACTTTTTTTTTGCAATGAGACATTTGTTTTTATTCTAAAATATCTGAATTACTTTGAATAAAGCTGGAAATTATGTTCCTTAAAATAATTAAACAAATAAGGCATGTTTTTGTAAGATATTTACATCTTTTAAGGACATTCGGTAGACTGATTCCCCACTGTTGGTTCAACCCCAAAACTTGTTTGTATTCAAAATTAATTATGACAATGCATATTTATATTGAAACAAACTATGATAAAGGGAATTATATTATATAACAAAGGGCAAGGTCACCAGAGTTCAACTATGTTTAATTATTTATTTTCATCATACACTTTCTTTTACTTCAAGTTAATTTATTTCAATTTATTTTTTAACAGTTTTGGCAATCGTGAAAGCCATGTGACGATAGTTAAAGTAATACAAAATTAGTTGTACGTAATAATAATAAAAAAGTTACAAAATACTAAAAATCTATTGTAAAAATAAAATATATAAAAATGAAATTTAAGTCACGCCGAACAATACATCAGATTTTAATCAGATTGTGTGTGAGGTCATCCCCAAATAACCCAAAATATTTAATATTTTACCACCTCGTGTGCGGGTTTGTAATCAATTTAAAACTACACAATTCGTGTAACCACAGTCCCTTTATCCCTGGTCTGGAAACGGTCATTGCATGAGGTGCGAATTGTCCTTCCCTGTCAAAGGTGCGTTGCGGGTATGGGCAAAGCATTGTCACGTGATCAGTACACAGCAGGTCACTATTTTTGACATCGTCATTGCTATGTGTTTTGTTTTTACAACTTTGTTGTTTATTCAAGAAAAGCTTTTTCATATAATTTTTTAACAAAGATATCTGTACAAGGTCATATTTTAGCCGGCGAGTAGTACTCATCCATTGTCTAGTATGTCTAGTATTACTCAGACATTTGTTCATGTAGTGTTAAATGCATGATAATTACATCTCTTGTGTACAACACGTAATTCGTTTCTTATAATTACGATCTCGGCTCCTCGTGAAAAGTGACAATGAACGTCGATAATGTAAAATTGTCTCAATCGACATAATTTCCACCAAAAAAACCATAAACGCCGGTTAGTGCCGTACGCCCGAATACGTTGAAGATCGACCAAAACCTCCTGGTTCACGAGCGAGCCACGGCATTTTGGGCGTCGTTGCGTAATTCTGAAAAATAAAAGTTACTTTTTTCAAACCTCTTATTTGAACCCAAAACACCCAAAGTCGCAATGTTCTTCATGTCCGTAGCTCAAGATAATATTTTTTGCCATTTTTATTTACCACTACTGTCACATTGTGTTTACGTTTGGGGACCACTTCAAAGCACGAAAGAAAGCACGTGGTATCTCAAATATAAAAAATATGCCAAACATGTCTATTATGACGCATTCCTTCAATTCCATAATGAAATCATAACAAATAGAATTATGACTGATTGGTATTACTAGTATGTTTAAATTACAAACATGATATATGTTATGTGTTATTTATCGGAAGTAATTGTAAAACGTGATTATATCTGTTTTTTCAGAACGCATTAATTACATCTCAAAATTATAAAATATAATTATAGACGTCATCGTGAAAATGTTTTATCACGAGGGAAAATCTTCTTCTCTGGGTTCTCCACACTTGTCAGGGGGGATCTCGTCTCGTCTCTATATCTCGTCCCCTTGAGGTGCGGGATCGGGAAAGTCACTTATAAGCTTTACAGTCAAATAAGACACACACAGCGAAATACGTTTCAACTCTCGTCTTAGTCGGTCTTTTGAGCACTCTATAAGACACAGCGCCCTGGGGAAAAGTCCCCAAGATTATCGCAAGGCTGACCCAAGACTCGCCCAAGACTCTCCAGGACCGGACTCTCGACTGCGTCAAGGCTCGCCCCAAGTCTCTCCAGGACTGGACCACTACTGCGTCAAGGCTCGCCCCAAGTCTCTCCAGGACTGCGTCTGTTCTGGTGTACTCCTCAAGACCAACTCAAACTTTCTTTATTCATTTTCAAAACCCTAACCAATTACAAAACAGTAAAAAGACTCTAGGGCGTAACCTTCAATCATAAAGCCAATCACACTAAGTACTGAATACGTCATATCTTTTGATTAATCGTTCACTACATTAATAACTATGAATACCAACTGTCGGAATTATTAGTCAGAATAGCGACGGTTATCTCGTAATTAGTTCCAAATCAGTGAGCCAAGTTCCGTCCAAAACTTTACCTAAACGATGACAGACATAACACAGTAATTCGCTAATAATCAGCTAATTAAGTCGATTAACAGATACGCGAAAACTAATTCATGACAGTTTTAATAAACAAACATATATCCAGCATAACTACAATGTTGCAATTACGTTATCATTTGGTATTTAAAAATGGCTTCACCACCCTTTAACAATTTGTCCAGAAAATGTGTTTGCGTGTTCTTGTGGTTTCAATCAGCAGGTGTGAAAATTCTGGAAAAATTAAACAAAACAAGGAAATCAATAACCACGTGACAGATGGAAAAAAGACTCCCACGTTCGGTTGGCACGGATATTGAATACAGTCGGTAATTGTGATCTCATTAATAAAATAAGCAAATTTAATTTGATATATTCTGACTTTTGTAATTATAATAGCGTCCACGCACAGCTCCCTGGCACGGGCTAAGAGGTCAATTACCTTAGCCCGTACTAAGAAAACGTACGCGAACGCTTAGCACGGGCTAAGAAAAGCTAAGTACAGATTAAATCTGGCCCGTTTTTAAGATCCCGTCGAGATCCTTGGCATGGGCTGACGAAGTGTGTGTGAACGCTTAGCTCGGGCTATGCGCCCAAACGCCATTGTATTTAATGTCTAGTAACCGTGGCATAACCACAATCATCTTTTTAAATATTGCACTAAAATAAGGTAAAAGCAAGCACCCCATAATATAATTATAGACGTATTGTAACATTTTCGTGTTTTAATGAGCAGTTAATCGTGTCATTTGTAAATGTAATTTTGTAATTGCTTTTTATCTTTTACTGTTAATCGCATTTTTTTATTGTCTTTTAGTTTTTAGTGACCATTCCGCTGTATATTCCAAAGTCAGTGCTGTGTCAAAAAACAAATAAATCAGTAAGATAGATACCTCATTTCGTTTGTTGCAGGTGTACCTGTTATTATGCTTCACATCTGATGTGAAATAGTCACATGCCACTTAATACCTGGTTACCTACAAAGTGCCTATTAATACACCATTTTCAATGCCACTTGGACGCATTTGCATGTGAATACAAGAACAATCCGCCGTATTTCTGAAATATAATGATTTAGCGGTCGGTTTTGTCTTAGAATGATGTCATTTTCAACATCCATCTGCTCATTTAAAAGGGTTCACTAAACCTCAAACTGTTCTTTGAAATACGAAAGCATGCTATGAAAATGACATATGTACTGAGAATTTAAACACCTTTGAGTTGTAGAAACAAGCACACACTTTTCACTTTTCAGTGTCGCAACACTGAAGGACCGTACGGCTCCCATTAAATAGTGAGTTAACGTCGTCACCTGCGCATGCGTCAGATGGTCATAGCGTGTCATTGTTTACAAACAACCATCCACCCATGAGTCTTTGCGTTTTAGCATGTGTTGTTATCGTCGCTTGGAACTCTATTCCCGCACGTGTGCAGGTGACGACCCTCCCGCTTTGTCTTGTAATTTTCTATAGGCAGCTAATGGCATTCTCCCTAAACCAAATACAAACAACATAAGGCAACAAAAAGTATATCAATTTAAAAAAATACAATAAAACATCTAAATATAATTAGGAAAAATTAACAATGGATGGCAGTGGGGACTTATACCAGACTCCAAGTACAATTTCTGTGTTTGTGAACTCATATTTAATTTTTTTTTAAGTTAGCAATATGATTACGAGGGTGAATTGAGACCATTCTCATAATTTTTGATAACGTATTTTGTGTTAACATGTCCTCAGTACTGCACCCAAAGAGATACATTATTCATTGAGGCTGAACAAGATAATAAAGAGTTTTAAAATAACAATAATGATTACAAATTCATTTTCGTGATGAGTAGCAAACACATGTCCATTCCCCTTTCGCAATTTAAAAAAAATGCATTTGAAATGAGACAACAATGCCTCCCGAATAATTAAATATTCATTCTTTTTTCTCATTGACAACTGTACAATGTATAAATTTCTATTGCTATGTACTTATTTGAGATTTTATTATTACCATTAGTTTTTATTTCTACCTATACTTGTGTGTACTTGCCTTTAATATTTGTAGTGTGTTTGTTATTTTTTTTTCCTATCAGTAATTTTAATAAGTGTACATCATGTATTAATTATATATTTTTTTCTTCTTTAGTTTTATAATTTTGTAAGTTTAGTTTTATAATTGTAGTTTTGTAGTGACCTTATTGCTGTACTTTCTGAAGTCAGTGTTATGTCAATAAACGTATTATCATAACGTAATATCATTCCATAAGGTTGTTACACACACAATGAAACACTATACTATACGTTACAGCACGAGTTGTTTTGTTCACAGGATTAAATTACTGGCACCACTAGCCCTGGTTTATATCCCATCAGCTTTTTTCCATAAATAGCGAAGAACTTGTGGATACTGAAATAAGTTAATCTGATAAAACATGTATACAACAATATAACATCCACTTATGTGACGTGTCATGTTACAATATTGTCGATGGCTTAGTTTATCGTATTGAGAGCACATCTTTGTTGAGGGCGCTACTCGGAGGTTCCGTTTGAGGTCTTTCAGAAGACACGCTCTTTTCTTGGGTTCACTAGCCTTGTTTTTGTCCGGTGCTTATCACTGCTCTTGCTTATCGCATATTCAGGTATGTAAGTGTTTTTTTTTTTACGTAACTACAAATTACCAAATAACGGGTTGTGTATGCGTAGCTGTAAACCTTACATCAACGTGATATTCTTGAACACGCCGGACTCGGTGATCAGTTTGCCATATGTAAGCTTGATAAGCAGGGGTAACGTTCGTATCTTACATCGTCGATGTTTACATGCGTATTGGAAAACTAGGTTAATGAGCCAGAATCACACGAGAATGAGCGAGGTTGATGTTACTGTTCATTTTAATAAGACACGCACGGTGGGTTGGGAAGAAGCGGATTTAACGTAGTTTACGTTAATGTAATATGCCGTTATTCGTGACCTCTGTAATGGTTATAGATGTAGATCAGCAAACTCGATACGGCGTTGTTGCCCCTGCGTCATTTCAGGTAGTTTTCACACGCCATACTGCAGCTGTGTTTAATGTTACGAGACCCGGGGCATGACATAGTGGGAAATCTTAGCTCGTTTATGCCATGGTGCTTCCGCAGTTTGTGTGTTCATGGTGTAGTGTAGTGTTGTTTGTAATATAGAGCAGATTTTTATTTACACTTGCATGAACTCTGTCTGTAAGGCGTTGTCTTGAGATTGTAATTGTGTAAACACGCTGAGTTCAGTTCAAGGTACAACGACCCCCTAAGGTATACACACCAGTGCTGTTCAGGCAGAATATTGACCGTAGTGACCTTTGTTCCGCGGTTTCAGCTTCAATAATATTTACAGAAACGCAGAATTTAGGTCTCAGCTCATCGTTTTTTTTCTAGCACTCATAAATTACATTGAAACACGTCGGTACTGTATTTTACATTGTCGAACTATTATACTAATCTGAAAATAGAGGTACATTCGTCGACAATGGTACCACTGTCTTTGATCGTAAATCGATGATACTTATCTATGGCATGACCTGAGACGTCGTGCTTGACTGCCCACGGATGTATTGTTAGCGCATATCATCAACAGCACGTTGTATGTACTAACATGTCTTCGATTTCACCCATTCAATTCAATACAATGACGTCCTGGAAAACGTTAATACGATAACTTTGACTCAGGCGTTGGAGATTATGGACGGAATCTGTCATCGTTATTAATATTGAGATATTCGTTGGGCGGGGTACACTTGAATAATAGGTGGAAAGCAGCATCGAACCTCGAACGTCTGACCACATAATGTCACCGAGGTAGCTACGCAATATATAAAAGTATCTATACATACCCGTGCATACCCTAGATTTCCTGTAAACTATCTAATAGTTCGATATTACACGATACATACAAGACATTGGTATACAACGTTTTACAAAATAATACTCAATATATAAATCTCTTTATGTTTTAGACTGAGGCCAGTACATAATGCACCTAGGGGAAGTGTGCTGTAGTATACAATATATTCTCAAGTACACAGAAGAGGTCTCTTATCATACCGAGCAATTTACGTTTTCTATCTCAATATTCAACAAAATATAGAACCTATACTTTTACAGAACCAATTTCATAATCGCCATGACACTCGTCAAGAAATCACTTTCAAAAGGCTATACGCACTATATATTATATCAAAACAGAAATTTCCGTAGATCATGGAAAATCAAATCATTGAAATTATCTGTTTGCTCACTCAAGGTTTAATTTGCTCTTGATCATGGGAGAGCACGTGACTCGGGCAATGATGCGACATGCACAGCACTGGAACGCAGTGCCGCTGATCGGAGTCAATAGTGGAGTAGTGGTGGTTTTACTGAGTTAACAACCAGTCAATATATAGTGTATTCAGTTCAAATCTTTATTAAATTAAGTATTTTGACTAGGGATTGAAGCATATCTAATACCTTACACTTGAATTGACCTGTTATAGTTTTAGCATACGAAACGTAAAGTCAGAGCTGTTTTTAGGTTTTTAATCTTCTTTTGACAATGTAAGCATAAATATCATGCTCCCATTAACCATATGCCATGTTATAAATACCATTTACCATTGACGATATGCTATGATTTCAATATCGCCCGTTAACGATATGCTATGATTTCAATGTCGCCCGTTAACGATATGCTATGATTTCAATATCGCCCGTTAACGATATGCTATGAATTCAATATCGCCCGTTAACGATATGCTATGATTTTAATATCCTTCTCCCATTTATGACATCTTATAATTTCAGTTTTCTTCTCTCATTGGCGATATGCTATAATATAATTAGGCAATAACCCCCCCCCCCCCCTGAAGGCGGGTATACCACGAGATATTACCGGTTTTATAACTCGTCATACTACTTGTCACTGTGGATATTCGACGTTGTTTCGACCGAAATTTGAGACGCGGCGTATCATGTACGGCGACCGGCACGGCAATCTCAGTTCCAACATCTGATCTGGATACATTTGGTATAACCAAAGTTTTGTGACAGTATGACTGTCAAGTTTTGTCGTTGTTCTGCGGTAAGTTTGATGGTGTAAGATTGGATTCTCGCATCGTTTTTGTGACACGTACATGATATGCCTTGTCTCAACTCCGGCCGAAAGAAAGACTTTGTACGCCGTCGCTCTATGCAGTGGTTGGTGTACACTCGGCACAAATCTGCAGCTTTCGAAATTACCTTCATCATCTCCCATCATTTACCCATAGTGGAGAATTACAATACCATATAACGTCGTCGAATCCTGCGTTGTCCAGTGTTTTTTGAAGCAGATGGCAATTACCGGGTGCAATTTCACTGCAATTTTGTCAGCTAGAATTCGAACGCCGCTACGGGACACCGGTTGTTATTGGGGGCATACAATTTTGCCTGTGACTGTATTTTTTTGTCCTTCAATCTCTCAATCTTATCTAGTACTTAAAGATCATGTTTTTACCTTGCCCGTACCATCAAAGATGGAAGGGAAAGGTATATTAAGGGAAAAATTTTGTCCGGCGTTGTCGTTGTTGTTGTTGTTGTCGTTGTCGTCGTCGTCGTTAATAATTGTTATTGTGTGCATAATAACTTTACTAATTCTATTCCAAACTTTATCAAACCTGGTCACCTTATTCATCAGTATAAAGTCTTCCCTGAGTTTGAACAACAGATGTCCTGTATGAAAATATCATGCACAAATTGAGAAAATCTGATAAAATATTTTGACTGTTTCTACTTGACTGATCACCGGTGATACACATCAAAGGTCACTGATCTCAGTGGAAATATGCATTGTTGTATGTGTTCAATGAAGCAAATGATTTATCTTGTAATAATATCCTTGGTAATGTATCTCAGAATCCCATACTGGGTTTCAAAACCAACTCATGGAGAGATTGCACAGTCTGATACACATTTGCAAACCTACCAATAAAATCTTTACAGAAAACAAGATGTCAGAAAATCAATATAAGCACTCCTATGAACTGGGTGCCTAACTTTGATCAAGATCTGAAGCTAATAGAAAATCTGTTTAGTTCAAAGTTATCAAATCAAAAACAATACATAAAAATACATTAAAAGCAAAACATTTCATCCACATTTTAAAAAGAAAATTATTCTAAAATAGATGTATTCTGCATTTGACAAACAGTTCATTTGACAAATGAAAACTCACAGGAATATGTTTCAGCTATTAGAACAGAATGATAGAGTTTTTATAATACTAGTTTAAAAACGCACTTCAGAGATTGCAGTGTTTGAAGATGTAGATTCTCAGGAGGCAACAGTACTGTTGACTTCTCCCTCCACTGGACACCAACTATTTAAGTTGATTTGCATACAAAGCAGAGCTTGCAACATGATAGCTATTCATAAAGGGTGTTTTTTTTTTACTTTTCATATAATACAGTAGTCACACAATGAGGCAGTTCATATTTGTCTCAGTGAATCATTCATTTTTGACAGACACCTGTACAAAATACTTGGACTAAAGCCAGCTAAATTTTTCTGTTATCTTGCATGTTTTATGAATCTATTCACATCTAAATGCAGCACTTTATTTTGCAATGAGACATTTGTTTTTATTCTAAAATATCTCAATTACTTTCAATAAAGCTGGAAATTATGTTCCTTAAAATAATTAAACAAATAAGGCACCAATGTTTTTGTAAGATATTTACATCTTTTAAGGACATTCGGTAGACTGATTCCCCACTGTTGGTTCAACCCCAAAACTTGTTTGTATTCAAAATTAATTATGACAATGTATATTTATATTGAAACAAACTATGATAAAGAGAATTATATTATATAACAAAGGGCAAGGTCACCAGAGTTCAACTATGTTCTTTGTTGGAGGTTCGCAATCCATCTCAAAGTCACAACACGGAGAACATAGTGTTCTGGCGTTCGTTTAGGCACCTCACGGTGTTGAGAAACGATGGTTTAGGTTTGTGTGACGAACGCCACAATCACCCAACGACCGACGCTCACAACTTGGATCCCACCATTAACAAAAAGCAATATTATGATGTTTTAAATTCAGTATTTTTTTTCAATATTCTTCCGAAATTCAACCACTATATTTCCCTAAAAATCAAATACTACCGGTTTTATGTATTTCGGTATTAAACCTGTAGTCAATTCATGTTCCAGGGCCACTTGGTTTAGCCGTGCATTATCAGCCAATATATACCATGGATTGCATATGCAAATTTTGTGTTTGGATCAATCAAATCAATGGAATAACACCATCAACATACTGGTATAATATAATTATCCTTATGCCACTGAAGATTTTATGTACAGCAGAAGTTACGATATGTGCTTTCAATAGTTTCTATTCGGCCTGTCAAGTTCTCTGAAATAAATACAGATTGCAACATTCTGTTCATAGCATGTCTATGAGAGACTTTCAGCAATGTGATTTGTTATGGTACGTGTATTTGAATACAAGGCTTGCTTAGAAATACACTAATACTCAGAATTACCTTGACAACTGGTTCCAGTTCCGAGTCAATGTGAATATCCGATGACGTGTACCGGAATTCCACCATGCTATGAACATTCTTTAGGTACTAAAACATGTCTGAACTGTTGTATTTCAACCGACAAGAAAACACGTATTAACTTATTGAAGCATCACAGTGGTCACTAATGTGGAGTAAAACACTAAACAAGCTATAGTCTGTCAACGCTACAAACTGAAACATGGGTCAGTGTGTCGATACTAGAAGCTGGATCAGCGCCAAGTCTGTCTATACTAGAAGCTGGACCATTGACAAGTCTGTCTATACTAGAAGCTGGACCATTGCCAAGTCTGTCTATACTAGAAGCTGGATCATTGCCAAGTCTGTCTATACTAGAAGCTGGACCATTGCCAAGTTTGTCTATACTAGAAGCTGGACCATTGCCAAGTCTTTCTATACTAGAAGCCTGGATCATTGCCAAGTCTGTCTATAGGAAAGAAATGTGCTAACTCCATATTGGATCTTGCAAAGGGTTGTGGGATAGAAAAATAACTATAGAGGGCGTTGTTTTATGGGGGGACTCGTATCTTTTCCATACAGCCCTGTAATAACATCATGTATCGAAAAGTTCCCCTAACGCCAACTATAGTTCAATTTTCTATCCCACAATCCTTTGCAAAATCCAATATTTCTTCCCTATGGTGAAAACTCAATTATGTCTACATTGGAATTTGAAACAGTATGTCAACACTGAAAGCTGTGTCATTGCCAAATCTGTTCAAATCTCAAATATGGTCTAGTATGTCAACAATGGAGACATGGCCAAGCACGTCTACACTGGACGATACATAACGCACTCGTGACATGGCCGTTGTTGACACGTGACATGGCCGTTGTTGACACGTGACAGGGCCGTTGTTGACACGTGACACGGCCGTTGTTGACACGTGACAGGGCCGTTGTTGACACGTTACATGACCGTTGTTGACACGTGACACGGCCGTTGTTGACATGTGACAGGGCCGTTGTTGACACGTGACATGGCCGTTGTTGGCACGTGACATGGCCGTTTGTTGACATTGTAAACACGTCTTGGGATTGAATATCATTTCAAATTTATATTTGGAAATCAGGTAATTTTTAGATAGACGCATTCAAGATATTAAAGCGGGAGGGTCGTCACCTGCGCACACGTGGGAATTGAGTCCCAAGCGACGATAACAGCACACGCTAAAAACGCAAGAGCTCATGGGTAGATGCTTGTTTGTAAACAATGACCCGCTATGGCCATCTGACGCATGCGCAGATGAAGAGTCCCCCGCTTTAAATGCTGTCCATGTAATCGTGAATATTCATTATTGCGGCACTATTTTATCTAAGGCCACAGTAGACGTAACATAAATTCGGGTTATACGTTCTTATAAGCTACATGGCGTTTCCTTACTGGAAGTGTGCTTTCAATTTTCAAAACCGAACTTTTAACATTTTATTAATATAAATAATGTGAATATAAACAATCAACTGTTAAGATTTGTATTTCAAAATTAGATCATCATCATTAGTTGGTATTCGCAATCACTGTCACAAATAACATTAGATCATCATCATTAGTTGGTATTCGGAATCACTGTCACAAATAACATTAGATCATCATCATTAGTTGGTATTCGGAATCACTGTCACAAATAACATTAGATCATCATCATTAGTTGGTATTCGGAATCACTGTCACAAATAACATTAGATCATCATCATTAGTTGGTATTCGGAATCACTGTCACAAATAACATTAGATCATCATCATTAATTGGTATTCGGAATCACTGTCACAAATAACATTAGATCATCATCATTAGTTGGTATTCGGAATCACTGTCACAAATAACATTAGATCATCATCATTAGTTGGTATTCGGAATCACTGTCACAAATAACATTAGACCATCATCATTAGTTGGTATTCGCAATCACTGTCACAAATAACATTAGGACTGACACACTTCAGTCTCCTGCTCGGTTATTGGGATTAAATGGTAACATTTTTGTGAAAAGGGGTACTATTGTGTTGGAAAAAGCGATGAAATTCGTAGAGATCTTCACTTCACCTGGGTGGTGAAGCTAACGGTACTGCTGGTGACTTGTGGGCGACACTGGAAGTTTCGGAGGTACACTGTTGCTCGTATATATTGCTTTATTGCTTATTGCTTATTGATGTAAACTTCGGACGCAGATGTTTTAATTTCAGCGGAGTCAAAACACTAACATTCCTCAGCCCTTGTCGAAAAACACTGGGTTTTATGAAGGCGTGGTATTTATTTAAAACAGTAGTAAGGGGTATATGGAAATGGAAATGTGTCTCAATGTGACAATTATTATTTGATAATTGACGATATGCTAATTATTCGAGGCTCATCTCGAATTCGGGAGTTAACTTGTCAAAATCGTGTGGTGATTTGAATGCCCGTTTTCTCTTCAGTTGCAAACACTGCAGGGCGGCGTCAAACAATTTGGTTCAACAGTCCTGTACAAGGAGATTTGATTTATTTATTTATTGTATCCCATGTAATCCCACGCTTTTACATCTTTGAAAAAACTGCACTTTTGTATCGCAAACCATGTATATTTTAATCTACGTTTTTTACCGGGATACCATTCTTAATGAAAGTTTAATGAAACTGCGTAGGCGAGCATTCATTATTTCCCCATTTCCGGTGATTATTTTGTTTGGAAGCAGACCAGACGGTGAATAGCATGGGTTTTATTTATAAGCAGGGACGTCTACGGTCTTGACGGCGGAAAAGAATGGTCTTGAAATACTTACGTGTGATTGACTGAAGAGTCGGTTTAAACAACGCTCACCCAAGTTTGGCAGACTTATCGGTGATTGTTAGGTACGCGACTACGAAGTGAGTCAATTGTGATGATCCGTGTTAAGTGGCCACTCTCTCTCACAAATGCTCTTTCAAGCACACCGGAATTGCTTTTAGGCTGATTGGGTTGCCATGGAATTTAAGGGATCAGCCGAAATCGATATAAAGGGGTGAAAAAAAGGAATGTGGACTATGCATGTATGCGATATGCCCTTACCACACGTGTGATGACGTGATGACGTGATGACGTATTGTGGCGAGTATTATATGGGCGTGCCCTGAGACATTGGAACCTACTTGCCTGCCACTTAGATCACACTTCATTTTACTTGTTCCGTAGAAGCATGAATAGTACACATTGACGCAGCTAACAAGATAATGCATGGGTAATTGTGCCACATTATCGCTAATATTTTTGTTGTTAAGGGACCGTGCGCGCGTGTTGAATGTTACTATTTAGAGACCATATGTTAAATGGTGCTTTTTAACTGAAACCATATGTGCGCACTCCGAATTCAACCCTATGCCACACGCTGCGCAGTTTTAATATTCACTGCATTATACAGTACGGTGCGTTAAATTAAGTTAAATCCCACGGATGTACGGATGATAATTTACATTTGTTTCTCTCTTTTTATCGTGCAGATAAACATGGTTCGTTTTAGAAGAAAATATTTTTCTTTTATGGTCGTTCTCTGTAGTATTGTCTTGACCGGAATTGCTACATACTCGTGGCTCGCATCCTCCGATATTCCAATGTCTCAGACAACAGAGAGTGGAGTGCTTGTTAAACACACCGTACCACCCAGCATCAATGTGAGTATAAAGTCGAACAACAGGTTAGGAGACGCACTATACGACAGACGACGATTGCAGAACTTACTCCAAGTTCAAGATGCCTTCAAAAGCTTTCCGAAAACTCTTGATATGAAACATTTTCATCAAAAAATTGACAAACAAGGTCCATTGGCGTTGGTAGTGCCTGGTGCTGAAAGAACCATGGATGTCGAGAGAGAACGAACGAACCTATCCATAAATAGAAATGGGTATATAAATGCCACAAACTATCTTGACCAAAGCACCATTACACGCCCACGAACTCACGTGTTAATCGTAACCAATAGACGATCCGGATCTAGTTTTTTAGGTCAGGTTTTTAACCAAAACCCTGATGTATTCTTCAATTTTGAACCTCTAAAAGTACTTGAGTATGCATACTCGTACCAGGAGCTGCAGAAGAAATCAAGCGTTTTTTTAAATAATGTGTTTGGTTGCAATTTTCAAAAACTTTCGAATTTGGTTGAATTCTACAATAAAGACGGTTTTCATCGCTCTTCCAGCCAAGTGTTGTCGTCACCACCGTTCTGCAATATCAAACACGTGACTAAGCGCACAGCAAAGAGATGTCCCTTCATTGACGCTGACTTGCTCTCCAAAGAATGTATGAGCAAGTATAAACACGTTGCTATAAAGATTATACGACTTGTGGATATCCAAACCCTCGAGTCCCTTTTGTCGGATTTGAGCATTAATGTCAAAATAATCCATCTCGTGCGAGATCCAAGGGCTATTTATAACTCCCGATCAAACGCGGAGAAATTTGAGAAGACATTAACAGGGGATCATGTTGTAACGGTGCAGAGCTTGTGCCGCCGAATAAAACAAAACTACGGGACCGGGAAAAATCAGCCGCCGTGGTTACAAGATAAATATATGCTTGTACGATACGAGGACCTAGCTCGAAATCCTATGCAAATAACGCAGGATATGTATAGATTCCTAGAGTTTGGAACAGTTCCACCGGTAGTCAATTCGTGGATTGTCAATAATACTTATTCGAACGAATCCCCTTTATTCAATGATAGGTATTCGACGAAGCGCAACTCATCGGTCGTTGTGGAGGCCTGGAGACGGGAGCTACCATATCGCACGGTTGAACAGATTCAAATCGCCTGCGGTGATGTGTTGAACGATTTGGGATACCAGCACGTTTTTTCGGAAGCACAGCTGCTGAATATGACCAAGAGTATTGTGTTACCTGTACCTTAAGAACTCCTTTAAGGTTGCCAGCAATCAACTGAAGCAGCATTTACGGCGTCGACATTGTGACTAACTACTAGTACCTCACTGGATGGTATAAATACATGAACTCATTCATAATAATTTAAAGATCTTAAAAGCAATATGTTGACTTTATGTGATAAAAAATACATATTTATTCATTTGTATTTGTCACTAATTTAAGTTACCGAAAAACGCAATTGAAGTTTATACTTAGTTCGTGAAATGCAGACGTCCAGGTACTTAAGAAATAAACGGTGGGTGTGTGTTTTTACAGTCTGTTCATAAGTGACAAGAACACGCCTTGTTTCCTGCATTGTATTTTACGATATAGCTGATAAACAGCGACTGTTTAAACGTTTCTCAGGTCAGCATTTGTGCGCGAGTGTCTTGTGGTAGTACATACAACTGTTACTTCGTGGTCATAGGCCGGGTGTTACTAAATGTATTGTAAGTGTTATAAACACAAACACTGAATTACTGATACTTAAAGCGGCAATAGCTATATTTACCGATATTTCTTCACAGACTGAAAAAATATTTCCTGCGTCATTAGTGTAAATTTGTAATGGCCATCGCCAAAATATGGACACCGAAGGCATCATGGCATAGTACGCTACTACCAACGTTGTACATTAAATTACTTGTAAGTAAAAAACTGCAATTGTGACTAATATAATATTTCGGTAAGATTTGGTCAATATTGACACACAAAACATAGCTTACTAATACTTTATTTTCACTTGGAATTAATTTTAGCTATTTTCGCTGAAGGAATGATTCAGTGAAAATAAAATTTCTTATATTTTACATTCAACTTGTCAAAAATCAGTGAAAATAAATTTCATACAAAACACCCAAAAAGTCTTTTCAGTGAAAATTAATTCCAGCCAAAATAAAGTATTTTAAATTATATTATACCAGTATATTGATGGTGTTAATCCATTGATTTGATTGGTCCAAACACAAAATTTGCATATGCAATCCATGGTATATTGGCTGATAATGCCCGGCTAAAGTGGCCCTGGAACATGAATTGACTACAGGTTTAATACGGAAATACATAAAACCGGTATTATTTGATTTTTAGGGAAATATAGTGGTTGAATTTTAGAAGAATATTGAAAAAAATACTGAATTAAAAACAACTGAAAAGTTATATAACTATAATATTGCTTTTTGTAAATGTTGGGATCCAAGTTGTGAGCGTCGGTCGTTGGGTGATTGTCGTTCGCCACACAAACCTAAACCACCGTCCCTTAACACCGTGAGGTGCCTACACGAACGCCAGAACGCTATGTTCTCAGTGTTGTTACTTTGAGATGGAATGCGAACTTCCAACAAAGAAAACATGATCTTTAAGTACAAGATATAATTGAGGGATTTATTGACATAAAAATGCAAAAAACTATGAGTCACGGGCAAAAATGTATGCCACCAATAACAACCGGTGTCCGGTTGCGGCAGCTGACAAAATTGCAGTGCACCCGGGTAATTGCCATCTGTTTAAAAAAACACGGGACAACGCAGGATTCGACGACGATATATGGTATTGTAATTCTTCACTATGTGTAAATAAATTACATGAGATGATGAAGGTAATTTCGAAAGCTACAGATTTGTGCCGAGTGTACACCAACCACTGTATTAGCGACGGCGTGCAAACTCTTTTGGCCGGAGTTGAGACAAGGCATATCATGTACGTGTCACAAAATTGATGCGAAAATCCGATCTTACACCATCAAACTTACCCCAGAACAACGACAAAACTTGTCAGTCATACTGTCACAAAACTTTGGTTATACCAAAGATATCCAGGTCAGATGTTGGAACTGAGGTCGCTGTGCCGGTCGCCGTACGTGATACACCGCGTCCCGCCGCGTACCGCTGAACGTCAAATATCCACAGTTACAAGTATTATGATGAGTCACAAAACCGGTATATTTCACAACTGTACTTTCAATGGGCAAATTACAGTCCAAATTGTACAAAAACCGGAATGAAAACGTGGAAAATCCGTTGTTTAAATGATCCAAACTGTACACGACCCTGTATTTCAAATCGCGTTGTGCGTCAGTAAAAGGTCAGAAAGGTCATCCTTTGTTATGCTAATTTGTGTGTTTACGCTGCTCTATTCAACGTGGATATGTTTTTTTCATGTGGAATAAAAATTAGTTTGTATTCAATTTGAACTGTGTTGCGCATGTAATTTTTGTATGCATTCAGCGTACAACTACATACTATTCTTATAAATATTCATGTTCAAGGGCCATAATCATGATCTTTTAGTAGATGAAAGTAAACTCTTTTTTTACAAGTTTTATCGAATTGTCAATATACTGGTATAATATAATAGCAATAACCCCCGCCGAAGTTGGGTATACCACTTGATATTGCACCATTCACTCCATATATGCACTCGCCTGTGGCTCGTGCATATATGTCGTGAATTGTGCAATATCTCGTGGTATACCCGCCTTCGGCGGGGGTTATTGCTTAAGTATACGATACCGGCGTTGTATATTGAATCACTTGTTCGGGTCACCAGAGGGCGCCTTCCATTGAAATCCAGTTTTGTCAAGCGAACCCTAAGTACGCTATAACGCAGTGTCGAGGGACTGTGGTTATAAGAAGACAACTTACACGGGCTCCTGTTCGAAAGGTCAACTACGTTGTTATCTTGAGAGGCTAAGCCTCTCTTTGACGGCCTCTCGCTGGTGATCTTCAATAATGTTATGCGTCTTGTGATATGCTGTTCATCGATCATCACGTGACCAGACCTGTAGTGTTATATTAGTCTTGTAAAGGGTTACTTTTACCCATGCAATTGTGTCTAAAATATTAGGTCATCATTATGTGACTATATTAAAACACAAAAATGTTCAAAATCACAGCTATTGCCGCTTTCAAGTACGGCCACGAGGACGCTAACGGTAGTTAACTTAAAGTTCGGTCACACTTCTATTCATATGCAGTGTAATTGCTACAGAGAATAATTGTACATAACTTACAAACCAACATTTTCTTACTGTAACGTGTCTTGTAAATGGTTATTTGAAAATCAGACAATGCATCTAGGACTGTGTATAGTTGTCACCATGGGGATTACCAACAACATCAGCCACGCTATCACACTGATGTATGTTAATTCGATTGTCACGTGGTTCTGATCATTGAATTATTCATGAGTAGACGATAAAGCGTACAATAAATATTTTGTATTTATTTAAAATCAACTATAAACGCAAATTGCTGAATAGTTTTAAATTTTTTATCATGTGGTATGAGTTAGAATCACTCGAAAATGTGTGTTTACAAGTATAAACACTCAATCTCGCTCGGAGTTTTGTAAATCGCATTCTACTCTGATCGAAACTGGATTTAGTAATGAAAACACGACGAATCGTTCCAACCTCCAATGTTATTGTACTATATGCCTCTTCAAATAACCATAACTGCCCCGAAATTAAAATTGGGGAGATGGCACTGGAGGGGCAAAGTTAAAGTTAGGTTTACAGTTATGAATAGGGGGAGGGGGGCTAACTCTTACCCACATCAAACCACCTAGTGAATGCTACAATTGGTCAGTGGCGTGAGTTACATAACGAATAAACACCAATTATACGCTAATCTGAAAAACGCATATGATTTGTTATTACTTGGCTAATGAGTTACGGTCGTATCTCCCACGTCTGGACAAACAACTTGAATTCAACTCGTTCACTGCCAAGTTACCTATAACGAACATTGAGCCGAATCCATGTTACGAACAACCTTAAACATATCTTATTGAACCAACGTCGTTATGTACACATTCACAAATATCTTCAAAATATATTCACAATATAGTGTTCATAGTAAAGAAAATAACAAAATACAGCAAAGCATCATGGGTATTTTCTAGTTAACTACTCACGAAATGAAGAGTGGCATAGCCTTCCAAATTATAACATACATAATAAACAGTACACACTTCTATTCACAACTTTCATTCAATTCAAAAGGTTATAGTTTTGGTGTATTGAAAACTGACTATTGAAATTGGCATAACAAACGTGGGCACATTTCTTACGCCAAAGGTCAGACCTCAGACGACTCAAACAGGCTAACAACGCGGTATTCTTTTTCATCTAATTCGCTTCAAGTTAACACGGAAATGAACGCAATTATGACGTGTGATGTTTACACATGAATTTTCACACTGCACCAAAGTACTGTAAATCATATATTTTCAGTGACATTTAATTTCACTAGTTTGATGTTTTGAGCTTATTCACCGTATTTTAATTTCATGAATTTGGCAATCCCATATTTCTATTAATTGTCTAAGGTCAGAGTTGGACATTACATCTCTAAGATTATCCTAACTACTATATATACTAAGCGAATCGATGATAAAATTGAAAGATTTATAGAAATATCTCCTAAACCAATCCGTTACACGCCCCGACACTTCTTACGAATATGGTTGTCTCCAGTTCTGTATGCGTTGGGTTTGAACGCACGTCGCGGTTTGGAGTTCAATGAAACACTTCCATATTTTGACGTTGGTGGCGCCCGTCCGTTCAACAGTCGACATACCCATGGCTGATGGCTCTAATGTTCCAGAGTATACCGCTTATTTTTGCAAGATTTTTATTTCATGTTCCCCAGATTTGTTCAGCACCAAAGTCTAAACATTTACAGCGCACCTTAAAATACGTTTTGATACGGATTTCATTTGCGGTTCTTTAATACTACTTTGTCACGTGACCAATTGCTAACACCACCAATCATGCGGTTTCTGAAAATGATGTCATACAAGATGGATATGATAACACTATTCAATCCTGTGTACAGCTTGTTCTAATGCATGTCGCAGTGTGTCGTCGTCGCAAACATACATATTTAAAGTGCGGTGGTCGTCGCGCCACGCATGGGCGAGCCTGATATATTGGACTCACATAAACCATGGAAGTAAAAAAAATAGGCAGTAAATTAAACAAAATATAAATGAGTTCAATATTACCTCATTTTGAGTAAGTGGGTGGTTGTAGTTGCTATGGTACTTGACGGCTTACATGTGAATTATGGACGTGGACAATGTCAAGCATTTTAGCCAATCACTATTACATAATTGAATTTAGAATATAATATACCCTATACTCAAACAATAAGATCTTTGTACAAATTATGAAAATTTTACACCTTGTTCATGTCTACGAATTTACCTATTTTTATTTAAATTACATTATTACGAGAATAAAAACGATTGAAAACAAAAATACCCCTTGCCGAAAATACCTCTCTTATAATATTTTGAGTTTATATATATTTTTAAATCTGAATGTAAAAACAAAGAAAACCCCAACATCCTGCAAGAGGGCCCCAGACAGCACAGGCATATTGTAAGCGAAGTTTAACCAAGCCATTTATTGTGTACTACCATAAATACCTTGTTGTTTAGATAGATAGAATTTTTGTTTATGTGTTGTATTTTTGGTCCGTACCGTGCCATCCATTGAAAACAAATTAACAACGGGAGCCTGAGGGCGTCTACCAGGTTTCCTGACAGCACAGTTCAAAGGTCAAAAGAAACCACCTATACAAAAGAATACATTGGGCATGGCGTAGTGGAGAATGCTTTCGCCGAGTACTAGAAAAGTAATCAGTGTTTGTGACAAAGACTCAAATAGACAATTGATGCCAAACCTATAAACAAATATGATAAACATTTTGTTAATTACTTTTTTGGTCGTGGCTGTACAGTCAGGTAAGTGTAGGCCGCCATAGTTCGGACGTATAAACTATAACGCTACGCTATGAAGCCTATGAAGACAGATTATCATAATACGCCTACTTCTACGAAATAAATTGTAACGTGAAATGGTGAAATCTGATATTTTGTCATATAACCTGATTATTGATAATTTTCTACAAGAGAATTTAGCTGTGACTGATACTATAGAAAATTTCGACTTTTTGCTTTCGTTTTGTAGTGTTGTTTTGACCCCGCCTTATGCATGTACGTGGTCTGATAATAATGCTTCGTCTTTGATCAATGCAAGGACCAGCATATTTGTCTGCCTACCACCTGTTAATGTTTAGTCAGGCCAAATAACACAAATTGCTTCCAGTAACAGTCTAACTGTAGGTAGCAGGAATTTTTATATTACTTTATTTTTTTCATTTTATTTTTTTCTAATGAATTGTACACTTAGGTTTTTGTGAGAACAGAATTATGCTTTAAGTATACGGATGTGAAAAAATGAAATCTCATTTAATTTTTCAGAATATATTTCCCTAATGCAACTAAGTGCTAGTCCTTTACTACATAGAATGTAGAATGTTTGTATAGAAATAAATAATTTTGAGCTCATTTGCATATTAGTATTATGACACTTTAATTGAGGTTAAGAGACAACACAACATAAAACATTACAAACAATCTAGTTTTAAAAACATAGCAATTTATATCTTAGAAATAACACATGCATAGAGCACATCAAAGTACTGATCACCGAGTTCTAGCTAGAATACAGATGATTAAAATAGCACAAATTTTGTCTTTCTGCACAAAGTCTTGGAATGGAATGAGTTACAAACATTCCACTTGTGCTACCTTCTCACTCCAATGCAAAATGTGTTGTTGTATGAGATTTTCCATGGTATACTGACCATAACTGTGAACAATACATATTGAATATTGTGTAAAATAATGATATACTAACATTGGTACTACAATCATTAAGTGAAGGTATTTGCTCTTGTATGAAACATAGTTTACTACCATTAAAACATGTGAAAAATTGATCAGAGTAAATCATTAAAAAAAATTTTGTTTGATGATTCACATACATATAAGTCATTATTATACATCTGTCACTGTAACGCTATAATTTACAGCGTGCCATAATTTACGGTATTTTACAGGGTATTTTCATCCTACCATATAAAGAAATGCGATTCACTGATTCTGTTTTAAACTTTTTTGAATTTCGGCATTCCTATGATGTATGCTTGGAAGGAAAAGATGTATAATAATAAGGTTATTACGAGAATACCTCAAAGTATGCTCTCAGACAGTACATCGTGCGTCGGTCGATACTCCAGCTGTACTGTCTTCATGCATACTTCATAATAACCTTATATTCATATTAAAGTTTTTACAAAGAAAGAAGAACGTGTTTTCAAGAAAATATATGCAAAATAATCCAATAAGCCGCCATTGAAAAAGTTTTCAAAGGACTCTGTGTAAACACATTATTCCATGGTAACTTATACTAATATTAAAAATTATTCATTTTTTCATGACAGACATATGTAGCTCTTGTAACACTGTATATCAGTTTTTTAGCATAGGGAGGGCACCAAACAAAACAATGTTTCTCTCATAGAAACCAATTATTCAAAACCTAAATTTCTATTCAGTTTGCCAATTCAATAGAAACTATATGCCTGTACTTAATAAATATATGATTTTGTTACGTCAATACTTGTATTCTCCTATTTTATTGTTTTAGTAGATAGCCTATTTTTTTAATTGATAGCACAGTTCTATTTGTAGCATACATGTATCTACAGACAAATTTCTGAATTTTAAACTTATTATCGTTGTAGATTCATCAAATAGATGACCCCCTAGGTTGATCATTATTGGCTTTGCCATAAATAGTTACAAATTTTGGCATGCCTATAATAAATTAATATGTAGTTATGATGTATACTCAAGTTTGTAGTTATTAATTTGCTTACATTTTTTAATAGTTAATAGTTTAATTATTATCTTGCTTGGTGTTTAACTATATTTATGTCATGTGGTACCAACTTATATATTACGAAAAGTCAGTGGTGCGTACTCCATCTCCAACACATTGAGCATTGCGGGCTAACTGTATTGCTATATTTTGACTACGTCATTTTATGATTATAGGGGTTGACCATTAGAAACTCAAAAGGGGTTCCTCCGGGAAATATGACAGAAAAATACATCGGTTTATAAAAAGAACTCCTACACGTGATAGTGATAGAAACATTAACTGTACTAACTGTATACCCGGTAATTTAGCTTTCAGCATCCTAAAACCCCCCAAAAAATTAGTTCAAAACTAAGTGAACGAAAATAAATCATTTTTCTATTTCCCTTCTTGTAAAACCACTTGTTTTCACTGACATTTAATTTCACTATTTATCAGCAAAAATTAAAACCCAGTGAATAATTAAATGCATTTCAGTATATTTATATACCAAGAGTTTCTCATAGATATCCCTTTTGGATTTAGTATGACTGACCTGTCAAAATGATCACTCTTAGACCTATAATGTGCATATTTGTCATCCATTTTGTACTTATAGTGAAAAACTGGTAGCATATGTATGTTTTATGTACTCTTATAATATGGTGAATGTGAAGAGATTTCAACACAAAGTAACATGTAGGAAAAGAGTTTTTCCTGATATGCTAGTGACAATTCTCTATTAAATGTGTAGGTAATAATTTTATTCCTGTTAAATCCAGAACCACCTGCATTCAGATTAGCCAGTTACTATGGCAACCACATGGTGCTACAAATGGAACCACATCAGTCAATTATCTGGGGATATGGAGAAGAAAATGCAGACATTGAAGTGAACTTGAAAGGAAAAATATATACAACAACAACATACCAAGGTAAGGATAAGATTACACTGAATAATTTAACTATACACATCTACATGCAGCTGTATATAGGATTCAGTTTTTTTATTAGATTCGCTGTCGACTTTTTTGAGCGGGGCTTATCATATGAGTGATTGTCAACATTTTACATTCTTTTACTTCTTCTTGAAAACAACAAGCCTGAATGCTTTGATACTTAGTGTATATGTACCTTGGACAGACCTCTCCTAGATTTGTTCATTTCATGATGATATCCTCAATTCTCTAATTTTGATGAATATTTTTGGTAAAAGTGATATTTTCGACTTCTTGTTGAAAATCGCAAGTCTGATTGCTTTGATAGTGTATATATAGGTACTGTAGGTAGACCTCTCTCAGATTTGTTCATTTCGTGATGATATCTTCAATTCTCTAATTTTGATGAATATTTTTGGTAAAAGTGATATTTTCGACTTCTTGTTGAAAATCGCAAGTCTGATTGCTTTGATATTATATATATAGGTACTACAGGTAGACCTCTCTTAGATTTGTTCATTTTGTAATGATATCTTCAAATTTCTAATTTTGATGAATATTTTTGGTAAAAAGTGATATTTGATACTATACATATTGTTCATTTTCTAATGATATCTTTAGTTCTTTTATTAAAATGTGCATTGCTAACAGTTATCTCGGCCAAAAGGCTGCTTGTTTAATTTTAATTACATTTATATCTTGCTGTGTTTTCAGGTGTAGGGAATATTGGATGGGTATGGAAAGTGACATTAGATGCAATGTCACCCAGTGGTCCATTCAATGTTGAAATCACACATACCTATGATGAGGTAGTTGAAGGTATAACATTAGAAGATGTCTTGTTTGGTGATGTTTACCTTTGTAGTGGACAAAGCAACATGCTATTTACAGTCAGTAAAGTGAGTTACTTTCATTTTTATTCTATTGTCAAAGAGTTCAAACCTTTGTACTGTGACACACACCCAATTTACATAACAAAAAGATGGGGCATAAATAAAAAATATGTTCATTTGCTTTGATGAAATTAAAACTTTCAATGTGTCAACAAGTGTCATTATCTCCCATTATTTTGGCCTTTATAAAGGGCGGTCACTGGTCAAATCAGACAGCTATAGATGCCATGTCTTTATATACAGGTCACTTAATAAATAAATTGCATTGAGACTGCTCAAAGCTGGTCACTATGGGCAGGTGCCCGTTTTTATAATTGATGAACATATTAAAAAAAATATATTAAAGCAACCACTAGTCATGATGGAGGCAATATGGTACAATGGTTACCATGAGAATAACAACCGTATCTGTGTTTGGGCAAGGTACTGACTACCTGTATATCTCAACCGTATCTGTGTTTGGGCAAGGTACTGACTACCTGTATATCTCAACCATATCTGTGTTTGGGCAAGGTACTGACTACCTGTATATCTCAACCGTATCTGTGTTTGGGCAAGGTACTGACTACCTGTATATCTCAACCATATCTGTGTTTGGGCAAGGTACTGACTACCTGTATATCTCAACCATATCTGTGTTTGGGCAAGGTACTGACTACCTGTATATCTCAACCATATCTGTGTTTGGGCAAGGTACTGACTACCTGTATATCTCAACCATATCTGTGTTTGGGCAAGGTACTGACTACCTGTATATCTCAACCATATCTGTGTTTGGGCAAGGTACTGACTACCTGTATATCTCAACCATATCTGTGTTTGGGCAAGGTACTGACTACCTGTATATCTCAACCATATCTGTGTTTGGGCAAGGTACTGACTACCTGTATATCTCAACCATATCTGTGTTTGGGCAAGGTACTGACTATCTGTATATCTCAACCATATCTGTGTTTGGGCAAGGTACTGACTACCTGTATATCTCAACCATATCTGTGTTTGGGCAAGGTACTGACTACCTGTATATCTCAACCATATCTGTGTTTGGGCAAGGTACTGACTACCTGTATATCTCAACCATATCTGTGTTTGGGCAAGGTACTGACTACCTGTATATCTCAACCATATCTGTGTTTGGGCAAGGTACTGACTACCTGTATATCTCAACCATATCTGTGTTTGGGCAAGGTACTGACTACCTGTATATCTCAACCATATCTGTGTTTGGGCAAGGTACTGACTACCTGTATATCTCAACCATATTTGTGTTTGGGCAAGGTACTGACTACCTGTATATCTCAACCATATCTGTGTTTGGGCAAGGTACTGACTATCTGTATATCTCAACCATATCTGTGTTTGGGCAAGGTACTGACTACCTGTATATCTCAACCATATCTGTGTTTGGGCAAGGTACTGACTACCTGTATATCTCAACCATATCTGTGTTTGGGCAAGGTACTGACTACCTGTATATCTCAACCGTATCTGTGTTTGGGCAAGGTACTGACTACCTGTATATCTCAACCATATCTGTGTTTGGGCAAGGTACTGACTACCTGTATATCTCAACCATATCTGTGTTTGGGCAAGGTACTGACTACCTGTATATCTCAACCATATCTGTGTTTGGGCAAGGTACTGACTACCTGTATATCTCAACCATATCTGTGTTTGGGCAAGGTACTGACTACCTGTATATCTCAACCATATCTGTGTTTGGGCAAGGTACTGACTACCTGTATATCTCAACCGTATCTGTGTTTGGACAAGGTACTGACTACCTGTATATCTCAACCATATCTGTGTTTGGGCAAGGTACTGACTACCTGTATATCTCAACCATATCTGTGTTTGGGCAAGGTACTGACTACCTGTATATCTCAACCATATCTGTGTTTGGGCAAGGTACTGACTATCTGTATATCTCAACCATATCTGTGTTTGGGCAAGGTACTGACTACCTGTATATCTCAACCATATCTGTGTTTGGGCAAGGTACTGACTACCTGTATATCTCAACCATATCTGTGTTTGGGCAAGGTACTGACTACCTGTATATCTCAACCATATCTGTGTTTGGGCAAGGTACTGACTACCTGTATATCTCAACCATATCTGTGTTTGGGCAAGGTACTGACTACCTGTATATCTCAACCATATCTGTGTTTGGGCAAGGTACTGACTACCTGTATATCTCAACCATATCTGTGTTTGGGCAAGGTACTGACTACCTGTATATCTCAACCATATCTGTGTTTGGGCAAGGTACTGACTACCTGTATATCTCAACCATATCTGTGTTTGGGCAAGGTACTGACTACCTGTATATCTCAACCATATCTGTGTTTGGGCAAGGTACTGACTACCTGTATATCTCAACCATATCTGTGTTTGGGCAAGGTACTGACTACCTGTATATCTCAACCATATCTGTGTTTGGGCAAGGTACTGACTACCTGTATATCTCAACCATATCTGTGTTTGGGCAAGGTACTGACAACCTGTATATCTCAACCATATCTGTGTTTGGGCAAGGTACTGACAACCTGTATATCTCAACCATATCTGTGTTTGGGCAAGGTACTGACTACCTGTATATCTCAACCATATCTGTGTTTGGGCAAGGTACTGACTACCTGTATATCTCAACCATATCTGTGTTTGGGCAAGGTACTGACTACCTGTATATCTCAACCATATCTGTGTTTGGGCAAGGTACTGACTACCTGTATATCTCAACCGTATCTGTGTTTGGGCAAGGTACTGACTACCTGTATATCTCAACCATATCTGTGTTTGGGCAAGGTACTGACTACCTGTATATCTCAACCATATCTGTGTTTGGGCAAGGTACTGACTACCTGTATATCTCAACCATATCTGTGTTTGGGCAAGGTACTGACAACCTGTATATCTCAACCATATCTGTGTTTGGGCAAGGTACTGACTACCTGTATATCTCAACCATATCTGTGTTTGGGCAAGGTACTGACTACCTGTATATCTCAACCATATCTGTGTTTGGGCAAGGTACTGACTACCTGTATATCTCAACCATATCTGTGTTTGGGCAAGGTACTGACTACCTGTATATCTCAACCATATCTGTGTTTGGGCAAGGTACTGACTACCTGTATATCTCAACCATATCTGTGTTTGGGCAAGGTACTGACTACCTGTATATCTCAACCATATCTGTGTTTGGGCAAGGTACTGACAACCTGTATATCTCAACCATATCTGTGTTTGGGCAAGGTACTGACTACCTGTATATCTCAACCGTATCTGTGTTTGGGCAAGGTACTGACTACCTGTATATCTCAACCATATCTGTGTTTGGGCAAGGTACTGACAACCTGTATATCTCAACCATATCTGTGTTTGGGCAAGGTACTGACTACCTGTATATCTCAACCATATCTGTGTTTGGGCAAGGTACTGACAACCTGTATATCTCAACCATATCTGTGTTTGGGCAAGGTACTGACTACCTGTATATCTCAACCATATCTGTGTTTGGGCAAGGTACTGACTACCTGTATATCTCAACCATATCTGTGTTTGGGCAAGGTACTGACTACCTGTATATCTCAACCATATCTGTGTTTGGGCAAGGTACTGACTATCTGTATATCTCAACCATATCTGTGTTTGGGCAAGGTACTGACTACCTGTATATCTCAACCGTATCTGTGTTTGGGCAAGGTACTGACAACCTGTATATCTCAATCATATCTGTGTTTGGGCAAGGTACTGACTACCTGTATATCTCAATCATATCTGTGTTTGGGCAAGGTACTGACTACCTGTATATCTCAATCATATCTGTGTTTGGGCAAGGTACTGACTACCTGTATATCTCAACCAAGTAGCAAATTTGAACCTAGTATCTTTGGCGCTTAAGGTAGATAGTCTTTTTGCTAAGATAATGTTGATGGTTGCAACCAAAAGAATAACTATCAATATCTATCAAACCTAGATATTTGAAGAAAGCATTTTGCCTGAAATTCTCAAAAACACTTTGTTGTGTGGACTGTGATACACGAGTAATACAAATGTTAAAAAATACACCAATGTAAAGACTACATCATAAAGTATAAATTATTGTTTACATCATTTCTAAAATGATAACAGTTTCTTACCAATTGTTAGTGTCACTGTAAGATAGCATCTATTATTTTTGTGGTGTTTTAGAAAATACAGGAGCACATATACTCACAAAATTAAAATACAAAAAAGATAATATTTTCAACAATCAGAAATATTTTGACTAATCACAAAATTGTAATTTTTTTGTTTTCTAAGATTTTGATTAATCTAAGATTAGGTTTGACTCCAATTTAGATTTTAATAAATGGAAGAATCAAATCATCACACACTATCATTTTCTACTGTGACATACATGTACACATAAAAACAATGGAAGAATCAAATCATCACACACACTATCATTTTCTACTGTGACATGCATGTACACATAAAAACAATGGAAGAATCAAATCATCACACACACTATCATTTTCTACTGTGACATACATGTACACATAAAAACAATGGAAGAATCAAATCATCACACACACTATCATTTTCTACTGTGACATACATGTACACATAAAAACAATGGAAGAATCAAATCATCACACACACTATCATTTTCTACTGTGACATACATGTACACATAAAAACAATGGAAGAATCAAATCATCACACACACTATCATTTTCTACTGTGACATACATGTACACATAAAAACAATGGAAGAATAAAATCATCACACACACTATCATTTTCTACTGTGACATGCATGTACACATAAAAACAATGGAAGAATCAAATCATCACACACACTATCATTTTCTACTGTGACATACATGTACACATAAAACAATGGAAGAATCAAATCATCACACACACTATCATTTTCTACTGTGACATACATGTACACATAAAAACAATTTATTTTCCAAGATTCTAACAGCATGGCTTAATTAGTATTCAGTTATTACAGGGAGTTGGACAAACGTATGTATTTTAATAAATTATTAAATAATAAATATATAACTTTTCTTTTACCCCCCCCCTTCCTGGTATCGATTTTTCAAGTAATCACTGATCTTTGTTTATACCACTCTTTACTTTATCACAATTTTTGTTACGCGCTAATGTTATTTGCAAATTTTAACGCGCGATGTAGACACAGTATAACACAGTGTTCTTTGATGATAAGGTGAATGCCAATATAAACCAATCGAAAAACTGCATGATACAATCAAATCTTTTGCCACCTTTGAAATATCGACAATTACAAAGAACACATTGTGTGGAGATGACTAGCACTTTTTAAAAAGTAAAATGAGTATGGAAAGGGTTTTAACAACTTTCATGATAAAAGCAAATGAAATGTATTTACCTATGCACACAATAAATATGCAAATTTTGTGAATCTTACTAATTCAATCGCATTCATAATAATTTTTTGTTTTTTGGCTATGAGATAATGCAAGTGATTCTGTTTCAACAAAAATGTTTCTTTCTGACAAAAATGATACACTATGTATGTAATCAACTGTTTTTTGTAATGAATGATTTTTTACTCAAGCAGTACAACATTTCCACATATTTTTTTATTCTGAAAACTCAACCGATTTTCAAAACTAATTATTTAAAAGTGGGCAAAATTTTCACAGTAACCAGAATGTTTCATTACTTCATTATATTATTTCAGGTGTTCAATGCAACCATGGAAGCTCTGTTATCTTACGAATATCCGCATATCAGATTATTTACTGCTGATTTGATTGAGTCTGATACACCACTGTATGACTTGAAATCAGTAGCAGAACCTTGGTCTGTCCCATCACCTGGTAAGTAACACATCTTACCCTGGTCTGATTTGAATATCTGTAAACTCATAGTTGCTGTAGACATAGAAAGTAAAGTATGCAAATAACACCGAATAAATGGCAAGGTAAATACTACGTCAAATCATAGTAAACATGTACTGTGTGCGTGACTTTAACCAGCGCGTACGGCACCTAATTGCCTAGCCTCACATGTGGCACGGATCGCGTAGACTGGTTTCATGCTCTCTGCAAGGAATAAGGTTATTAAGCATCCTTTTATGGGGATGCCCAGTGGCCGAAGAGAAGACATGTTGTTACGTGAAGCGAGCGCCTGTTCGAGTCAAGCACGCAGTACATGTTTACTATGATTTGATGTAGTATTTACCTTGCCATTTATTCAATGTTATTTGAATGTTTTGAATATGAACTCTAAATTATGCTCGCTGTGTTTTAGAAAATGTGAAATATCTTGGCTATGATGTCTGGCTAAGGTATTTGTTCAGGATGCACCAGGTTTCACAGTATCAGCATGTAATTAAGTTTGATTATTATAAGCATTTGTTTGGGTTAACAGAAAACTTATTTGGTTACTTAATTATTGTGTGTTTCAGATACTGTTGCACATGGTGCTAAGCTGTATTTCTCTGCTGTATGTTGGTTCTATGGTAGGAATCTCTATGACCATCTAAAATATCCAATTGGTTTAATTGCAAGTAGTTGGGGTGGCACACCAATTGAGGCTTGGTCATCTCCGGATTCTTTGAAGGCATGTAATAGGACAGAAACTGACTCAAAAATCAGGTAGGCGTAACGTTTTTTTATTATTCTTTGTGCATGGTTATCCCATATTACATCTGTCCATGTAACGCCAGTATTTTCATCCTACCATACCAAATATGGAAAGATTGCACACCATTCTATGAGTATATAGTATTCATTAGATTAGATGAAACTTGGTACGTAGATATCATAGAAAATGCACAGAAGATTATGTTTAATATCTGTGCATATTAATTACCTAATGTGCATAATTGGTAATTTTTTGGCTTTTCCGCTGACATTTAAAGTACTAATCATTACATGTGGTACATATATACTCTAGGACTATGCAATAACAATTTTTTTAAATAAAAATCTGTGCATATTAATCACCTAATTTGAATGATGAGTAGAGATTTTTTGGCTTTTCCATCAATATCTCAGTAATGTTTACCTAATTTACCATCACATATTAATGAAACTTGATACATAATTAGTTTAGTGTTGAAACCTATGCATAATAATTGCTTAATTTGCATAATAATTAATCTTTTTTTTCAAAGACCAGTAAATGCATTTTAATAAGCCTTGGTATATAAATTGAAATTTGAGCATAATCTTCGCATTTCATTGAAATTTGAGCATAATCTTCACATTTCATTGAAATTTGAGCATAATCTTCACATTTCATTGAAATTTTATTCATAGATGCTTTGAGGTAATTCACAGTCGTGATTAGTTCAATAATAAAAAACATGAATATTGATTATCTAATTATTATTAGCTAATTGCTGTATCTCAAAAAATAAGATTTAAAATCAACTTGTGGTAGAAGTGCTTTGGAATAAATTAGATTGAAACTACAGATGTTAAATCAAATGTATAAACGTCAATAATGTGGATCACATTGTTTTCATGTTGTACATCACCAATAGCAGACAAGTATTAGTTGCCAAGCTTCTTTTTATCATATATCTTCAATAATCTCAGCACACGGGAGTTCTTTCTAAGCTTGTTTTGATTATTAACTTTTTGTTAATTTATCCATTATCTGGCATCAATTTATACAAATTTACATTTAGAGCTAGACCATGTATATACATATATATATTTATTCATATAAACTCGTGTATCATATATGTGCTCTTTCTGGGCTAGCTTTCTTTGAATTTGAATGTTACTGACCCTAACCCTAAATCAAGCACGATTTTGTGCACAAATATCTAATATGGCTGCATGTGCATGGATCAGGGTCCACAATGATGTCAATATGTCTTTGTTTTGTTAATTATAATTGAGTTCTGTGTTACAATTACAGTTTGTCTGAGAATATGAGTGATATATTTGGATATGGTATTAGAGGGCCAACCAACCATAGTGTATTATGGAATGCTATGATACACCCATTTGTGAATCTTACCATAAAAGGAGCTATATGGTATCAAGGTAAGTGAGTTTGAACTCACATCCAACCATAGTGTATTATGGAATGCAATGATACATCCATTACTGAATATTACCATAAAAGGAGTTATATGGTATCAAGGTAAGTGAGTTTGAACTCACATCCAACCATAGTGTGTTATGGAATGCTATGATACATCCATTACTGAATATTACCATAAAGGAGCTATATGGTATCAAGGTAAGTGAGTTTGAACTCACATCCAACCATAGAATAGAATAGAATTCTTTATTAATACCGTAAAGATAATGTGACATTTATTTAATAAGTTTTTACATAGTTGAGCGGACATAAAACTATCCATGAATAGTAAGACAATTTACAATATGTAGGAATATGGCATATGTTGTTTATTTATGCCGGTAATGTATTTCTTATGTTGTAACACTGTTTGATGTACTTGATGGTTACTTTGATTAGTGAAGTGTTCTTATTACTCATTATTTGTATGAATTTAGTATTGTTTGTCATATCTTGGAATCCATATATACAGGATTTGGCTGTTGAATATAGAATGTCTCTGTTGTTTGCATATAAGGTGCATTCTGTTGTGAAATGTTCATCTTCAATTTTGAGACAGTTTTGACAAATTCTGCTTTGTAGTGGTATTTTAGGTTTTTGATGGCGACCAGTTTCAATTTTCAGTTTGTGGCCACTCATTCTAAATCTTGCAAGTGTCCCTATTGCTTTTCTGTCATTGAGTTTTTGTAAATAGGTTTCCTGTTGGAAGTTATTTTTGAATAATTTAAAAGTCCTTAGTTTTGAATCAGTACTGTTCATGTTAGACATCCATGTATTTGTATAGTGTTCCTTACATAATTCTTGAAAGTGCTCTTTTGTTGTTTGTATGTCAACAGGTTTTTTTCAAATCATGTAGTTTTGATAACCAACTGTTTTTCAACACTGTATTCTCCATCTCTTTAAGTGCATAATATGCTATGTTGTTTTCATCAATGGATTTTAGGTGTTTATAGTATCTGAGAGCTTTGTATTGAATGTTACATAACAGTGGTAGTCTCCCTGTATCCATTCTAACAGCTATGTTACTGGTAGTGTTATTTACATTTACTATATGTCTACAAAAATTTAGGTGGTATTTTTCTGTGCTAGTTTTATCCCATCTACTCCAGTTTGTGCATAGTCCCCATATTTCTCCAGCGTATGTTAAAATTGGCAGTTGAGTTGTTTCAAGTAATTTTGTTTTCAATTTTACATGGTTGTTGTTACTACCACTGAAAAGATGGAGTTGAGCCCTTTCAGTTTTCCTAGCCTTGTCAGATAACCTGTCCATTGTTGCATCCATTGAGCCATTTGTATTAAAAGTCACTCCAAGATATGTATAATGTGTTGTTTTTTCTAGTTCCTCATTCCCAACTTTGATATGCATCCCTTCTGTGTGGTGTCCATTTTTGGCAAATATAATTGATTTGGTCTTCTTAATGTTGATTTGTAATCCCCATTTATTCAGGTAGTTGTGGGTAGTATCCATCAATTGTTGTAGTCCTGGTGCACTCTCAGACATAAGTACAATATTATCTGCATATAACAGGCATGGGATTGACTTCTTGTTCAATGATGGTTGATTTAATGGTTGTTTGTTTAGTTCATTGATAAGGTCATTGATATAAATATTGAACAGTGTTGGGCTTAGGGGACAGCCTTGTTTCATTCCATTGTGTATATGGAATGGTGTTGTTATTCTGTCACCCAACTTTAGTTTGTATTTCTTATTGTTGTACATACTTTCAATTAACTTGTATAAGTTGCCATTATAGTGTATTATGGAATGCTATGATACATTCATTACTGAATATGTCACCGATTCACTAATTACTGTATCTTAGCAGACTAATACCTAGTATTGTCACTGATTCACCAATTACTGTATCTTAGCAGACTAATATCCAGTAATGTCACCGATTCATCAATTACTGTATCTTAGCAGAATAATACCTAGTAATGTCACTGATTCACCAATTACTGTATCTTAGCAGACTAATACCTAGTAATGTCACTGATTCATCAATTACTGTATCTTAGCAGACTAATACCTAGTAATGTCACTGATTCATCAATTACTGTATCTTAGCAGACTAATACCTAGTAATATCACTGATTCATCAATTACTGTATCTTAGCAGACTAATACCTAGTAATGTCACTGATTCATCAATTACTGTATCTTAGCAGACTAATACCTAGTAATATCACTGATTTATCAATTACTGTATCTTAGCAGACTAATACCCAGTAATATCACTGATTTATCAATTACTGTATCTTAGCAGACTAATACCTAGTAATGTCACTGATTTATCAATTACTGTATTTTAGCAGACTAATACCTGGTAATGTCACTGATTTATCAATTACTGTATCTTAGCAGACTAATATCTAGTAATGTCACTGATTTATCAATTACTGTATCTTAGCAGACTAATACCTAGTAATGTCACTGATTCATCAATTACTGTATCTTAGCAGACTAATACCTAGTAATGTCACTGATTCATCAATTACTGTATCTTAGCAGACTAATACCTAGTAATATCACTGATTTATCAATTACTGTATCTTAGCAGACTAATACCCAGTAATATCACTGATTTATCAATTACTGTATCTTAGCAGACTTATACCTAGTAATGTCACTGATTTATCAATTACTGTATTTTAGCAGACTAATACCTGGTAATGTCACTGATTTATCAATTACTGTATCTTAGCAGACTAATACCTAGTAATGTCACTGATTCATCAATTACTGTATCTCAGCAGACTAATACCTAGTAATGTCACTGATTCACCAATTACAGTATCTCAGCAGACTAATACCTGGTAATATCACTGATTTATCAATTACTGTATCTTAGCAGACTAATACCTAGTAATGTCACTGATTTATCAATTACTGTATCTTAGCAGAATAATACCTAGTAATGTCACTGATTCACCAATTACAGTATCTCAGCAGACTAATACCTGGTAATATCACTGATTTATCAATTACTGTATCTTAGCAGACTAATACCTAGTAATGTCACTGATTCATCAATTACTGTATCTTAGCAGGCTAATACCTAGTAATGTCACTGATTCATTAATTACTGTATCTTAGCAGACTAATACCTAGTAATGTCACTGATTCATTAATTACTGTATCTTAGCAGAATAATACCTAGTAATGTCACTGATTCACCAATTACTGTATCTTAGCAGACTAATACCTGGTAATATCACTGATTTATCAATTACTGTATCTTAGCAGACTAATACCTAGTATTGTCACTGATTCACCAATTACTGTATCTTAGCAGACTAATACCTAGTAATATCACTGATTCATCAATTACTGTATCTCAGCAGACTAATACCTTGTAATGTCACTGATTCCCCAATTACTGTATCTTAGCAGACTAATACCTAGTAATATCACTGATTTATCAATTACTGTATCTTAGCAGACTAATACCTAGTATTGTCACTGATTCACCAATTACTGTATCTTAGCAGACTAATATCCAGTAATGTCACCGATTCATCAATTACTGTATCTTAGCAGACTAATACCTAGTAATGTCACTGATTTATCAATTACTGTATCTTAGCAGACTAATACCTAGTAATGTCACTGATTTATCAATTACTGTATCTTAGCAGACTAATACCTAGTAATGTCACTGATTCACCAATTACTGTATCTTAGCAGACTAATACCTGGTAATATCACTGATTTATCAATTACTGTATCTTAGCAGACTAATACCTAGTATTGTCACCAATTCATCAATTACTGTATCTTAGCAGACTAATACCTAGTAATATCACTGATTCATCAATTACTGTATCTCAGCAGACTAATACCTTGTAATGTCACTGATTCCCCAATTACTGTATCTTAGCAGACTAATACCTAGTAATATTACTGATTTATCAATTACTGTATCTTAGCAGACTAATACCTAGTATTGTCACTGATTCACCAATTACTGTATCTTAGCAGACTAATATCCAGTAATGTCACCGATTCATCAATTACTGTATCTTAGCAGACTAATACCTAGTAATGTCACTGATTTATCAATTACTGTATCTTAGCAGACTAATACCTAGTAATGTCACTGATTTATCAATTACTGTATCTTAGCAGACTAATACCTAGTAATATCACTGATTCATCAATTACTGTATCTTAGCAGACTAATAATGTCACTGATTCATCAATTACTGTATCTCAGCAGACTAATACCTAGTAATGTCACTGATTCACCAATTACTGTATCTTAGCAGACTAATAATGTCACTGATTCATTAATTACTGTATCTTAGCAGACTAATACCTAGTAATGTCACTGATTTATCAATTACTGTATCTTAGCAGACTAATATCCAGTAATGTCACCGATTCATCAATTACTGTATCTTAGCAGAATAATACCTAGTAATGTCACTGATTCACCAATTACTGTATCTTAGCAGACTAATACCTAGTAATGTCACTGATTCACCAATTACTGTATCTTAGCAGACTAATACCTAGTAATGTCACTGATTCATTAATTACTGTATCTTAGCAGACTAATACCTAGTAATGTCACTGATTCATTAATTACTGTATCTTAGCAGACTAATACCTAGTAATATCACTGATTTATCAATTACTGTATCTTAGCAGACTAATACCTAGTAATGTCACTGATTCATTAATTACTGTATCTTAGCAGACTAATACCTAGGAATATCACTGATTTATCAATTCCTGTATCTTAGCAGACTAATACCTAGTAATGTCACTGTTTCATTAATTACTGTATCTTAGCAGACTAATACCTAGTAATGTCACTGATTCCCCAATTACTGTATCTTAGCAGACTAATACCTAGTAATGTCACTGATTCACCAATTACAGTATCTCAGCAGACTAATACCCAGTAACGTCACTGATTTATCAATTACTGTATCTTAGCAGACTAATACCTAGTCACTGATTCACCAATTACAGTATCTTAGCAGACTAATACCTAGTAATGGGTGCGCGAACTAATAGAGACCGCGAATTAATCGAGTTTTTACGATACTGTATCTTAGCAGACTAATACCTAGTAATGTCACTGATTCATCAATTACTGTATCTTAGCAGACTAATACCTAGTAATGTCACTGATTTATCAATTACTGTATCTTAGCAGACTAATACCTAGTAATGTCACCGATTCATCAATTACTGTATCTTAGCAGAATAATACCTAGTAATGTCACTGATTCACCAATTACTGTATCTTAGCAGACTAATACCTAGTAATGTCACTGATTTATCAATTACTGTATCTTAGCAGACTAATACCTAGTAATGTCACTGATTCCCCAATTACTGTATCTTAGCAGACTAATACCTAGTAATGTCACTGATTCACCAATTACAGTATCTCAGCAGACTAATACCCAGTAACGTCACTGATTTATCAATTACTGTATCTTAGCAGACTAATACCTAGTCACTGATTCACCAATTACAGTATCTTAGCAGACTAATACCTAGTAATGGGTGCACGAACTAATAGAGACCGCGAATTAATCGAGTTTTTACGATACTGTATCTTAGCAGACTAATACCTAGTAATGTCACTGATTCATCAATTACTGTATCTTAGCAGACTAATACCTTGTAATGTCACTGATTCCCCAATTACTGTATCTTAGCAGACTAATACCTAGTAATGTCACTGATTCACCAATTACAGTATCTCAGCAGACTAATACCCAGTAACGTCACTGATTTATCAATTACTGTATCTTAGCAGACTAATACCTAGTCACTGATTCACCAATTACAGTATCTTAGCAGACTAATACCTAGTAATGGGTGCGCGAACTAATAGAGACCGCGAATTAATCGAGTTTTTGCGATACTGTATCTTAGCAGACTAATACCTAGTAATGTCACTGATTCATCAATTACTGTATCTTACCTTACTAATACCCAATATTTTGACTGAGTTATCCGTTACGGTAACTTAACTTACTATAACTCAGTAATAATACATTCACAGGTGAAGCCAATACGTTTCCCGGTATAATACAGGATTCCTATTCATGTACCTTTCCTGCAATGATAGCTGACTGGAGAAACAAGTTTTACATTGGTACTGGTGGTACTACTGATAAACTCTTCCCATTTGGATTTGTACAGGTATACAGTTTACCATATATGACTGAACAAGTAATATTGATTATAAATTTTACACATACACCACTAATTTAGTCGATTGTATAAGTAAAATAATGTATCTTTGATAAATCCATTACAATTAATGAGTATCTTTGTCAATTGTTCAAAATGTTACAGTTTTTTACAGTGTTGCATATCTTGTTTATATTTATTTTTGTCAAACGTCAAAGTGTTTTATTTTTTTCAGCTTGGTACTGATAGCACTGATTCTACATTGGTTGATGGCTATCCTGCACTTCGTTGGCATCAGACTGCTGACTATGGTTATGTACCTAATGAGAAAATGCCAAATGTCTTCATGGCAGTTGCCATGGATCTAGGAGATCCTAAATCACCATGGGGAATGTTAGTAATGTGTACTTTAATTTTCTAATTGTTCACATAGTATAGATCACATTCCGTCCTATTCCATATCTTATACCATATTAATTCCAGAAGTTTGTTTGTCCCCATTTAGACGCAGTCCAAAAACGGGGACTTATGGATTGACCTCTGTGTGTCTGTTCATGTATATACATATATACCTATATCTTAGACATGCCTGGATTGATTACATTCAAACTTCACACAAACATAATACATATGTACATCAATTTGTTTCACGATCTAATTCAAGATGACTGAATGGAAGCCATTTTTGTGCTGAAAAAGCATCAAAAAACAAACATTTCTGTCATTCTGGAACCCGATCTTGGCTGTTTGCAGATGGATCTTGTTTAAACTTGATATATTCATTGGACATTATATGGGACATTCATCCATGTCTTTTTGTTTTTTCAGATCTGGTCGACTGGCAACCACTTTGTTTTAATGAATGCTATATCTCTGGCATGCTTTGACTGATTATGTTAAAATTTTGTGTATTTATTATACATAATGTCATAAATATACAGATGTATTCAAAATGGCCGACCAGTGGCCATTTTGTTTTTAATTATTGCTTTAATTATTATTTTAATTATCTCTCAATATGGACAAGTACTCGTTTGATGATTAGATACAAGTTGACTGAATGTCAATCATTTTAATATTTGTAAAATCAATCCATGCAGAAATCAGGTGAATGGCAGAAACAAATTTATTTGAAAAACCTCTTACAGACGCAAACAACTACTACAAAACTAATGAAATTACAGATTCAATATAATACAATTAAATAAACTACAAAATTGGGCAAGGAGCTGATATGTTTATGTTTCAACTACATATATATTACTATAAACAAAACTGTATATCTTACATTTTATAACTAACAGGGACTATGCCATGCATGGCTTGTTTATCATCCTTCATCCTGTTTTCAGCTTCATGGATTGCTGTTTATTTCACTTTCATGAACTGAATGTTTAGGTGTTTCTGATTTTTTGGATGACTATTCTCTTCAACGTTCTTTGCGGTTTTTTATATGGTTATTTATCTACATTATCAAAATATGCTGTGTGCTAGGGACTGCAACAATATGCAAACTATGCAGCTGAAATAATGGATCTCCCAAAATATAAATAGGACATCTCAGCATAGCATATATATCTTCACTTGTTATTCAGTGTAGCATACTTGTCAGTTGTTCTGTTTTGTTGATTATTTTTGTCATACATATGTTATGTGTTTTCGAACTTGTAAACTTTGTTAACTATATATATAGAAATATATGTAATATAGTTTCCAATCAAGATGCTAATCATTTATCAATGTAAATGACATGAACTCTGAGGACATTCATTAAAATTGTTGCAGATGATACAATTTCTGCAACAACTAACAGTGCCATAATAAGATATCAAATTAAAGATAATGTCATCAATTTTCTATTGGGATCTGCCACTTAATCTAAGACAATAATACAACAAACTATAATAAAAAAAAATAATAAAAAAATAATACAATAAACTCAATCAAGACAGCATTTTTCTGACACATCTGACAACTGAAGTAACACTGCTTGTCTCTTCTACATAATTTCGTCTGGTTTCACAGTTTATTTATCTCTAGACTCAGTCAAGAAATTTGATTTACACACATTATATAAAAAGGTAGCTATTGATATATGAATGTGCAATTAAGGACAATTAAGGTTATATAGTGCATGTGCGCCTTCTAAAGACCCTCCCTGCTTTAAAAGGCTGAACATGTTTGTGTCTTAATATCCATGCACAAGAGAGAGAAAAAAATCATTATTTACATATTTAGCATTGACGTAAATCACATACCAGCATAATTTGTATGATTGTATGAATCACAGAGAAAAACTAGACAGTGCTGTGCAACTAAATCAAGCCATTTGTACTTGATATTTGAGTGTGTCATTTAATAAGTGATCCCAGTGTAAGCCTATTTATTCATATTTTTTAACAACACTCTTGATAGTTATCAAACCAGATTTTTTGGTTCATGGACTAGTTTGAAGTAAAATCCAACATTGAATCAGAAAGCAGTCACTGTTGGTTCACCTAAGTTTATGTGAGCCAAAGGATTGTGGCTTACCTTTTAGGCTATAGCATATGTGCCAATATAGATAGTGGTTTACTATATAGTCGCAGAATTTCTTTTCCATAAGGGATTAAATATCTGTCTTGATGAATTGATGTTGCATTAAAGTAAAACATACACAAATAACAAAGTATGGTATTTGAACCATGCCATGACAAGAAAGCTAATACCAGCAGGTGTGATAAATTTATTGTCAAGATTCAACCTGAGTTAGGCTTGCATTCATTAGAAGTCCTATAGACTCAAAATAATTTTAGTGACATGAAGAAACTCCAACAGCAGACCTGATTAGTTGTGGATTGAAATCAATGCATATACTATAGTGAATACTATAGTATAATGATCAGCCAATGTTCAGAACTGATTAGGTTTTGGCTAAAATCAGTGTATATTACTTACCGGTACTCTAGTTTACACATAATAATAATTTTTCAGCGTTTCCATCGATATCTCAAAAACTAATATCCCATGTCTATGAAACTTAGTTCATAGATTCATGGGGATAATGTGATTAATTGAATTCATCACACATCATGTTGAATGTAATATACACTTAAATTATATTTTAATTATTTAAATGTATTTAAAGAATATCTTATAGATTTATATAATTAGCGAATTTGAGGACTTTATCATTTGGAATTGCACATTTTTTAACATATTTAAATTATACAACAAGTGTACATTCAAAAACTTCATTCTATTTTCTTTGCAGTGTACACTCAAGATACAAACAAGATGTCGGATATCGTTTATCATTGGCTGGAAAAGCAATAGCATACAATGAAAAATATGTCAATTATTCCGGGCCTTTCCCGAATGGTATAACAATACGTTCACTAGATGATGTTGCAATTGTTACATATGACAGTAAACATATCCAAGTGAACCACGATTCAGGGTTTGAAGTAAGTGCAATCTCCTTCATTGCATTGACCTCTAAAAGTGGCTTGACATAACTTAAAAAATAATATAAATAATGTTGTTTCCGGTGGTTAATTTTAATTGGTGATTACAATTAAATGTATATACCGGTATGTACACTCGTTGAAATATGGCAGAAGGCGATCAACAGTGATCAATATTCATATAAATTACGTACAGATGACTATACATACATTTGGAAAACAAATAATACTTCTTAACTTTGAATACATTTCTATACACATAAGTAGTTTGCGTTAATGTGTTTTTTCTCTAGGTGTGCTGTTCATCTACAAATAATTGTACATACTTATCAACTGATTGGTTAGCTGCCCCTATCACGTCCATCATTGGTACCAACGGAGTTCAAATCTCTACAAAGCACTGTAGTGGTGCTAAATTGCAAGCTATACGTTATGCATGGAGGGACTGTCCATGTGTTTACAAACAATGTACCATATATGACAAAGACAGCAACTTGCCAGCTCCATTGTTTGTGTTCTCACTCAAAGAAAAGATAGTAAAGTGGATCAATTAAGAGATTATATTTAAACTATATTTAATATTCGGTACAAATATTTTCTAACATTTATTATGTTGTCATTACTCAGTGTCATTTTTGATATGAATCTTGTGTAATTGGTATAACCAGTTTAAAACGCATTGTATGTTTACACAAAGTTAGAACTCTCCCTTCTTTCAGCATGGTCACTGCTCCTGAGACCATTACTTCAGTTGCCTTCATTTTATGACAAAATATTGCAATTCAAATGGTCAGTTGGATCTTGAATTGATTTATTTGTAATGTCACTAATGTAATGCTTTTTAACCTTATCTATTTTGATCACTTTAAAATCTTGATACTAGCATTGGGTTTGTAAGTTTAATTTCTTTTTGCTGTATTATCATATGCGATTATAATGATCTTGTTTTCAATGATCACAGACAATACACATTTCTAGAAATTTTATTCTATATTTTCACATTGGCTGATATTGGACCCTTGTGTGACTCAGATTACACTCATTGAAACTTGGCAACACTAGACAATCAAATTAGAGGTAAAGAAAATCTACAACCAACACAATAAAAGACACAAGTAATTTTATCACATTATGTAAACTATACACAGTAGCCGGAAATATTCTGTATTGTATAAATGATAATTTCGAACACTTAACATATCTGAGACATTCAGTTAACACAAGCAATAAACTGTAATTTACTAAATTAATTATCACTTTAATGAATATTTTATGAATTAAAAAAAATTATCCTAGCATATTAGCTATATATTCAGTTAGTATGCTGAATATATTTGTGTTCTACTGGTTGACTGATAAATCACATGGAAAATTGTTAATAATATGTAATATAAATATTGGTTACTATAGGCATGCATCGCAAACCATTGGGGATGGTCTGCAGTACTGAGTCCAGCTGGTGGATATGTGGCAGCAAGAAGGAAATTGAGTAACATGCTTGTTACATGGCATTCAAAAGTGTTCTAACCTCCAAGTAACTTTCTGAGAGCATGGAGAGACAATGGAGAGATGATAAATCTTTTCATCTCAGCCAAAAACCACTTCTTGTTCAGGCAGTGTTGCAGAAATAATGGTTACACTCAATAGTGTCATACTGATTTTGAACTAGCCAGTGAAACCGTGGTTTCCACTAGTTCTGTCACTTACAGTTACACCTGTCGGATGACACATCATTGCCACCCAAGACCACCCTGTGAATCTGGCACTGTTTTAATTAATGCTTGGATGCAACTAAGAAAGGTTTTCTAGCTGAGTGTCCAACAACATTGCCAGACCGCAATGGGAAATTATCCTGCGCTTTTACAAACATGCATGATGCATTTCCATGATTTCCCTAGTACCAGTAAAAAAAAATTAAGGTAGCGGGACTATTATTTGCATACTTGTTTTCATCTTCTAATTGTGACCAAATGACTACAAATAGACCCAGGAAAATATATATTTTTAG
Source organism: Saccoglossus kowalevskii (assembly GCF_978046115.1). NCBI lineage: Eukaryota > Metazoa > Hemichordata > Enteropneusta > Harrimaniidae > Saccoglossus > Saccoglossus kowalevskii. Next base: position 39,963,553 of record NC_140646.1, read on the forward strand.
AATCGCCAGACTTCAAGCTTTACAAAGGTGTGTTTGCCATGCCTGTATCTGCATTCTATGACCCGTTACTTAATCAAAGGTGAAAAATTACTTTTTCTGTAAAAAAAATAATTACGCATTTATGCTGGCGATAAGAAGTATTTTTTTCACTTTTTCTAGTTGTTCAATAGTCTGGTAAATTGAATGTGTCTGGTCAGTTTTATGCAAGCAACGCGTTTTAAAAAACAGTGTGCTGAATTTCAATTACTGTTTTAGTCGCATTGCCCCAACTCAAACCACAACTCGTTGGTAAATAATCGATGAAATAGTTTGTCTGGACACATTCAAGTTCCTCTCACTGTCACCTCAAAGCTGTGAAAATTTGGTGTTAATCCGACGACAATAAGTATACGTTATTTTTTGTTAAAGACCTTGTATTTTGAAAAACATAAACTCCTAGAAAACGTCCATGAAGTAACAGCAAAGATTTTCAAGCTTGTTTATCGGCACAATCAATTTGTTTTCCCATCAAGGTCTGCTTTAACATGTGTAGGGACATCCAAATGTGTAAGGCTATTGGAAACCAAAAAAATAGAGGAATGGGATAGCTATATTTGGATAAATTCGGCATATGAAAACACCAAAATTAATGATTTTTTTTCAGTGGCTGTGTGACCTTGTGTCTAACATTCATATGCAAATGACTAATCTGTGAAACAAACCGGGGCGGAGACAAACCACTCAAATGTTTGGAAACACTCGTTGTGTGTCAGATAGCTATTGATAACAGATCCTAACATTGCTTTGTCTTGAGTTTATCTTTGAAACTTATAGGCACACAGATTAAACCTGTGTTGTTGATTTTGGAAAACACTACCGAGGCTGCCTTGCTTCCCTTCAGAAAATCTGCATTTTAACCAACTTACATGACATTCTATGTTATGTTGACTTTATCACATGAAAGTTTTTAGTGCATTTCATCAATTAATAAATAAATGTGAAAATCGTAATTTTCAACACAAATAATAGTCTCGCTACCTTAAACTGTGTTTTAACCTCACTAGCATTGAACCAGAGATATTCCAATATGCTATATTAATTATTAATGGCGTCGTACTGTCAACACGTGTGTGAGTGAGCTCTTCAAAATCAAATCGATACGGCGGTTGCAGGTTCATTACCTTTTTGAAATCAACGTAGATCAACCACTAAATATATAAAGAAAGCTTGGATTACGTTAATCATGACTAGAAGATCCGCACGGAACACCAGAACCAAAAGTTTTGCCTACGACTCCGACGAGTTGGATCAATTATGTGCCGACATAGAAATGGCCGATTCAAAACAAAGGAAATCAAAGAAAACACCGAAAGGAAAGAAAATGAAGTTCTATGCAGTGGTAATTGGACGGAAGACGGGGATCGTGACTACTTGGAAAGAATGTCATCGACTGACGAATGGTTATCCAGGCAACTGTTTTAAGGGCTACGATACATTAGAAGACGCAGAACAGTATATTCAAATGTACGGAACTGACACCGATGGCATAATTAATGGGAACAACAGCCCGGAAATCACGTCAAACGTAAGTTACGTAGAATCCGATAAAGACAATTCTATTACTATGATCAAGTCGCTATTGAATTCAAATAATAATAATGACTGTGGTTATGAAGACAACAAAAATCACACCAAAGACAACTACCAACAATCGACTACATGCGATAGATCAACAACAAGCCGCCATCTTGAAAAAACGGAAACAGTAAACAGGGCAACAAGTACTCCCATTTCTCATCGAAGAAATCTAGAAATGTCACAGTTTGAAATCATGATCGACAGTATTGAGGATAAACACATCACTTTATCAAATAGATTTGCCGAGTTGGAGCTTAATCTAAAGCAAAAATCAGCCGATTTTGAGAAATTCCAGAACGTTACAAAGGTTAAGGAAAACAAACTTGAGGCAGAGATAAGCACACTCAAGGTCAAAAACACAGCCATGGCGACAGAGATTAACGAACTTAAACAACAATTGCTTAATATTAGAGAAAAGTGGCGTGACGATTTGGTGAAAGCTCAAACTGGAATGGAAATAGAAGCAAAAAGTCGACAAGTTGCACTTTCTAAGGAATGGAAGCAGGAAATGGATAAGGTAAAATCAGATATTAAGAATATTCAACCATCAGATGTTAAGAATATTCAACCAGAGCCAATTGAAACTCAAAATCGGTATGCCTGCTTACAGGGTGCTAATGACGAAAACACTTCCTCTACTGACCTACAAGCTGAAATAAAACACTATGTCCCTACTACCTCAGAAGTAATTGTTATCAAGGACAAACAAAATGATGTGGCCAAGTTGAAACAACATACCCATCATAATTTAGAGGGTGTTGACATATTAATTATTGGAGATTCCATGACAAAACACATCAACCCTAATCAGATGTATAAATATAAAAAGGTGAAGAAAATTCGCACATCAACCATCTCTGAGGCATCCAGCTATATATCCAATGTCACAAACCAGGAGCAGATTAAAATGGTGATATTACATGTTGGAACTAATGATGTATCCGAGAAAACAAGTGCAGAGTCAGTTGGTCAACAAATGAACTGTTTAATTGACTGTGCCACTGGAAAGTTTAGTGGGCTGACAGCAGTGTCATGTATTCTACCACAGTTCAACGATAAAGCTAACATAAACACAGTGATAGATGATATAAACAGTACAACCAGACTTAAATGCAATAACACTATGAACTGTTTATTTGTGGAACATAGGAAGCTAAGCAGTGCTAAGGATATGTATTCCAGTGATGGAATCCATATTAACATTAAAGGCACCAGTCTACTAGTAGCTGACATCAAACGCACAGCTGCTCATGTCCAGAGAAATACTCACCCTCAATACCAGAAAACGAGAAATTCTGGTAGTCATGATCAACAACAGTATCACAAATATGACAAACACAAGTCTTATCAACCAAGATCAGATTGGAATAATAATTCCAGAAACCAAAACCATGATCAGTATCAGTATACCCAGGCTTACATACAACATCATGATGAACAATACAATCGTCCCATTCAGTACCATAGCAGACACAACAATCGTGAAAACTACTATGACCATAATAGCCATTACGACAGTGCATATTACTATGATCATTCCAAGAAACATCATTCACATCGACGATATGATAATGATCATCAAGATTCTCACTACAGTCCTGCAGCTACTGACCAATTTTACTATCACAGTGGAGGTTATGAAGATGACCATGTAAACAAGAGCTATCAACATACAGACAACAAATACATTCAACGATCAGAGAGGCAGACAAACAATAGAATTATAAACCATGACTACTACAACTACTAATATTTAACTTCAATATTCCAGCAGATCATCATCACAACATTAAGTAATTATCAATGTCATTATATTTTACTTTAAATTTTTTTATTACTTTTCATTTAAAAAACAAAAATTTGTGGCCTGCAACCCCGTATCGTGGAGAATAGAATAATGATGAAAACAACAACTGTCAACAGTATTAGGCAGACTAATCTTAATGTAGGTAGTTGGAACATTCACGGCCTTGGTGCTAAGTGTGTAGAATCTGATTTTACTTCTATTTTAAAGAAATTTGATATTTTGTGCTTACAAGAGACGTGGTTAGGTAGTCTAGGTAGTAATAGTAGTTCATTAGATGTATTAGATAGTTATAGTTATTTTAAAACAGACAGAAAATGCAAATCAGCTAGAAGTAGGAGGAACTCTGGGGGAGTGGCAATTTTGTTTAAATCAGGGTTGAGGGGAGGGCTGAGGGAAATAAAGTCTGAAATTAACGACTTCCTTTGGTGTAAATTGGACAAGGAATTTTTCTCATTAGAAAATGATATTTATTTGGGTTGTATATACATTCCACCCGAAAATTCGGTTTATCACTTAGATGTTGACTACTTTGGCATTTTAGAAAAAGAAATAACAGTTTTCTCCAATCAGGGCCAGGTAATTATAACAGGTGATTTCAATAGTCGCACTGGAAATCTAATTGATTACATTGCTTTTGGAGATAACATTCATGTACCCACTCCAAATAATTACACTTTAGAAAATTTTGAAAAAAGGCACACCCAAGATAAAACTAACAATAAGTTTGGCAAACAATTAGTCGATCTTTGTACTATAAATAATCTTTTAATAGCCAATGGTAGGAAGATAGGTGATTTAAATGGAAACTTTACCTGTCATAATCCGGTCGGTTCAAGTACAGTTGATTACTGCATTAGCACAAAGGATTTACACAGACATATTGATTATCTTAAAATTCATGATATTAATTACTTGTCAGATCATTGTCCTATTGGTTTCTCACTAACTGTAAATTACAATCACACCAAGAACACAAAGCTTGTGAATAAATTGAAACCGCACTGTAAAAAATTCATTTGGGACGTTGAGGCAAAGCAAAAGTACAAAATCATGTTACAAAATTCAAATTTTGAAACAATGTTCAAAAACTACCTTGCCAATGATTTCAAAGACAGTGATGTCAATGAACCAACAGATCAATTCAACAAAATATTAATTAATGCAGCAGATAATTGCCTTAAAAAAGTAACCAATAAAAGAACAATAAATAATAAAAACTATAAACAACCAAAACAACAACAATGGTTTGATAAGTCGTGTTCTACACTAAAAAGGGAATTAATTAGTACCTCTAAGTTGCTAACAAAACAACCAACCAACCCGTATATCAAACACCAATATTATACTCTTAAAAAGCATTATACAAAACTTATAAAATATAAAAAAAGAGAATATAAAAACATGTTGGTGTCCAAACTTGAACATATGGACAGTGCCAACCAAAATGAGTACTGGTCTGTGCTGAAAAGCCTACGTAATCAAAAGACCAAAAATCAAGACACAACAATATCCGGAAAAAATTGGATTGATCATTTTTCAAAACTCTATAATAAAACAAACATTAAAAATCATGAGTTACAAAATAATCTTATAGAAAAAGAAATGCGACAAATTCCCAACCAATATCTAAACTCAAATATCACATACAAAGAAATTCTTAGCGCTGTTAGCAAACTAAAAAACAATAAATCAGCTGCTGATGACAGCATTGCCAATGAAATGTTGAAAACCAAAAATAAGTTAATGATAAGATGTTTACAGAAACTTTTCAACTGTATTGTAGATAGTGGAAAATTTCCTGCAACCTGGAAATCTACGATTCTTGTTCCACTACACAAATCAGGCGACAAATTAAATCTTGGTAATTATAGAGCTATTGCATTAACAAGTTGTCTCTCAAAACTATTTACTGGCATAATGAATCAAAGATTGACCACATACTTGGAAGAAAATAATTTATTTACCGACATGCAGTTTGGCTTTAGGAAAGACAGGAGAACGACAGACGCAATTTTCCTGTTAAAAACAGCAGTTGAAAAAACAATTTATAATAAAAATAAAAGCAGCAGTTCTGGAAGACGGTTATACACATGTTTTGTTGACTTTAGAAAGGCTTTCGACAGCATCTGGAGGGATGCACTCTTTCTGAAGTTACAAAACAGTGGTATCACGGGGAACTTTTATGAAATAATAAAATCTATGTATAAGGATATTAAATATAAAATTAAATTGTCAGAGGGTATAACTGATGGATTTCAGTCTACCTGTGGAGTTAAGCAAGGCTGCAATTTATCACCAACTTTATTTAACATTTTTCTGAACGATCTGCCAGAATTATTTGGGGATCAAATTGATAAACCAGTTCTAATGGGCGAGAAACCTATAAATTGCATCCAATATGCAGATGACCTTGCACTTATTTCAGAAACGGAAGACGGCCTACAAAGCTGTCTGAACAAATTAAATGACTATTGTATAAATTGGAATTTAGAAGTAAACGTAAAGAAAACTAAAGTCATGGTATTTAATTGCAGCAACAGACTGATTAAAAACATGAATTTTAAAATCAACAACCAAGACATAACAGCTGTTAGCGAGTTTTGCTATTTAGGGGCAATATTTACTCCAAATGGGAAATTTAAAACAAACTTATCTATGTTAAAAAATAAATCATTGAAGGCTCTTTTCAGCATCAGACAAACAGTCTTAAACCACAAAATAATTTCACCAGCACTTAGTTTGAAAATTTTCGACCAATTAATTTCACCTATACTCATGTATGGTGCAGAAATCTGGGCCAATGAAATCACAACTGACAGTAACAGTTTAGAGCAAGTTTGCAGTCATTTTTACAGGTTTATCCTAGGAGTGAGTAAAATGACGCCAATTAGTGGTTTGAAAGCAGAACTTGGTAGGTTACCAGTAAAATTAAAAATTAATTTGGCTCAAATTAAATACTGCCATAGACTATATAGTCTGCCAGATAATCACATTTTAAAATTAGCCCTGGATGAAATGATAAAAATTAATTCAAACTGGGTAAGGACTATTAATGCTACACTGGGACATGATCTAATTAAAATAAAAAATGATCACAATATGGAAAATTGGAATCAAATACTAAAAAAAGTAAAACTCAGACTATCTGAGTTTTATATTCAAAGATGGAGAGAAAAACTAAATTTCAGTGAAACCAATGAAAATAGGGGAACAAAACTGAGAACATACAAACTATTCAAAGTAAGCTATAATATGGAAAATTATTTGCAAAACATTTCAAATTTCAGTCTCAGGAAAATGCTTTCAAAATTCCGTCTGAGTGACCACAACTTAGAAATAGAATTAGGTAGAAGAACAAAGCCCAAAATAGAATTAGAAAATAGACACTGTAATAAATGTAACACTAAAGCATTAGGAGATGAAAAACATTTCCTGCTATTTTGTACTGGCTATATAGAACAAAGAAAAAAACTGTTTGATGAGTGTTCAATAAATATTTACACAATGGATGTGAATTCCATATTTAAAAAGATTATGGAGAATAATATAGCTTTAGCAAAATACTTAAAGAGCACAATTTTTAAAACCACAGAAAGTAATTAATTTATTTTATTTTACTAACATTTTATTTTTTTATCTCTTATGTATTGTATGTATTTATGTTCCTTACCATACAAAAACCCTCTGAAGGTTTTTTAGTAGTGTAATAAAGTTATTAAAGTTATTATTATTAATGAAGAATGCTAGGTCTTTGTTAGGGAATGTTTCACGCATGTTAGAAAAATTTGGTTAGTCAGCCAAACTACAGAATTATTATGGACTGAACGTTACATTAGCAATTTGCATAATTGCATACTGTTCTTAATAGACAAGTTGTCACGGTAAGCATCATATCACCATGTTCAGCTTGTATGTTTAAGTACACCTCCCGCTACTACCCGTCAAGAGTTACCAGGAATAGATGTTATTTCAATTTGCGGGAAAAGTTCAGGACCTGATGTCTACATCAGACAAGTAACATTGAAAATCTTGAACAGAAAAATCGCTGGTGTAGCTGAAATTGTCAGGGATGTTTGTTAAACTTGTGTATTCTAATGATTCCCAATCTGAATGTAAACACAATATATTATAGCGAAAATGAATAATGTTTAGAAATTTAAACATTTAAAAAAAAGTGGAATATACTTAGCGGTCACGTCACCAAATGCAATTTGCATTTAACTGTAACATCGATTTAATTAGTGTAAATTATAAGCTTTCTTAAATATATAGTTTTAAAAAAATTTTTCTATTGAAGTAATTAGTGTGAATGTTATTTTATGAAAACCTCAACTCGAGTTTTAACTCGATATATGTAAATGTTGCTATTGCGTTGCCATTTACGTGACTATCATTGAGCATAACCTAAACAAAACAAAATCTGTAATTGTAGTTCGCTCTTTTATAATTTTAAACAATTATGAATTGTATAATTATAGTCTTCATTACTTATGCTTACTATTAATAAGTATTCTTGATATTTACAATAACGAGTATTGTAACCTAAAACATGAAAGTAAGTGCGAGTCTTTGGTGACGAAACACCATGTTCTTTGCTGCCGACTGTTTTGGACATCAATTCGGTCAATTATTTGTATGTTATTTCATTCAAGTTTAATGTTATTTTCTTTCCCTGCACGTCTTTAACACTTTTTGGTCGTAACTTTTAGTTTTCATAATGTTTAGTTATGATTTTCGCATTATAATGCTAAATCCCTTTGTGCATGGGAGCAATGGTGAATTGACCACAATAGGAAAATATTTCAAGTACAATCCACATCTGCTTTATGCATTGTACATGGTCCCTACAGAATTTTTTCTGCAACACAAAACATCCCACACGCCATTCTATACAAAATTCTGTAATACATGTTTGACCAAAGAAGAACAATCGGCATTTCTTGTAACGCTACCTCCTCAAATTTTCACAAAGTTTAAATTTCATGTCATGCAAATTTGTTTTAATCAATGAGCCAAGTTACCAATTTCTTCAATAACGTTTATGAGATCATTTGATCATCTAGGATGGCTATATTGTTTATGTTAGTTGATTTCGTCATGGCAAGATATTACGTCTTTATACATAAAATCTTATACGTTGCAAATAGGTTTAGCAAACAAATCTACCTACCCTTCACTCTTTTTTTAGCTTTTTTCTGGAAGCACAAGTTTTCTGTTTTGTTTTTGCCTAATCATAGACAATATAACCTAACTATTATTCCACCATGGATTTGTTGTCGAACATGACATGAAGGTAACATAATGTCAAATGTACCGTTATATATTACGTTTGAACGAAACCCATACATACACGATCAAGATAGGATTCTAGTATTGCAAAATTGTTTGTTTTGAAAAGATGATCTTTTAGCACAAAATTAGCATGTCCTAGATACAGCTAGAAACGTAAGTCATCCACATGAACGCATAAAGGTCAAACCATACGTTCCTGTTTCCGGGCAAAACAATGCGTCATAACAACCTACTATGTGTGATGTTCATACCAACTGTGGTTGTTGTACACAGCTGGGAAATTATTGTAACCACAATTTCTATACATTTCTGTAAGCATCCATTTTGTGTTACACACGAACAGTAGTTATTTATTATAAATGAATCATATAGATCAAAGCTGTATGTTTGAAAATTGTCATTCCAGCTCAGCAGCCAATCAGCGACGGCCTTACAGTCAGATGACAATTTCGGTTTCAAATACCCCAGGAAAGTGTTCTATGTTCTTCGTGTAATTAGGTGTTCGTATGCAAGGGATTTTTCCACACAAAAACGCCGAATTCGGCCGAATTTTGTTATCGGTTGGCTTAATATTATCCCAATGGCGGCCCCATATAATAATAATAATAATAATAATAATAATAACTTTATTACGCAACCTAACCATCTGTGGGTTTAGTAAGGTAACAAATGATTACAAAAGACAAATAAAATAAGACACACTAAAACACTAAAATTAAAATACACTGAAATTCAACAAAAGAAAAATTAGAAAATCTTTGAAAAATTTATTAAACAGCAGCAAGGTTCTTCTAGACCACAGTTACATATTTAACTTTTACAAAATAGCAAATTTTTACAACATTGGTTAGTTCACAGTCACTCTACTAGTAGAGTGACTGTGGTTAGTTGATTAATATTGTTGATCTTGTAAGTTTCCTTTATTTTAGACATTTTTTTTTTCGCCAAAAATTATTTTGTATTTCCTTTAATGCACATTTTAATATGTGATTTTCAGGAAGCAAATTTATTCTGTGCCAGTATTTAACCTTTGAAACCATTGCATTTATTCTTACTGGTAATCTACCTAGTTCATCCCTTATACCAACTGATGGTGTAAATTTACTAACACCAAGAATAAAACGATAATAATTATTACAAACTTGCTCTAGGTTATTTGTGTAATTTGTAAGTTCACCCGCCCAAGTAATTTTAAACACAATGAAGTTGAAATCATTTTACGACTCGGTATAGTTTGTCTTATGGCAAATAATGCCTTCATTGATTTATTTTTTAGCATACAATGGTTTGTATTAAATTTTCCATTCGGATTGAATATCATACCCAAATAACAGAACTTGACTGGTATGTTTTTACCATCTATAATAAAAATTTGTTTTTTCAGTACTCTGTTACTTGTGTTGAATATCATCACTTTGGTTTTCTTAACATTCACATCAAGATTCCAGGTTTTACAATAGTCTGCTAATTTATTCAGACAATTTTGTGAACCCTCTGCAGTCTGTGAAAACAAAACAGGATCGTCTGCATATAAAATAGAGTTTAAGGGTTTATCACCAATCATGATTGGTGTATCACCACTTTTACCAAAATGACCTGGAAGATCATTGATGAATATGTTAAAAAATGTGGGTGAGATATTACAACCCTGTTTCACACTACATGTGGACTGAAAACCCCCGAGTTAAACCATTTGACATCTTGACCTTGTAGTTTATGTTACTGTTCGTGGATTTAATGATTTCATAAAAATTACCATTTATTAATAATAATAACTCTATTTAATTAAGCGCAACAATTCCAACATATGAAGATCAAAGGCGCTGATACAATAAACAATCAGTCAAATATTAAAAGCACATTTAAATAAGTGCGTTTTCAGTCTGGATTTAAAAATGTCTACTGAAGGACTAGAACGAACAGACAGAGGTAATTCATTAAAAAGTTTAGGACCTAAATTTTCAAAAGCACGGTCTTTGTATAACACCTTGGACTTTTTACTACACATCTGACGAGTTTTAATAAGAAACTTCGATTCAGATCTTAAACTACGACTCGGTACATAAAATTCGATTAATTCACATAGATAATTTGGGGCAAAACCATACAAAGATTTATACACTAGTAAAAGTAATTTGAAATTGATTCTTTGTACAACTGGTAACCAATGAAGTTTAATAAAAATGTCTGTAATGTGGTCATATTTTCGAGCACGAGTGACAAGGCGGGCTGCTGCATTTTGTACACGAATAAGAGGTTTTATCTTAGTTACAGGGAGACCAGACAATAATGAATTACAGCTGTCTAAGCGAGAAGATATGAAAGCATGTACCAACTTTTCAGTATCAGATTGGGATAATGATTTACGAATACGATTAATATTTCTTAGATGGGAATATCCAGATCTACAAATAGTAGAAATGTGTGTTTCCATAGATAGCTGCGAATCAAACAAGACACCTAAGTTTCTAGCACTTGACGAAGCACTTGGATTTAGATCGTGTTATAATCCAAATCCCCTAGAAAGAGTTGTAAGCACAAATTTTCATATGTAAATACAGGTTAAATATAGATTTTGTCAAAAATATAAAACAAATAATACATGTATTAAAGATGAGGAGCAGTTTATAATACTAGTAGTTTTTATTTCGAGAACCAGCTAATTAAAAAAAATATATAACTGCTGTTTCTTTAAAGAAGAAAGAGAGTGTCTTTGAAAAATTGTCAAATACTTAAATATTCTTGTAACAACAAACATTAATATCACAATTTATTAAAATTATGAATTGTAGCATGCAAAAATGGATACATTGAATTAAAAGACAGAATACAGGACGAATTACCAGCACATTATAGAAATAATCCGTGCAATAAAATCTCATTGTATAATTATCCGTATTCAATCACGTGTTGCAAACATGGCGGCCAGTATGCCTGATGTCTTCAACGTCCGTACGTTTTGCCTTATAACCGGCGCAAGCAAAGGAATAGGACGTGGTATAGCCACTTCATTGGGTGACAAAGTAGGTGATAACAGTGTTATGGTCCTAGTTGCACGGTCGGAGGCTGGATTGCTGGAAACGAAACGTTTGATAACTTGTCGGCGTGGGGGAGAAGTCGATGTTCGTATTCTAGTATGTGACCTTGGGGTTATGATGTCAATTTCGTCACATATCCAACCCATGTTCACTGACATTGAACCAGAGACATTCCAACATGCTATATTAATTAATAACGCTGGGTCTCTGGGGGATGTTTCCAGCAAACTACGTGAATTTGGTGACCCGTTCGAACTGCAGAATTATTACGGACTGAACGTCACAACGGCAATTTGTGTCACCTCGCAGTTCTTAACGAATTTCCCCAAGAGAGACAAGTTGCGACGCACGGTGGTAAACATTACATCATTATGTGCCATACAGCCGTTTAAGTACTCCTCGCTTTACTGCTCGTCTAGAGCTGCCAGGGATATGTTATTTCAAGTTCTGGCTGCAGAGGAACCAGATGTCCGCGTTGTGAGCTATTCCCCCGGGCCGATTGACACCGACATGCAGCGCGACTTACGAGAAAACTTGGGGGATCCGGAGATGCAAAAGGTTTATGCGGATCTGGAGACTAATGGCGCATTACTGACCGTCGATCAGACCATGAAAACCTTAATAGCTCTTCTTGAAGAGGACTCTTTCAAGAGTGGTAGTCACGTGGATTATTATGATATTAACAAGTGACCTTGCTTGCCTATGTGTTTATTATAGTAGTATAGTATAGTATATTTTATTTGACACTAAATAATATATTTTGTTACATTATCTGTGGTCAATCTGTGGCTTATTTGTATTCGAAGAAACGAAACAAATCGATATTTACTATATCCTGGAAATACATTCATTTTCAATCGTATGTCATATATTGTTTTTAATCAGAGCGAAAATGGTACATATACTGACAATGTAATTGTAATCAGCGAAACAAGGGTCCTATACCCATGATATTCTCAACGGCAGGTGCAATACATGTATGTTCAGTTTGGGGGACGTACTTTTACAATCTAGTCATTGCAGCATTGTATTGTGGGATATATGTGTATGAGTAACGACAGACTTTGAGGGCGCGCACCCTCTGCTCCCCCTCTGTCACTGTGTTACTATGGCGACTTCTTGTTTGCACATTCGGTTCACACGCCGTTGCTCTATTGTTTAGAATCAACAACTGACATATTTAGGGTGGAGATTATAAACATATATTACAGGAATTTGATAAATAGATTGTTTACGTGCATATAACCAATTTGCAAAAAAAAAATATCAATCAGTTTCGCTAATTGCAAATAATCTGTGATCAGTAACAGTCTTATACGTAAAATAATCACAACTGTGGATGAAACTTGACCATTATATTTTACTGTCATTGCGAGAAGAATCCTCTGGGTAGTGTTGCTACTAGTGTAGCAAAAAAATCAAACTGTTCGTCAGTTTGGAGAAAGCCAGCCAAGAAAAAAAAGTTAAAAAATATATGTTTACAGACTCTGAATGTCTGAGCATATCTATAGATGGTTGTTTACTAATGACATTTACCAACATTTACCAACCAATAAACGTTTAATCACATACAATTGTGGGTAATCACATGTACTATTGGGCGACCTCCTCTCCCCTACAACAGTGATTTGAGTGCCTTATTTCGCAGTTTGATGGGTTTCCAAAAATGGGTTAGCAAAACAAAGATCGGTTCACAAGCCATATTTTGAGAATCTAATGAGCCGTTTCCAACAACAGTGACATCTTCGTTTCAGTTGAAAGATTCGTTTAACAATCCGACATGATAGTCTTTTTGTCCCACAAAAGCTGTATTCTTTAATAAAGGTGTAATTTATTGTTTGTTGTATACTGAACCGGTAATAATTGCCTGCACATTTCTCATTTTTCACTTATGAAAAATATTTCTGAATTTCAGAATTCTACAACTTAATAACTATTTATATATATAGCTGTAAATTGTGTGTGATCATTGTTTTGCTGGTAACAGACTAAATATATATATATATATAATATATATATATATAACGGCTATATGTACAGCGGAAAGGTGTATATACTGGTTAAGTCTCGTCCGATAGTTATGGTGAATATTGTATGTATAGAACTCTTCTTTTGCTTATTACAGAGTAATCTGATTAATAATACGGCGTGAATTTAATTACGTACATTTTATTTTGTATCACATATGCATATGTGGGCTTTCGCGATTGCCAAAACTACCAGCAGCGAATAAATAATAAATTCAAGTAAAAGCATGTGTATGGTACAAATAAATAATTAAAAACATATTGAAAACAAACAAAAAAAATAGACAAAAAATTAAGCCCAAACTAGGATTATTTTAATCAGATTGATTAAAGATTAACAATTCTCCGAGTCGACCAAACCAACTCCCGACAAACATGCTGTACATTCTCCATGAAGTACCGTGCGGAGTGTGAAAGACATTGAACTCCGGGAACTATGTGACGAAAGCAGCCTTGACGCTGATTAGATAACAGCAATATAATGCTACACCCGTTAAATTGTAATTAGATGTACAAAACGCTGTTGAAAAACAAAATAATGAATATCACAGTAATGCATTGACAGAAATGTAAAGAAGGAACTGACTACATATATATTCATTTTGTTGTGTTTATTGGTCATTTAGGAGTTGGATGGAATAAGATTGCGTTTTTGAAAAGAAAAAAAAAACATGTGGTGAAAATAGTGACAACAGAGACCTTTGAATTTCCCAGCATGCTTTGCATTGCATATTATACATGTATTAACTCTTGTTTTCTGTGTTGAACCGATTACTTATACCATGGAGGTAAAAGATTTTTATTTTTACCTTGGATGTTTATACATATGATGTGTACTACTATATTGCCCACTATTACATATACCGATGTGTGCATTGGTGTGACAAGTAAGATAATTCAGAAGTTGTTTCCTGAGTGCTGGTTTGGAGGGAACTCAGAGAAAAGTAAACAATGACTAAAATGTCTACCAGTATTGACGTGGGTAAAAGTGATAACGCGATAATGCAATACAGGGGGTCCTATATTATGGATTATTTGTTCAACCAATTGAGTATGGGCATTGTTGTCTCGAATACATAACTTGTTTGCTAAGTGGGGTTTCGGAGGATAGGTAAAAATGGATGAGTAATATTTGGGCTAAAATTAGACACTGACGTAGATTGTTCTTGTAAATAAATTGCATGCTTGAAACGAGTGGAATCCCTGGGAGAAGGTATATGGAGCATTGGCTATGTAGAACATGAAATGCTATGAACAATTTTGATTAATTTAATTTACATATCAGCTCGTTAATGAATATATTTGAGTAAATGTTTGAGATGTCATTTATGAGGTATAAATCACACACTTCCCTCAGTTTTCTTCAATTGATATGGAAGTGCTGGATAAAATCGTATCGTTGGGGGCAGCATACTCAAACTGAAATAAACCGACAGCGAAGGGGAAACATATTGAAAATGTAGTTGTAAAACAAGTTGTCGATTATCACGTAATGCTTTGGCATTGACACGCAGATCGCCGCAAACGTCTGTGCTGAATAGCGCCACCTGTGTTGACACAATGATGCTTTGGTATTTATTCGTCAACTATTGTGTTTAAAGCTGGAATTAATATCAGTAGTTGGTAGTTGCGATAACTACTGATGTGTTCAATTACTCGAAATGTTTGGTTATATTGAATTAATTACAAAACTGAAGTCTATTACTGAACTACCACTATGTATCTATGCTAATTAGTCTTATCAGCTTTGTGACCGTTTTCGTAATTTCGACCAATAATTCTACACTCCGTATTTTACAATTCGTGGTATTTTTGCCAAGTTGATCAGACACATGATGGCGCCACCATCGATGTCCAAACGATTAAAACAAATGCCTTTTACATATCATTAATTATGATACTAGTATATGGATTCTATTTATGAATATTCATGAATACCCATTATTGGATCACAATATATTGAGGAATAATACCTGAGTATAGACATTCAATAGAAATGGTTGGGTCTGCATACAAATCTTAGAGTTTTGTCTCAAGAAAAACAGAAGCGTGGAGTTCACGCTTCGTTAAAGGACGGCAGTTGTCGCACTGCGCCTGTGCGACATTTGTTTTGATTTGTTTTGCCCTTTAAATATGTTTGTCAAGATGACTACGGCAAGCACGCTGAGGCGTCTTTTAACAGTAGCCTGGGAATAAACAAGGTAGGTATACGTAATCACAAAACAAGAAAGCTGACATCTTTGAATATCAAATAACGTAGTATACGCTTGTGAGAACACGCCATTTGCTATTGTGTATTAAGATGGACGAATGGATGAGATATGGTTTATAATAAACTAAAAGTTGTGCAAGTTCTTGGGTGTACTTTTTTTCTTAATACATTGATCGTCAAATATTATATGAACGTTTCCCCTTTTTCTCTGTTTTATTATTACATTTTAAGCATGTGCAAACATTATTCATATGAAATCTTATTATTATTATTCAGTTGTATAAGTTTACATACAATTCAAAACATGCGCTGCCCGACGACTTAATACTTAAATATTATGTCTATTGTGGCAGATAATACTAGCTTTCTTTTGTGCTAACAAGTCTTCTAGGATAAATAAAGATAATAATAATGATTTATATAATACCCTAATCTTTTAAATCCTGAGCCACGAGCCTGAGTATCGCTCAAGATTATTTCGTGTTGTAGTTATAGAAATGTTATGTATTGGTTTATTTATTCTACATGTATCTATTTAATCTATTTTCACGACGAACAGATTCAGCGTAATAACACCTCATATTTATAGTGGATTCGTTTACGGTTATTAGAAGTAACCGTGGTTCTTTCGATTCATCATCTCCTCTATTTGTCCAAAATTAACTGTGTACCTCAACCAACAAAAAACGAACGTAGTTGATTCGAATGACCGACGATGGCGCATTCTACCACGCCGTGTTTGTTGTTCACGTCGGCCATTTTTCTTTCTGTGTTCACTGAAACTAGTCATGTATCTCATGTATTATCTCGACGATAATGGCAAACGTGTATACACTTTGAAGGTAAGCTGCATTCTTTCAGACGAGTTTAAGGTTTATAATGTTTGTAAAAGTGAAGGTATAATATTTTCTCATTTTTTTGCAGAAACTTGCACCTAATGGCAAACCAACTTTGACGGCACATCCTGGTAAGTTGAGCACGTGCTTGTAGGCTATCCTGGACATCAGACTTGGTCACTCTTTCCACAGGGAAAAGGAGCGTAGCCAGCGGAAGGCCAGTACCCAGACATAGGGACTACATTTATCGATAAGTTGTCCTATTCTCTAACATTTTTATGAGCCTGTACTAGTGCAACCGTATCGTATTCCAAACATCCATAGATGTCGGTATGAGATCCCTAGAACCCCTCAATCATAACTTTAATCACGGTCACTCAACAAAGACTGTACTCTAATCCTAACTTTGGTCCTTCAGTTCCCCTCTCCAGGACACGTATAGTTATCTGGAGGGGCTTATACAATTACATTAGGGGCTGAGTGTTAAACCGTGGGGTTGGGTTAGGTTAGGAGTGGTGGCCTTATAAGGAACTCTTTCCAAGTTGTGTCTTTCGGCCTTGTTGGCAGTTATTTCATGCTGTTATTATAGCTTACTTCAACCAAGAGTGATGCCAGCAAGGTATTGATCTATTTTAAAGGCCGAATTCAGTCAAAACAAGTTTACTCCTTCATTAAACCTGGTCTAAAGCAAATCATAGTTTTAGTGGTGACTAAAGAATGTCTTTATTTTAAAAGGGTACCAAGGTTAACTGGTTGGGCATTGATGTCCTGGCTTTGATAACATTGAAGAATGTTAGTATCAGTTCGTTTGTAAAAGAAATGAAATATTGGAGTACTGAAAGTTGCCCGCTCTAATCAATGGAAACATGTCAATATAAATATCCTTGTGTTCAACCCCCAAATTACACAGATAAAATATTTGCTGAGAACCAACTTCCTCCACTGCCCTCACCTAGCATGTGGGTTGATATTACACTATTGTTTGATGTAGATACATGTATGAATATTCTGAATACACTGTACCGGTAACCTCGTTATAACGAACACGTCGGGAGACAGCCATTTAGTTCGTTATATTGAAGTGTTTGTTATACCATAGACCTCAGAAAACTAAGGTCTATGGTTATACCGAATAACCTATTCATTGCTCGTATTGACCCCCGTAATTGAAATCTATTCATATGCAAAACAATAAAATGACTGCAGTTGTGGTGTTTTATTTTATTCTACCATTGTTGCATGTTATCTGTACGAATAAATTAAAATAAATAACAAAGCGTGTATAATGCAAGTAGAATTCTATCAATTCAATTCCAAATTTATTAAAAATATTCAAAGTAAATGTTCAATTTGAACATATTCACGATCACCAAAAGTTCGTCGCCTCACTGGTTGAAAAGCTTGTGATCTTGGTTTGTTTCCGCATTACAAGCAAACAAGCAAAATTTTCATGTTATCAATTACAGCAATTCCAGGCATTGATTTGACGTTGAAGTAGTGCTAGATGTTGATAACTTACTAGAAATATAAACATCGGCTGCAAATCAGAGGAATGATTGGCAGATATTGCCCATAATGTTTTCTATTTTTGCTACAAAGTTAGATACACTTAGACTTTGAGGCGCGTCTATCTTGTAATTACTTTTGATCAGTCATTGTGTTGATTGCGTGTCTACAAATCGGCATTCGTCCAAGTTGTTTAAACACCACGACGGAGAAGCAAGGAGTCAAAAAACCAGTTGAAGTGAAAACAAGAGTTGTCGATTTGTATTTTCGTGGACTGTCATTTGCTGAGATTGGAGATCGAAATGGTGTTTCAAATCAGACAGTTTATAATATCGTCAAACAGTTTGTTACCACCGAGAGTATCCTACCAAGAAAGAGTAAGAGGGACCAATCCGCGACTAAAAAACTGACTACGTTATAAACTATGTCGAATATTATAAAACATTGCGACCGCGCATTTACGGACGAGAAATTCGACAAAAACAACCCTCCCTTCATTATTGATATACTGGATGAAGTCTTCATAGGACATATTTCCATAGTTGGAATAATGCACTTTGATCAATAATTTTGTCATGATCAGTCGGTTAGATGGTTCTGTAAAATAACTCTACGGGTAACTAACGGTTTTTACAGTGCCACCACGTTATGCGCCCCTCTCACTGAAATAACATGCGACACAAATTGAAGTATGAAACCATGGAGGTAATTTCTACCTCCATGATGAAACTAAGTTGACAGCCTCGATCGTTTGTTGGAGGAGAAATTCAAAACTAATATACCGCCACTTTTATGGGCGAAGCTTTCTTCCGGTGCGCTTCAAATTGCAGACATGTTGTCTGCATTATTTGTAACAATTTCTGTAAATGTGAAAACGAAGTGTGTAACCTATTGTAGTAAGTTATCAACATCTAGCACTACGTCAAATCAGTGCCTGGAATTGCTGTAATTGTCTTTCAAACCTTCGGCCCTGGTTTTTTTTCAACACTTGTTTACCGAAAAGCTGCATCCCCCTCTGTTTTATCGTACCATTTTAATAGAAACCGCGGATTCTAATACATATTTTACAGTACCTCCATGCTTGAACACCTGTTCAGATTTTTGACTCCCGTGTGCGAAGCACAAAAAGGGAGTCTTTGCAGTTACATGTAGGTAGTCTGTGTGTGTGTGTGTGTGTTCCACTGATATCTCAAGAACCATACATTGATTTTTGACGTAACTTAGTGCATAGATGCTCTGGGCCAATGCGCAGATTTGATTAGGTTTTGGTGAAAATCAATGCATATTAATTACCTAATTTGCATGATAATTAGCTGATTTTTTAGCTGTTCCATGATTGTTCCACTGATATCTAAAGAACCACTCATTGGATTTTGATGAAACTTGGCACATAGATGCTCTGAACTAATGTGCAGATTTGATTAGTTTTGGGTAAAAATCTGTGCAATATTAATTACCTAATTTGTATAATGATTAATCAATTTTTGGCTTTTCGACTGATATCTCAAGTACTAATCATCACATTTCAATAAAACTTGGTACATAGATATCATAGGACACTGCACAGACCTGATAGTTTTTAGGGTAATATCAGTACATATTAATTACCGAATTTGCATACTTAATTAATTTTCAGCTTTCGATATTTCAAGTAGTTATCATCACATTTCAATAAAACTTGGTACATAGATATCATAGGACACTGCACAGACCTGATAGTTTTTAGTGTAATATCAGTACATAATAATTACCTAATTTGCATAAGTAATTTTCAGCTTTTGATATTTCAAGTACATGTAGTAATCATCAAATTTCAAAGACACTTGGTACATAGTTACTTAAAAACTGTGCAGAGACCTGATTAGTTTTGGGGTAAATATTTGTGCATAATAATCACCTTATTAGCATAATTAGTTTTCAGCTTTTCGCCTGATAACTCAAGTACTGATCATCATATTTCAATGAGACTTGCTACAGTGTACATAGATCCTCTCGGACTATGCAGAGACCTGATTAGTTTTAGGGTAAATAATTGTAGATATTAATTACCTAATTTGCATAATTAGTTATTTTTTTTCCATGAATGTTCCACTGATATATAAAGAACCACTAATTGGATTTTAATGAAACTTTTATAGAGTATTCATCATCACATTTCAATGAACCTAGGACTATGCAGAGGCCAAATTAGTTTTTGGTAAATATTTATGCTTATTACCCGGTAATCATCTAATTAAAATATTTAATTAACACTGATATCTCAATTACTGATCATTACATTTGAATACAATTTGGTGCATAAATGCTCTAGAACAATAGACAGGCCCGATTAATTTTGGGTTGAAATTTGTTCATATTAATTCTCTAATAATAATTCATAGTTTTTTTGTTCTAATCACATTTCCATGAAACTTGGTACATAGATATTACATTATGCAGGCCTTATTAGTTTTACACTCAAATCTGGTCATATCAGTTACCTGATTTACATAATTAGTTTTCAGCTATTCCATCAATATCTCAAGTACAAGTAATTTTTAATTAATTTTTAATGTGTCTTCAATACTCTCTGCACACGGAAGTTCTTTCTAAGCTTTCTTTGATTCTGAAAGTTAGACAGAGAAGAAAAAGTAAAAATCCCCTGTGAATATAAGTCTTGTCAATAAGTTATGCAACAATGATGGTAAATAAAATACTGCACTGTTAGTTTAGCAGATGAGTTATCACCCTGAATTTGAATAACTACACCACCATAGTTTTGCCCATAGCACTACATGAATGGCTTTAAATATTTGGCCAATGCATGCTACAATTTCATATTTTTGTTTTGATGTTGCATTTTTAAACAAAGATTCACAATCTAGGATGAAGTGAATTTTTTTTTTTATATATACAAAGTCTATTCTTCTATGCATGGTTGTTTTCTTCTACCCAATTCAATTTCCAAATTACAGTCACTAATTCTAAACTTTTTCACAATTCTTATCATGTTTGTAGCCTTTTACTTCATTAAGGTATTTTTCCATTCCAAAATCTGTTTTAAATAATTTATTTCCCTAATTTTTATTATTTCAACAAATATTTAATTGTTTCCTTCCATGACTGCATATAATTTTTGAGAGTTGATTGATATTTGTTTTCATGTTTCGTTTTGACATCATTAAATTCATATTTCCTCACAATTATTTCCATGGTTCTCTGGCAGTGTATTTTTTGTAATCATAATTGAGTTCAAAGCCAGCTAGAAATATTGCCTCTTGTATTTATAAACTTGGTATGTTGTATAAATATGACAGCTGATAGTCTTTGCATAGAGGTTATGACATGTATTTAGATTCCTCACAGGTGGGCGGTAGAAGATATTGTAATATCTATCTGCTCTATGTGGGTAAAGCTGTTCAGAGAATAGTGGAGTTATGTTGGACATGTTAGGTAATCATTTTATTGAAAGGAGTAGTCGTGTCACAACACACGCTGTGAGACGACCACCGCGCTTTTAGAGATATCACCACTAACATGATGGCAACATTACGTGATGACATCAAGTTCATGCAGAACAAAATCACAGCATCTTTCTGTTTTAAAATTACAGCTCGATTCTCTCCAGATGACCAATATTCAAGACACAGAATTATCATAAAACGAAGATTTGGTCAGCTTCCCACCCAGCACCCAATGCCTGTAATGTAGCTGCTAACTTATTAGACAGCCTGCTAGAATCCAGCAGTGAAGACAACTCAAGATGCAGTTATTTCAAGAAATCTTTAAGTGTCAAACCAAATGCGTTTCTGTATCGTAACTGCAATGCTCTCCAAAGGAGTGCTACAAAGTCCTTGATTTTATGGAATGACAGAGTCCAGTGACATAAGACTTCTCCACTTATTTTCCCAACCACAAAATCATGTACCCAATTCTATGATGAAGAAATAAATTTTGTTTTGTTTTTATTCAGCATTTGTTGATGGTGTATGTGCAGTAATAAACAATTAAACATGCATAAAACTGAGATACTGTAGAATACTTTATTTTCATTTGGAATTTATTTTCGTTGAAGGGTTGATTCCGTGAAAATAAATCCAGCGAATATACTATTTTTTTTCCTATATTTCACATTCAACTCATCAAAAATCAGCAAAAATAAATTCCATACAAAACACCCAAAAAGCCTTTTCAGCGAAAATTAATTCCAGCTAAAATTATGTATTTCACAGTAATAGAAAACAAAAACAAAATGCTGCTTATCCCTCAAATAGTATTGCATCATCACGCCACTCTGATCTATGTAGTCTTTATTAGCTCCGCTGTCGACTTTGTCGAGCGGAGCTTATCATATGAGTGATTGTCCTCCGTCGTCCGTGTCGATGTTTTACTTTTTCGACTTCTTCTTGAAAACTACAAGCCTGAAAGCTTTGATACTTGGTGTATATGTACCTTGGGTAGACCTCTCTGAGGTTTGTTCATTTCATCTTGATATCTTCAATTCTCTAATTTTGGTGAATATTTTTGTCATTTTTGGTAAAAAGTGAAATTTTCGACTTGTTAAAAACCGCAAGTGCAATTGCTTTGATATTACATATATAGGTACTACATGTGGACCTCTCTCAGATTTGTTCATTTTGTAATGATACCTTCAATTCTCTAATTTTGGTGAATATTTTTGTTATTTTTGGTAAAAAGTGATATTTTCGACTTGTTAAAAACCGCAATTGCTTTGATATTGCATATATAGGTACTACATGTGGACCTCTCTCAGATTTGTTCATTTTGTAATGATATCTTTAATTCTCTAATTTTGGTGAATATTTTTGTCATTTTTGGTAAAAAGTGATATTTTCGACTTGTTAAAAACCGCAATTGCTTTGATATTACACATATAGGTACTACATGTGGACCTCTCTCAGATTTGTTCATTTTGTAATGATATCTTCAATTCTCTAATTTTGGTGAATATTTTTGTCATTTTTGGTAAAAAGTGATATTTTCGACTTCTTGTTAAAAACCGCAAGTCCAATTGCTTTGATACTACATATATAGGTACTACATGTGGACCTTTCAGATTTGTTCATTTCGTGATATCTTCAATTCTCTAATTTTGGTGAATATTTTTGGTAAAAAGTGATATTTTCGACTTCTTGTTAAAAACTGTAAGTCAGATTGCTTTGATACTACATATATATGTACTACATGTGGACCTCTCAGATTTGTTCATTTGTGATGATATTTTGGTGAATATTTTTGTAATTTTTGGTAAAAAGTGATATTTTCGACTTCTTGTTAAGTCCGATTGCTTTGATACTATACATATTGTTCATTTTCTAATGTCTTCAGTTCTTTAATTGAAATGTGCATTGCTAACAGCGGAGCTATCTCAGCCGATAGGCTGCTTGTATTTGTAACCAGTGTACTTTCTAGCAAGACTGATCTAGAGTTAAAATGGTAGCTGTAAAATTGAGTCAACTTGACTGCTGAGGAAGTTCAAGAAAATTTTTTATTTTGTCTATAAAACATGAATTTCCATAACTTGTAGTGAGATGTTTTTAGAATTCACCACATTAATGTATGATTTTTTTTTGTAGCATTACAGCAAATCTTTGTGTGTCAATGGGGCATCACATTGGCTTAGAAACCATAGTGATCACTGATTGGGGGGGGGGGATTAGTGTAGTTTCTTCCCAAGATCTTGGCAGGCTATTCACGAAATTCCATGGCAACACATGGTCACCAGAAACTATTTGCTATACAAGTAAACAATGACCAGCTTAGAATAAATACAATTCAGGGTTTATATGCACTTCTATTGGAGATTCACTTTTAATAGAGAAAATGCAGTTTATCATATAGAACAGAAATACATTTCCATCATTTTGGAATTTGCAAAGAATTACTCTACAGTCTAATGTAACCACGCAATTTCAAAAACGGCAGAGGTTTAAATTAACAGCTAATGTTCAATTTTTAACCCATAATCCTTTGCAAAATACAATAGGAAATGATAAACAATGTTCATTTCATACTATAGGCAACAAGCCCCCAAAAGTACAATTATCATATTTGTTGCAATAGAAACTATTGTTATAAATGAACTGTTTTGTAACTTGAGTCTGGTCTTGAGTCTGACGCTGAGTATTTATATCTGACTGGATGTGTGTTATCACAGTACACACAAGATGTGCAACTCTTTTTATGCAAATGTCACACCTGATAACAGCATGTTACGTTGCATCACAACTCACCTGCTTGGCTTATTCAGTAAATTCCCTATGCATTTAAACAGCTAGTCAATCTGGAAAACGTTCAGATTTGTGGGGTTTAGTTTTGCATTCTGCTCTGATCATGCAAGAACAAATTAGTTCTGAAAAAACAGTCTGCTTAGTATTAAATGCAACGGTCCTTTCCTAGTAAACCTCACACAATGTGCACGAGGCAAAGAATCTACAACTATCGAAGAAAGGCTTTATGCGAGGTGTCCAGTTTATATGCACAGTTGAGTCAGTTTCTCCATAACATTATGGTATCCTCTATTCCTGTCAGTAGAGCAGTGTTTTCCTATGCTAAAATAACAGATTATAATATTAAACTAATTCCAAATTAGTCGTACTGAGATGTTCTGAAAATGTTCACTAAATATAATTTAGTGTAGAATGTTTATAAACATGTTCTCGTCTTTATGACTAGATGATGATCTATACAAGTAGTCCATAGCATATCGTTCTCAGAATTAAGGTAGATGCAAGTGGCGCTGTACTAATAACATTTATTTCAGAACAGTAATGTGTTATACATTTATCACTTGGAAGCTGAGACTAATAAGAGTAGCATTAGCACCGGTCTTTATTTATATAATTATATATAATGTAAAAATAAGAAAATTTTGTATCAAATTTTTTACATCCTAAATCATTTATTGCAACTGTGTGCAAAATGTTATTACCATAGAAACTATGTACAAAACGTTATTACCTTTAACCCTTATCCTGGCAGTCCCATTTATATTTACATTGATTTCACCAGATGAAAGTTAATAGCGACCACATGTCGCTAAAAATGAATAGAATTTTTTTTTGTACAATTAGAAACATAAATGGATGTCATGAATACTGTCACTTTGATCACTGAAGTATAATTTATATATTCTTAATCAAAACCAGTCTTAATTGATCCACTTTACTATCTTTTCTTTGAGTGAGAACACAAACAATGGAGCTGGCAAGTTGCTGTCTTTGTCATATATGGTACATTGTTTGTAAACACATGGACAGTCCCTCCATGCATAACGTATAGCTTGCAATTTAGCACCACTACAGTGCTTTGTAGAGATTTGAACTCCGTTGGTACCAATGATGGACGTGATAGGGGCAGCTAACCAATCAGTTGATAAGTAAGTACAATTCTTTGTAGATGAACAGCACACCTGCGAAGATCATTGAAATATTGTTAATTATCATTCTACAGTACCGGTGCGGTTTATATTAGGACTTTAACAGTAATAAGAAAATGAAACTCTACTTCAATTTTTTAATGGAGACTGTGTTGCTATTTGATTGATGAATTCAGTGTCAATAAGTCTGTGTTTTCAACAAGGAATCATTCAAAATTTAGATAAAGGGATCAGCTGCAGACCAAAACATTGTCTGATGTTGCTTGCACCCAGTCTTTATTCACGACTTGATGGAGATCTACAACTTACCTCAAACCCAGAATCCTGGTTCACTTGGATATGTTTCATATCATATATAACAGACACCAAGTCATTAGATGACTGCACTGTTATATTACTAGGGAATGGTCCTGCATAATTGACGTACTTTTCATTGTATGCTATTGCCCTTCCAGCCAATGCTAAACGATAACCGACATCCTGTTTGTATCGTGGGTGGATTCTGCAAATAACAATAATGTGATGAATTATATAATACATAAAGTAACATATAACTGCAATGTGTGTTTATTGCCGTCAAACACATTAGGTACTTTCATTCATTACTGTCACACACACACTATGTACTTTATTAATTAAAATGCAATATGGCAACAAATGTAGTTAACACTGTACTAATTTTGTGAAAACAAGTTGTTGCCACTATGCACATTAAAACTTAACCATGTGTTTTAATGGCGTTCATACTACTGTTTATGACTGTCAATCACTATATATATCACTACAAACAATGTAGAAATCACATTTAGTTTTTTGTATCCACTTTCTTTATTTTTTATCTTGCCATGAAGGGAGATTTCAAGGTCAAAGTGGAAAAAATAAAACCCTAAATAACATTAAATATAATAAACCTAAATATAATGTAAAAGACGGGATCTTACTATTTTAATCAGATTGTTTTATCTAGCTTTTATTAAACACACAGGTGTATCCAAACAGAGTTAATTTAACACTCCCCTAATTTGTTATTACTCTAAAAATCACATTAGAAAAGACAACACTTACGATCCATATGGGGAGGTGGGGTCAGGTAAATCCATGGCAACTGCCATGAAGACGTTTGGCATTTTCTCATTGGGTACATAACCATAGTCAGCAGTCTGATGCCAACGAAGTGCAGGATAGCCATCAACCACCCAGAGTTTGTCAACATCAGTACAAAGCTATCAGAGAAAAAAACAAATGGTCACAAGTTTATGTAGGTTTAAATGTAAGGACTGTCAGCTTATGAAGAAATCACTGATGCAGTTCTTTTTATAATAAGGATGTCAAAAGAATAACAGAACCAGTTTTTATAGACAGGTACGAAAAAAAAGGCTTTGATAATTATATCAACAAGGTAAAAGTCATATCTGAAAATTTACAAAAAAAAAAAAAATCTATCCTGCAGGATCTACAGAATTATATAAAGACTATTAATGTTGAAATTAGAATATACAAAGCTGAAAGCATTGTAATACCAGTACTTTTACTAATTACATGAACACTCTACGCAAGATATTATAAAACACAAGTCATGTCATGATATAGTCCCTGTCTGTTTTCAATGCAAGTTCATATAGGAGTGTATGGATCCCATGGAAATGTCAGAAATGTTTCTGGGACGCCATTTGTTAAAATGGCCACCAGTCAGCCATTTCAAATCAAATCTACTAAAAAAAAAAAAATTAAATGACATCCACCAAGGTACAAATGTACAATTATGTTCAATGAATCTACCAATTTTCAATGAAATCCATCCATACAAAACCAAGATCTAGTTCCAGAATGACAGAAATACTTGATTTGGATGATTTTTGTTAGCACTAAAATAACCGACATTCAGCTATCTTGTGAATGATCAGTCAAGGCATGTCCTCAAGATATGGTAATGAAATAGCATTCATCAAAACAAAATGGCCACCAGCCACCCATTTTGAATCTGATCTGCAAAACAATGTAACATGCATCAATGTCCCATGTATGTATTTAAGTTTGAAAAAATCAGTTCACATGACTCGCATGACATTATTCCGAAAAAAAAACTAACACAGTTTAAATACATTCTCCCTTTCAGAGTGTAAAAATAAATCTCTATGTTCATGCAGCACTGTAAAATAACCCTCTAATATATATTGTAAGGATATTTTGAGCCAGTGACAGAGATACCCATTAATTGTACTGGGTTAATCAATGGTATACATTAAAGAATCACCATTATAGACAGATACATTCTATTGAATTAGTGGTGTATGTGTAAAATTTATAATCAATATTACTTGTTCAGTCATGTATGGTAAACTGTATACCTGTACAAATCCAAATGGGAAGAGTTTATCAGTAGTACCACCAGTACCGATGTAAAACTTGTTTCTCCAGTCAGCTATCATTGCAGGAAAGGTACATGAATAGGAATCCTGTTTAATACCAGGAGCAGTATTGGCTTCACCTGTGAATGTATTATTACTGAGTTATAGTAAGTTAAGTTACTGTAATGTGTAACTCAAAATATTGGGTAAGGTAAGATACAGTAATTGATAAATCAGTGACGTTACTGGGTATTAGTCTACTAAGATACTGTAATTGGTGAATCAGTGACATTACTAGGTATTAGTCTGCTAAGATACAGTAATTGGTGAATCAGTGACATTACTAGGTATTAGTCTGCTAATATACAGTAATTGATAAATCAGTGACATTACCAGGTATTAGTCTGCTAAAATACAGTAATTGGTGAATCAGTGACATTACTAGGTATTAGTCTGCTAAGATACAGTAATTGATAAATCAGTGACATTACTAGGTATTAGTCTGCTAAGATACAGTAATTGATAAATCAGTGACATTACTAGATATTAGTCTGCTAAAATACAGTAATTGGTGAATCAGTGATATTACTAGGTATTAGTCTGCTAAGATACAGTAATTGATAAATCAGTGACATTACTAGGTATTAGTCTGCTAAGATACAGTAATTGATGAATTGGTGACATTACTGGATATTAGTCTGCTAAGATACAGTAATTGATAAATCAGTGACATTACTAGGTATTAGTCTGCTAAGATACAGTAATTGATAAATCAGTGACATTACTAGGTATTAGTCTGCTAAGATACAGTAATTGATAAATCAGTGACATTACTAGGTATTAGTCTGCTAAGATACAGTAATTGATAAATCAGTGACATTACTAGATATTAGTCTGCTAAAATACAGTAATTGGTGAATCAGTGACATTACTAGATATTAGTCTGCTAAAATACAGTAATTGGTGAATCAGTGATATTACTAGGTATTAGTCTGCTAAGATACAGTAATTGATAAATCGGTGACATTACTAGGTATTAGTCTGCTAAGATACAGTAATTGATGAATTGGTGACATTACTGGATATTAGTCTGCTAAGATACAGTAATTGATAAATCAGTTACATTACTAGGTATTAGTCTGCTAAGATACAGTAATTGATAAATCAGTGACATTACTAGGTATTAGTCTGCTAAGATACAGTAATTGATAAATCAGTGACATTACTAGGTATTAGTCTGCTAAGATACAGTAATTGATAAATCAGTGACATTACTAGATATTAGTCTGCTAAAATACAGTAATTGGTGAATCAGTGATATTACTAGGTATTAGTCTGCTAAGATACAGTAATTGATAAATCAGTGACATTACTAGGTATTAGTCTGCTAAGATACAGTAATTGATGAATTGGTGACATTACTGGATATTAGTCTGCTAAGATACAGTAATTGATAAATCAGTGACATTACTAGGTATTAGTCTGCTAAGATACAGTAATTGGTGAATCAGTGATATTACCAGGTATTAGTCTGCTAAGATACAGTAATTAGTGAATCAGTGACATTACTAGGTATTAGTCTGCTAAAATACAGTAATTGATAAATCAGTGACATTACTAGGTATTAGTCTGCTAAGATACAGTAATTAATAAATCAGTGACATTACTAGGTATTAGTCTGCTAAGATACAGTAATTGATAAATCAGTGACATTACTAGGTATTAGTCTGCTAAAATACAGTAATTGATAAATCAGTGACATTACTAGGTATTAGTCTGCTAAGATACAGTAATTGATGAATCAGTGACATTACTAGGTATTAGTCTGCTAAGATACAGTAATTGATAAATCAGTGATATTACTAGGTATTAGTCTGCTAAGATACAGTAATTGGTGAATCAGTGACATTACCAGGTATTAGTCTGCTAAGATACAGTAATTGATAAATCAGTGACGTTACTGGGTATTAGTCTGCTAAAATACAGTAATTGGTGAATCAGTGACATTACTAGATATTAGTCTGCTAAGATACAGTAATTGATAAATCAGTGACGTTACTGGGTATTAGTCTGCTAAAATACAGTAATTGGTGAATCAGTGACATTACTAGGTATTAGTCTGCTAAGATACAGTAATTGATAAATCAGTGACATTACTAGGTATTAGTCTGCTAAGATACAGTAATTAATGAATCAGTGACATTACTAGGTATTAGTCTGCTAAGATACAGTAATTAATGAATCAGTGACATTACTAGGTATTAGTCTTCTGAGATACAGTAATTAATGAATCAGTGACATTACTAGGTATTAGTCTGCTAAGATACAGTAATTGATAAATCAGTGACATTACCAGGTATTAGTCTGCTAAGATACAGTAATTAGTGAATCAGTGACATTACTAGGTATTAGTCTTCTGATATACAGTAATTAGTGAATCAGTGACATTACTAGGTATTAGTCTGCTAAGATACAGTAATTGATGAATCAGTGATATTACCAGGTATTAGTCTGCTAAGATACAGTAATTGATAAATCAGTGACATTACTAGGTATTAGTCTGCTAAGATACAGTAATTGATAAATCAGTGACATTACTAGATATTAGTCTGCTAAGATACAGTAATTAATGAATCAGTGACATTACTAGGTATTAGTCTGCTAAGATACAGTAATTAATAAATCAGTGACATTACTAGGTATTAGTCTGCTAAGATACAGTAATTGATAAATCAGTGACATTACTAGGTATTAGTCTGCTAAGATACAGTAATTGATGAATCAGTGACATTACTAGGTATTAGTCTGCTAAGATACAGTAATTAGTGAATCAGTGACATTACTAGGTATTAGCCTGCTAAGATACAGTAATTGATAAATCAGTGACATTACTAGGTATTAGTCTGCTAAGATACAGTAATTGATGAATCAGTGACATTACTAGGTATTAGTCTGCTAAGATACAGTAATTGATAAATCAGTGACATTACTAGGTATTAGTCTGCTAAGATACAGTAATTGTTAAATCAGTGACATTACTAGATATTAGTCTGCTAAGATACAGTAATTGATGAGTCAGTGACGTTACTAGGTATTAGTCTGCTAAAATACAGTAATTGGTGAATCAGTGACATTACTAGGTATTAGTCTGCTAAGATACAGTAATTGATAAATCAGTGACATTACCAGGTATTAGTCTGCTAAGATACAGTAATTGGTGAATCAGTGACATTACCAGGTATTAGTCTGCTAAGATACAGTAATTGGTGAATCAGTGACATTACTAGGTATTAGTCTGCTAAGATACAGTAATTAGTGAATCAGTGACATTACTAGGTATTAGTCTGCTAAGATACAGTAATTGATGAATCAGTGACATTACTAGGTATTAGTCTGCTAAGATACAGTAATTGATGAATCAGTGACATTACTAGGTATTAGTCTGCTAAGATACAGTAATTGATAAATCAGTGACACTACTAGGTATTAGTCTGCTAAGATACAGTAATTGATGAATCAGTGACATTACTACACTATGGTTGGATGCGAGTTCAAACTCACTTACCTTGATCCCATATAACTCCTTTTATGGTAATATTCAGTAATGGATGTATCATAGCATTCCATAATACACTATGGTTGGATGTGAGTTCAAACTCACTTACCTTGATACCATATAACTCTTTTTATGGTAATATTCAGTAATGGATGTATCATAGCATTCCATAATACACTATGGTTGGATGTGAGTTCAAACTTACTTACCTTGATACCATACAGCTGCTTTTATGGTAATATTCAGTAATGGATGTATCATAGCATTCCATAATACACTATGGTTGGATGTGAGTTCAAACTCACTTACCTTGATACCATACAACTGCTTTTATGGTAATATTCAGTAATGGATGTATCATAGCATTCCATAATACACTATGGTTGGATGTGAGTTCAAACTCATTTACCTTGATACCATATAACTCATTTTATGGTAATATTCAGTAATGTATGTATCATAGCATTCAGTAATACACTATGGTTGGATGTGAGTTCAAACTCACTTACCTTGATACCATATAGCTCCTTTTATGGTAATATTTAGTAATGGATGTATCATAGCATTCCATAATACACTATGGTTGGATACGAGTTCAAACTCACTTACCTTGATACCATATAACTCCTTTTATGGTAATATTTAGTAATGGATGTATCATAGCATTCCATAATACACTATGGTTGGATGTGAGTTCAAACTCACTTACCTTGATACCATATAGCTGATTTTATGGTAATATTCAGTAATGGATGTATCATAGCATTCCATAATACACTATGGTTGGATGTGAGTTCAAACTCACTTACCTTGATACCATACAGCTGCTTTTATGGTAATATTCAGTAATGTATGTATCATAGCATTGCATAATACACTATGGTTGGATGTGAGTTCAAACTCACTTACCTTGATACCATACAGCTGCTTTTATGGTAATATTCAGTAATGGATGTATCATAGCATTCCATAATACACTATGGTTGGATGTGAGTTCAAACTCACTTACCTTGATACCATATAACTCCTTTTATAGTAATATTCAGTAATGGATGTATCATAGCATTCCGTAATACACTATGGTTGGATGTGAGTTCAAACTCACTTACCTTGATACCATACAGCTGCTTTTATGGTAATATTCAGTAATGGATGTATCATAGCATTCCATAATACACTATGGTTGGATGTGAGTTCAAACTCACTTACCTTGATACCATATAACTCCTTTTATGGTAATATTCAGTAATGGATGTATCATAGCATTCCATAATACACTATGGTTGGATGTGAGTTCAAACTCACTTACCTTGATACCATACAACTCCTTTTATGGTAATATTCAGTAATGGATGTATCATAGCATTCCGTAATACACTATGGTTGGATGCGAGTTCAAACTCACTTACCTTGATACCATATAACTCCTTTTATGGTAATATTCAGTAATGGATGTATCATAGCATTCCATGATACACTATGGTTGGATGCGAGTTCAAACTCACTTACCGTGATACCATATAACTCCTTTTATGGTAATATTCAGTAATGGATGTATCATTGCATTCCATAATACACTATGGTTGGATGTGAGTTCAAACTCACTTACCTTGATACCATATAACTCATTTTATGGTAATATTCAGTAATGTATGTATCATAGCATTCCGTAATACACTATGGTTGGATGTGAGTTCAAACTCACTTACCTTGATACCATATAGCTCCTTTTATGGTAATATTTAGTAATGGATGTATCATAGCATTCCATAATACACTATGGTTGGATGTGAGTTCAAACTCACTTACCTTGATACCATATAGCTCCTTTTATGGTAATATTTAGTAATGGATGTATCATTGCATTCCATAATACACTATGGTTGGATGTGAGTTCAAACTCACTTACCTTGATACCATCCAACTCTTTTTATGGTAATATTCAGTAATGGATGTATCATAGCATTCCATAATACACTATGGTTGGATGTGAGTTCAAACTCACTTACCTTGATACCATATAACTCCTTTTATAGTAATATTTAGTAATGGATGTATCATAACATTCCATAACACACTATGGTTGGATGTGAGTTCAAACACACTTACCTTGATACCATATAACTCTTTTTATGGTAATATTCAGTAATGGATGTATCATAGCATTCCATAATAGACTATGGTTGGATGTGAGTTCAAACTCACTTACCTTGATACCATATAACTCCTTTTATAGTAACATTCAGTAATGGATGTATCATAGCATTCCATAATACACTATGGTTGGATGTGAGTTCAAAATCATTTACCTTGATACCATATAGCTCCTTTTATGGTATTATTTAGTAATGGATGTATCATAGCATTCCATAATACACTATGGTTGGATGTGAGTTCAAACTCACTTACCTTGATACCATATAGCTGCTTTTATGGTAATATTCAGTAATGGATGTATCATAGCATTCCATAATACACTATGGTTGGATGTGAGTTCAAACTCACTTACCTTGATACCATATAGCTCCTTTTATGGTAATATTCAGTAATGGATGTATCATAGCATTCCATAATACACTATGAGCTCCGGGTCCACCAAACTTGGCATCCCAATTAGGATCATTTTTTTTCGCTTCAATAATATCACTTTTTTTGCTAGAATAGAAATCCAACAATAAAGATTCATTCAAATGGCTATAAGGCGAGTTACATTGTAAAAAAATCATTGTCAATTGTAGTATAGTCATGAGATACATGTATATATATATATGACATAATGTGATGTATTTGTGAAGTTTAAACTTGATTGCATCTGCATTTGTTTAAACAAATGGCCATCAGTCAGCCATTTTGAGTTTGAGGTTGACAAAAATGCATTTGTATTTGTCTGATATGATGTCTGATGTACCTGTGAAGTTTTTGATCCAGGCATCTCAAATATTTGAATCAGCAACTGCATTCTTAGAAAAAAATGGCCACCAGTCAGCCATTTTGATCTGCATGAAGGTCCCAAGTTTGACCACAATTCATGCATGCACGACTGAGATCAGGTTTTGATTTTCTTCAAAATTGCTGTCAATCGGCAATCTTGAATCAGATTATAAAACAAATGTATTTTTGGCATTAAAATGGAGAGGGACTTGATTATTTATCTTGAATCAAATCATGTGCACATGTTGTATATAACATCAGATGTATAAGTTTGGCTCAAGCATGTGTGAGATATGACTGGCTACAGACCACTTGTACACCCAAGAACACACACATATATGTATGCACAGATGTCAACCAATAAAAATACATTACAAATGTCCTGTGCAATTGACAGATCATTTGAATGTTGGAATGAAAATGGTTATTTGGCAATCCTTTTGACAAACATTGGTATGGCATATACACTACCAGGTACTTGTTTGCTTATACCTAATTATGATATATAGGTTGTTATGGTAACATTCTTAGTAACTTTGATAGAATTTATGATTAACAAATGACTTTTTAACACATTTTTTTAACACTATATATTGTAAGCTTCAGAAAAATAGATCACATTTGGTGACACTGAACAAAATTAAAGGACAGATTTGCTAAATAGTCAGAATTTGAACCCCAATAAGTTATGTTCACCTGTTGTTTGCTTCCTGTAATTCTGTTCTATTGCACACCTTCAATGCATCTGGAGATGACCACGCCTCTACTGGTGTTCCACCGTAACTGCTGACCAGTAAACCAATAGGATACTGTAGGTGATCGTAAAGATTACGACCATAGAACCAACATGTAGCTGAGAAATACTTGAATGCTCCAGCAGACACAGTTGCTGCACAGAAAAAATGAAATATAGATTTGTGTTTTTTGTTAAAAATGGTGAACTGAATGTGATATGATAAGTGTAGCAATTCCTAGTGATCCTTAGCAAATGAACACAAACAATAGACAATTATTTCTATGGTTCACAAATTTCATTGAGATAAATTAACCTAATTAATATATTAACCAAGGTAAGGCATGTTACTTACCATGTGATGGGACAGGCCAGGGTAAGATATGTCACTTACCATGTGATGGGACAGGCCAGGGTAAGATGTGTCACTTACCATGTGATGGGACAGACTAAGGTAAGATATGTCACTTACAGTGTGATGGGACAGGCCAGGGCAAGATATGTCACTTACCATGTGATGGGACAAACCATGGTAAGATGTGTCACTTACCATGTGATGGGACAGACCAGGATAAGATATGTCACTTACCATGTGATGGGGCAGACCAGGGTAAGATGTGCTACTTACCATGTGGTGGGACAGACCAGGGTAAGATATGTGTTACTTATCATGTGATGGGACAGACCAAGGTAAGATGTACTACTTACCATGTGACGGGACAGACCAGGGTAAGATGTGATACTTACCATGTGATGGGACAGACCAGGGTAAGATGTGTCACTTACCATGTGATGAGACAGACCAGGGTAAGATGTGTTACTTACCATGTGATGGGACAGACCAGGGTAAGATGTGTCACTAACCATGTGATGGGACAGACCAGGGTAAGATGTGTCACTTACCATGTGATGGGACAGACCAGGGTAAGATGCTACACTTACCATGTGATGGGACAGACCAGGGTAAGATGCTACACTTACCATGTGATGGAACAGACCAGGGTGAGATGTGTCACTTACCATGTGATGGGACAGACCAGGGTAAGATGTGTCACTTACCATGTGATGGGACAGACCAGGGTAAGATGTGTCCCTTACCATGTGATGGGGCAGACCACGTAAGATGTGTCACTTACCATGTGATGGGACAGGCCAGGGTAAGATATGTCACTTACCATGTGATGGGACAGGCCAGGGTAAGATGTGTCACTTACCATGTGATGGGACAGACTAAGGTAAGATGTCACTTACAGTGTGATGGGACAGGCCAGGGTAAGATATGTCACTTACCATGTGATGGGACAAACCATGGTAAGATGTGTCACTTACCATGTGATGGGACAGACCAGGATAAGATATGTCACTTACCATGTGATAGGGCAGACCAGGGTAAGATGTGCTACTTACCATGTGGTGGGACAGACCAGGGTAAGATATGTGTTACTTATCATGTGATGGGACAGACCAGGGTAAGATGTACTACTTACCATGTGATGGGACAGGCCAGAGTAAAATGTGTCACTTACCATGTGACGGGACAGACCAGGGTAAGATGTGATACTTACCATGTGATGGGACATACCAGGGTAAGATGTGTCACTTACCATGTGATGGGACAGACCAGGGTAAGATGTGTTACTTACCATGTGATGGGACAGACCAGGGTAAGATGTGTCACTAACCATGTGATGGGACAGACCAGGGTAAGATGTGTCACTTACCATGTGATGGGACAGACCAGGGTAAGATGCTACACTTACCATGTGATGGGACAGACCAGGGTAAGATGCTACACTTACCATGTGATGGTACAGACCAGGGTGAGATGTGTCACTTACCATGTGATGGGACAGACCAGGGTAAGATGTGTCCCTTACCATGTGATGGGACAGACTAGGGTAAGATGTGTCACTTACCATGTGATGGACAGACCAGGGTAAGATGTGTCGCTTACCATGTGATGGGACAGACCAGGGTAAGATGTGTCACTTACCATGTGATGGGACAGACCAGGGTAAGATATGTCACTTACCATGTGATGGGACAGGCCAGGGTAAGACGTGTCACTTACCATGTGATGGGACAGACTAAGGTAAGATATGTCACTTACCGTGTGATGGGACAGGCCAGGGTAAGATATGTCACTTACCGTGTGATGGGACAGACCAGGGTAAGATGTGTCACTTACCATGTGATGGGACAGACCAGAGTAAGATGTGTCACTTACCATGTGGTGTGAAAGGCTAGGGTAAGATATCACCTGTCATGTGACAGGACAGACCTAGGTAAGATGTGCTACTTACCTGGTGATGGGACAGACCAAGGTTCTTCCACTGATTCCAAGTCACACAGTGCTTTTTCAGATTCATTCAAATTGACTGTAAACAATCTGATGTAAGGATACTCATAAGATAGCATTGCTTCCATGGTTGCATTGAACGCCTGCAAACATCAAGAGTAAAATATAACTCATCACTTTTATGTGTAATAATATTATTGTTAATTGTTTTGAAATTGAGATGAGATACAGTTTCATACAACAATTATATTTAGTATTGTTTGTTCAGTCTTTTTTTTATTGTCTTGACAATACATAAACACAAATTAATAAAGTGTACTAATGATGTTAAGTATCCTTGTGTCACTGTGACATCATATGTTTACATTTATGCCAACCAGTAATACAAATGTCGTGTGCCAATTCCACACATGCTTGCGATCTGCGAACATTTCCCATAAGTTGTTTTAACAGGAGCACATACATGTATATTTAATAACAGTAGTGAACAATGCCAGTATTTTATCTTTGGGTGAAAATGATGAATTCTTGTTAACCATACACTGCACATGCGCACCAAAACAGAACATAAATAAGTTACATATTCAATGTCAACAGCTGTTTCAAACTTGAAACAAGCAGCCTCTTAGTTGAGATAGCTCCGCTGTTAGCAATGCACATTTCAATTAAAGAATTGAAGATATCATTAGAAAATGAACAAATCTGAGAGAGGTCCACATGTAGTACCTATATGTATAATATATCAAAGCAATTGGACTTGCGGTTTTCAACAAGAAGTCGAAAATATCACTTTTTACCAAAAATTACAAAAATATTCATCAAAATTAGAGAATTGAAGATATCATCACGAAATGAAGAATCTGAGAGAGGTCCACATGTATACCACATATACACAATATTCAAAGCAATCGAAAAAGTTGATACGACCGATGACTGCGGACATTCACTCATATGATAAGCTTCGCTCCGACAAAGTTGACAGCGGAGCTAAAAATATACTTTATTTTGCTCTGCCAGTTCCACAGTCGATTATTTAATTTCACAAGGTTAATTTAAAAAACAATAATTACCATTTCAACCTAACTTTTCTCAATAAATCCAAGGTTGAAACTCATAAAGCCTTTCATAATATATTGCAACTTGTGTTGTATTCAATGTTTGCATAATTCATATCAAACTTATCACATACCTGGGTTACTGAAAAAACCATGTTACTTTGCCCACCACACAGCCATACATCACCAAATAATACATCACGTAGTGTTATGACATCAGTCATTGATGCATGGTGCTTTATTTCGATACTAAACGGCCCACTCGGTGGCATAACATCCAAGGTGATTTTCCAAATCCATTGTATGCCATCAGGACCTAACAAAATTAATACCAAAGTTGCATATATGTATTATGTAAATATTATGAGGTCAAATCAAGAACATACAAAGTATATGCTATGATATATATATATTAACGTGTAGTGGAAGTCAATGCTATCCTCTACTGTCTATTTCAGGTCAAACTAAATAATATTTTAATTATTCAGTTTACAACAAATGCATTTGTTAAACATGTTTTTCCGTTTTCTACACTTCGAGGGAAAAATACCAAACTTTCACAGCTATACAATTCGCTAACTGCTTAAAAATTCAGCCAAGTTTGTCATTTTTGTGTGAAAAAATCCCTTGCATACAAACACCTAATTACTGGAAGATCATAGAACATACTTATTCAATTCAGGAGCTAATCAGAGACGGTCAAATAGTTAGATGACAATTTTGGTTTTAAATACACGTTCTTTGTGTAATTAGGTGTTCGTATGCAAGGAATTTCATTGGCGGGTGGCTTAATCTTACCTTAATCTTGTGTTCTTTTACTGGCTGAGACTGTTTTTAATTGTAATTAGAGCAATCAAGTTTTTATTAAAATCATACAATATATTAAGGTAGCAAGAAGTACCGGTATTATTGAAATATTTGTTTGAAATATTACCAAGGTTCAAATTTGTGTTTTATGTCTGTATCTATGTTTTTGTGACACGTGACATACTCATATATAAAATATTACTTTTCCTGAAAATAAATAAATTACGTAATTATTGCTGTGCTAAGACACTGTTTATTCACACTTCCTATTAGTTCAGTAGTCTGTTAATAATTGAATGCGCCTCGGCAGTTGTATCCATGCGCTGCATTTTGAAAAAAGTAATATACTGAATTCCAAGATCAGTTTTATTTGTATTGCCCCCAACTAAACTATCACACATTGAAAAATAGTTTGCCTGTACACATTTAAGTTCTTTTCAATGATATCATAAAGCTGTGTCAATCCCACGACACTAAGCATACACTATTTTTTGTTAAACATCTCATAATTTGAAAAACTCCTAGAAAACATTGATGAAGTTATGACTATGATTTTCAAATAATATTAACTTTATTGCGTTCTTTAAAATAGTTTGACATTGGGTGATAGCAATAAGTGATAATTTAGAAGATTAATTTTCCATAAGTTAATTTAAGAATGCATCTAGCACTCTCCCACAAAGCATGTAGAAGATATACATGTACATGTTTGTCTGGGACAAAAAAAGTAAAAACAAAACAACCACATGGTGATTTGAATCAACTATATTACCCATAATGGTAAATTCTTTCACAAAGTTTAAAAAAAGAATCTGACATCCATGCCTAAGATTTGGTTTGATAAATATCAAAATATTTGATTTTGGTGTTTTTTTCAACTAAAATGGTCAGCAGTCTGTCATATCTGTGATCAGATGATAATAATTATTGTATGTGCATGTCTATGCTATGATGTACGTATAAATGGCCAACACATATTGAGATGTGGTTTCCGATATGACAAAATATCTGACACAATCACCATATCATGAGCAAGGTTTGATTATACTATTTTCCATAAAGTTCTCGTATTTACTTTTCCAAAGATTTTTTAAATGTTATTGTAGCAGCTGTTTGATGACAGAGGCAATTATTACCACACTTTATAGTTGGTTACAGCTGACAGTCTAGCACTCATATCCCAAAATAATTATACAAAGAGAAAATAACTTGGAGGTTGACAATAGAAAACAGGTTTATTTTCCTCCATGCAAATAGAACAGTAGAACAGACTTCATAGATTACTAGTAACTGATTGATTTGTGGTGTTAGTAAACCCCTCAGATCATACAATGATTCATACATGGGTACTAATGTATTATAATCAACGTGCCAGGCACTATATTTTATAAAATTTCAGTTTATAAATCACAGAATACCCAGCACCAATTTGCAGGAGTGAACATCCAGGCATTTTTACGGCCAAACAAGAGTCGAAAACTCTCATAAAACTGTACTTTACAGTGTCACAAGATTACCCCTATATGTACATCATATATGAATTTGGTTGTTCACGATGTCTCTTGGTTGAGTTTGTGTTGTTTTTCCAACTTTAGCTGTTTTTCTCAACTATAGCTGTCGTTCCACAGCAGCTCGTGCACAGCCTATAGAAATACATGGTTATATGGTGGCATCAAAGCAACAATGTTACAAAACATTTTACTATTTTTATGCATATTTAGGATAGATGTGGCAAATTAGTAACAATTTTAAAGCACTACAAATTCTTGATATTTTGCTGAGGAATGTTAAATTTAAATACCCAAACTTGTTTACATGAAAACAATGCCTCTTATTTCTCTGGTGGCCATTTTTAATTTAAAATTGGTAAAAAAAAAACCACTGTGATTCATAATTCAAAAACTCTATTCAAAAAGTTTATTTTTCAGACTTTCCAATAGCCAGTCACAATACCGGTGAATATCTTAGCGAAGGTACAGGAAATGCCTGTGACAAGTGTATTATCCATCCCTATATTTTAACTCTACCTTGGTATGTTGTTGTTGTATATATTTTTTCTTTCAAGTTCACTTCAATGTCTGAATTTTCTTCTCCATATCCCCAGATAATTGACTGATGTGGTTCCATTTGTAACACCATGTGGTCACCATAGTAACTTGCTAAGCGGAATACTGGAGGTGCTGAAGAAGACAAAAATAGTTTTAAAATTATGTCAATTTTGATAGCCATGCAGTAATTATATAAGTTGATAGATAAAAAATATTTTAAACCAAATTCAAAAATACTACTAATATTTTGCTGCAGTGTTTTAGTCAGTTTACTAGTTATTTCTTCATTTTCACTGATTACTTGGCTAAGGAAATCTCTGATTTAAAAGGTGCCAGGTACAAGTAAACAATTCATTTTACACACGTTCTATACGCTGTATGGGACCCATATATTACACATGTTTTTCTATAGTCAATTGATGATCAAAGAAAGCAATCGTCACTCAGATTGGGTAGTCATGTGATATTTGCTTGACCGTACACCAACAACTGATGGCCGATTGATCCGATACCACTTGTTGAGTTCAGAAATGCAACCACGGTTTGATAATAACACCCTGGGCTATGACAATTAAGCGTCCAGATACGATACATTTTGTCTTCTAACGTATATTTATTTTGTTGTTGTCAGATACAAAATCACTTTCAAGTCATGACTTCCGGAAAAGTTATCGAATCACATGATTATAATACTCTGTTCTCTCACCTGATAACGTGACAGTTGCCAGAACACTCGCTAGCACTGTCACAGTTAGTATCGACATCGTCATTTCAATCCAGCTCTAACTCGATACATGTACTGCTGCAAGGTTCCGTGTAAACGAGTGTGTTACAGGCTTTGTGATCAACTAAACTATTAAAATTTATTAAGACTCCCCAGGTCAGTGGTAATTTGATTATCACGTGTTGTTGATTTCACGTGTTGTCTCCTTGACATGTTGACCTGTACGTCGGCAGTCAGCTGGAACACTGAGATTGCAGCTGGTATGCACGGTGTATTATTTTTGTTTATGTACATTTTGTAAAAAAAATTGAAATTACCATCATCAGCTTTTATTCACATTCAAATATGTGATTTAATTGATTGGCAGCATGAGAGATCAACATTGTCTACGCCCATAATAATAATAACCTTTATTATAACTGTAAAGAAGTTACAATTCTTTTTTGGTTTGCAAATAATAAAGTGTTTTTGTTTTGATATGATGTATATAAATACCAACTTAACTACTAGTTAGTGCTAGTCTTTTAGTAAAAGCATTGTTTAAGTATCTGATAACATGTCTAAGCAGAGATGGCTCTGTCGTGTTTAAAATTATTTTGAATTTGTCTATGTATATTCTGTTAAATTGTTCATAATGTGCGTCAATTTTTCAGGCGACATAGCAAATATGACCACCCATTTATTCAAATTGGAGTGCTTGATATTGTTAAACTCATTCACATTAATTATAACTAGTGATGATGTCATACAGGGAAAGGCATATAGCTGTTCTATAGCTGTTTTGTAAAAAATCATTACAGTTCAACAGTTTCCAATCAAATTTCACATGATGTGGCAACTGCAATCGCCTCCATATTCAAAATGAGGCCATTGCTGATTGGTCACAAGTTGAAGTATCTCATTAATACTAATTAGAACTAACAATGGCACAATTTCTTGATGGGTCAATTTGAATTTTAGATCCCCCCCCCTCCACAAAAAAACAGCTTTCACAGCTTAAAACGTTTGTCACAACTTTCACATTGTACAGGTACCATTAACTCACCTGTGGTGGCAATGACTGACCACAGAAAAGGTACATGTGATGTACGCCCAATTTAAACTTTTTGAATTCTTTTCAAAAGCCTTGTATCTTATACAATTGTTCCATTTTCATTATCCTGATGGCATGAGCCCAATGACTCTTCGATTCTGCTCAAGCCTTCTTAATGCAATGCTGTCCCTACTTGTTCAAATTTTATGTAAACAACACCCACCAGTAAGGCTCAATTTTACTTTAGACAAACTGAATTTGCTTCCCCACCAGTTTCTACATCTGGCAAAATACTGTGGAATACTTTATTTTCACTGGAATTAATTTTCGCTCAAAAGGCTTTTTTGGCGTTTTGTATGGAATTTATTTTCACTGATTTTTGAAGAGTTTAATGTGAAATATAGAAAAAAAAAGTATATTCGCTGGATTTTATTTTCACGAAATCATTCTTTCAGCGAAAATAAAGTATTCTACAGTATTTCGCGGGGGGAGGTAGGCCAAGTTTCAACTTGAAAAAGCCATGAATATTAACACTGACTTTATATCTGTAAACACACATAGTACTACTACAAGTATTTTCAATATTTACAAAAAACATACATGCGCACTAATCTTTCAATACTTTTATTAGTTTGCTTGTACATAAAAAGGGTAAAGCTTCCAAAATTTACAAAATATGATTGTAGAGGAAAATGGTATGGCATTGTCAGTCCCAGAGTAAATCTGCCATGTACAAAATTGTCAGTAATAGATAATGCCATATATGGGATTGCCTTGCTTTATAAAATGGGACTTGTCAGTTTTGAATAATGCCATACACAGAATTGTTAAACACAAATAGGATACTGTAAAATACTTTATTTTAGCTGGAATTAATTTTCGCTGAAAAGACTTTTAGGTGTTTTGTATGGAATTTATTTTCACTGATTTTTGACAAGTTTAATGTAAAATATAGAAAAAAGGTATA
This sequence comes from Saccoglossus kowalevskii, assembly GCF_978046115.1. Lineage (NCBI taxonomy): Eukaryota > Metazoa > Hemichordata > Enteropneusta > Harrimaniidae > Saccoglossus > Saccoglossus kowalevskii. The sequence goes on from NC_140646.1 coordinate 40,007,767, forward strand.
TTAGCTGGATTTTATTTTCACTAAATAATGAAAATAAATCCCAAGCGAAAATCAAGTATTCTATAGTATGTCATTTCTAAGAACTTCAAAAGAAGTCAGAAACACAGTAAAACAATCATTGATGTTTTCTATTGACAGCGTTATCTATCCCCACAATATCATCTTTCCCTTATAAAATGACATTTGAATTGAGGTTACCGGTACATTCAATGAATCATATATACCATCATTTCATCTCAATGTCAAGAAATCTAATGTATTGGCTCAATCAGAAGTGCATACATTTATATAGACGACCTGTAAACAAGTTATAACAACTCGTAATCATAACAGTTTAGTGTACTTAAAATCCCACCAAAACAAACGTGTTTGTATCACATAGAAATATTGGAGTTGTACTTCTTACAGACAAAAGATGGGAACATTTGTATCTGTTGCAGACAAATACAGTAGATAGCGTTCTGGTAGAAATCAGGTGTACTTCATATCCTCTTTGGGGTTTGTCTTAGTGGGAATAAATTAGGAAAAATTTCCATCAGATAGATATCATAAGAGAAGTCCTCCACCAGCATACTCCACTCTCTAGAAAGAGTAAAAACAAAAAGCAAGTTAATATAAAAATTCCATTTTGAAATACATTAGAAAAACATTTAGCTATTAAAACTTGTTCACTGTGATAATCAAGATTAAATAACAAATGGCTGGATGCACAATCTTTTCACGACGAAAATGAGTATAAAAGTCTAAATAGTATAACAATTTTGCATGAAAAATACATTAAATATTAACAGTACCGTAGTTGTCCGAGTATAAACCCCTGCCCGAGTATAAGCCCCCCTCCAAATTTACAGCATTTCACAACAAGTCATTTATTTGATTGTTCTTCTAATGCTCAGTTTATCTTTATAAGTTTATCAGCGTAGAGTTGTCTCGGTGAAATCGATGCAACTTCAACTATCTATTTCTCACCTTGAAATAAAATAAAAAAATTCGAAGAGCATCCGGGGATGTATTATTAACCAGTTTTACCAATCGTTAGCTTTATTTTATTCAAATCCATAAAATTCATGAGTTTTTCAACATTTGTTGGCAACTTCCGTGCTAAAAATGGTTGAAAATGTGGGTGTGGTTCTCTCACAAAGTCCCATTGATAATACGGACAAATATGGTTCTGTGACCTAGGTCGTGCTCCAATCAGGTGACTCTCAGCCAATCATTGATGTTGTAACAAAGCATATTTGATGCTAATTTAAAGGTCGTCGTACCATCCAATCTCTGGCGTTGATTCACATAGTTTGTTGTGCTGTGACAGGCTTCACAATTATTCACTGAAAAACATCGGTATATTTTGACAAACGGCTGGGATTTGACCTCAGTTCAAAAAAAGAAGAAAAAACTGGACTGAGATACAAATCAGTTTTGCAAGTTGGGAAATAAGGTAAACCAGATTGGGGTCGATGATATTCAGTATCGAAGGACCCTGTGTATCATGAGTTTCAAATTGTTCATCGACTGGTCACCAATTATTTATGGCTACAACTAAATAGACACGTTTTTTTCTGAAGCCCAATAAATTATTTCTGCATATCAAGTGCTATTCGATTTTTTACAGGGCATGTGGCTCGTTTTTATTGGAAAATATTTTTTGTGAGAATACTTTTAAAGTACGTATAGATCGAGCTCAGGTCACTGATCATGACTTAATTTTGAAAACTAGATGTAAAATTTTACCAGACAGACGCCACCACAACCATCCAATCATAGTTAGAAATGTACGCACTTGTTTTGGAACTTTGTATCAAGATGGCAGGCAACAACACCAACGCACCAGGCAACGTACGTGTGTTTTGCATGTATTAGTAGTCCGGGCATGGGATTGGACTTGGCTAAAACTAAACGAAACACAGACAAATACAATGAAGCCATGCGTAGGCGACAATGATGCCACAAAAGCCAAAGCTTTCGTGAGAACTGTACTGTATGTGACCGGAATCATTTGCTTACGATGAAACTAAGTTTAATTTTATTTGCATTTCACAACAATTCAACAAATTTATTTATTTTGCACATTATTATAATCACTACTGAGTAATAATCAACAATTGTGAAACGCAGCATGACCGGATTGCGCAACCGTGATCATTTGCTGCTACGCAATGCAGTTGTGTTAGTTTTTATTTGAAACTTCGTTTAGAATATATTTTCATTACCCCAAAACGTACAGACCAATATTCATGCGAAACGCAGGGTGGAATGCTGTTCCACTTAGTAAACGCACCCAAGAGTGATTAGTGACCCCGGGGCGTAACGACCAAACCTCAAGTTAACTTGGACCATGCTACTCGGGAGAAGTTTTAACTTTTATCCGTTTATAAGCCCCCCCCCTCCAATTGTTCGTCATTTTGCCATTTTCTCTGAGGGGTTTATACTCTGACAACTACGGTACTGGTAAACACTGTAGCCATTGTTTACTGGATTACTGGTCTAATTGGTTGTTTTCTATTCTTACCTCTTGTGGTTCTAAAAAGGATATCCAGTCAGAAGCATGTGTTGGTAATAATCCCATTGAAGAACATTTATATGCTGCTAACCCAACACCGCCAATATTGCCAAGGAAATAGACAAACTTTTGAACCAGTGATTGCGGACTGTCTTCAAGTAATTTGAAAGCTGAAAAAGATGAATTTAAAGTTTTTTGTAGCACTTGAAACAGTTATATACAATGTACATGGCAAGCACATAGTGATGCTTGCTGAGGCTTCTATACATGGCAAGCACATGTTGTAAATTCCATTCAAACTTTGCCAGTAACTCAGTTTTGTTTTATCCAGCATCAACTAATACATTTTCTTACTTACGTACACTTATATGCTCTTCTAATAGAAACAAGTCATTGTCAATGACCCGTCCCCGTTCCGTTCATATTTGAGTGACATATACATTCAAAGCAGATCATGACCGAAATGCACCTGCATATGTACAACACATTGTGCTAAATCTGAACAAAATCCATCCATGCATGACTGAGATCCGGTTCTGGAATTGTGAAAATACGTGATTTTGATGCATTTTCGGCCTTAAAATGGCCATCATTCCGCTATTGTTAAGCAGATCATGAAACAAATGCACATATCTATTTGTGACATGATGTACCATGTGTGTGTGAAGTTTGAACTTGATCAATCCAGACATGTCTTGGATACGGATCCAGAACTGAATTCTTTAACAAAATGGCCGCCAGTCGGCCATTTCGAACTTGATCCGAAAAAAAAAAAAGACGTGCATCAAGGTCCTATTATGTTTAATGTATGTACCAAATTTGAACAAAATCCATCCATGCATAACTGAGATACGGGTCCGGAATGGTGAAAATGTGCGATTTCAATGCATTTTCGGCCTTAAAGCGGCCGCCATTTGACTATCGTTAATGAGATCATGAAACAAATGCACATACATATTTGTGACATGATGTACCTTGTGTGTGTGAAGTTTGAACTCGATCAATCCAAGCATGTCTCAGATACGGATCCAGAACTGAATTCTTTAAAACAAAATGGCCGCCAGTCGGCCATTTCGAACCCGATCCAGGCGTGGCCTGTTCAGCATTTGTCAACAACCAATCACAAGACTGGTTACGAACCACATCGAGGTCACGACTCGGTTAGCCTTGCTCAACTGCTCGTAACCAGTCTTGTGATTGGTTGTTGACAAATGCTCCGCTATGCAACTTAGATACTAAATCGTTACAGCGCCAACACCGGTGGGTCACCGACGGTCGTTGAATGGGGTAGGCCAAAAGGTCACCAGTTTGCCTTCTCCATGCTGTTTTCACGATGAAAATCGAGCGAACGTTGTAAATACGGCTAGAATTTTAATTTTTGTTCGAGTTTACATGCAATATGCTAATATACTTGTTTATTTTCTGTGCATATACATTTCGTTCGTATTTAATTCTTTCTTTCGTGATTGGAAGACGATTATTAAAAATACAGCTGTAAATTGAAACCACTGTAGTTGCGTATCGTGAGTAATAAGTGGCAACAATGTCGATGACAATGAATTCAGGCGATTGACACATTGCCATGAATACACTTGATAACTGCTTGCAGACTTCCAGTGGTCATTGTTTATGTTTGGACTCTTGAAACAATAGCAAAATAAAGGGTTGGGCAACTACTCTTTTGTTTAGGCTTGGGAAGAACAATGCAAGCTTTTTACAAATAATTTCAGCTGGATGTACGTTGGTGGGCGGGTGTTGAGAGTTACTAGGCGGCCGTAAAACTTGATGGGCGGGCCGCCCACCTAAAACCCCTTGTGGAGAACACTGTATAGAAACATGTGCATATGTTTGTGTATGAGTGATTGGCATTGTGTTATTGTACTTTTCAATGTTATGAAGAAGTGACTTACTATTTTGGATTGAAAGCAATGCCTGCACAGGTCTCCACAACATCATACCCACCATCATTATTGGAAATATAGATATAGAATTACCAGCCATCCACATAATGAACAGATTCATGGGTAACTGTTTAAGAGGACCTAAAGCTACATCCCAAGATTTCTGTATAGAAGAAAAAACATAATTGAACTCTGGTGACCTTCTCCTTTGTTATATAACATTATCATAGTTTGTTTCAATATAAATATGCATTGTCATAATTAATTTTGAATACAAACAAGTTTTGGGGTTGAACAAACAGTGGGGAATCAGTCTATCGAATGTCTTTAAGAGATGTAAATATCTTACAAAAACACTGGTGCCTAATTTGTTTAATTATTTTAAGGGACATAATTTCCAGTTTTATTCAAAGTAATTCAGATATTTTAGTATAAAAACAAATGCCTCATCGCAGAAAAAAAGTGCTGCATTTAGACGTGAATAGATTCATAAAACATGCAAGATAACAGAAAAACTTAGCTGGCTTTTGTCCAAGTATTTTGTACAGGTGTCTGTCAAAAATTAATGATTCACTGAGACAAATATGAACTGCCTTATTACCGTATTACCCCGGGCACGCGCCCAGGGGCCTGAACGTACAAAATCGGGAAAAATTGGGGGTGGGCGCTTACCCGAGGACCACCCCAAAAAAGATTTTAAAAAGTTGTTTTTGTGATCGTATGATAAGGTCAAATAAAGGAATGCTTTCGTACACTTTGTACACGTACTTATTTCTTGATTTATGCGAGGTTTCAATAAACGTGAGCACTCGGTCAAGATCTGTGGGAACACCAAGACACAGGGTCGAATTTCAAGAATAAAACTTGTTTTATGTCAGCGAATGAAGTTGTATTACTCACTGAAATTGACTACAAACTATGGTAAATATTGTAATCAATGCACGGTTACATTTTTAGTAACCGTGATCAGTGCAAGTCGAAACGGCCGGGGAAAAACTACCGCTTGTAATCCAAGAAGGCGATGACCTCATTAGCATAATTTTGTTCACGCACGTATTGATACATCGCATCGTAATTACTGAAGAATAGCAGACAGGGTTATGAAACAAATAAACCTTTTATTACTGACATATCCAAATGGCGATACATAAAAAACAGACTGAAAATAAACTCTGGTCGACCTCATTAACATGATTTATTCACGCACCCACACACAAGACAAAATTATGATGCAACAAGTTCCCATCGTCGGCATGCCTCATTATGGTTATCATAATGGACTTGAGGTCGGCAAAATGTGTTTTTCTTCAACGACAGAAAAATAATCCACATGACCGTAATGCCATAGCTGTGATGAGGGATGGAAAGAAAGTAGCAATGTCTCAAAAGTGCTAGCTCCCGTTCACAGTCAGCTGGCATCGGTGTCGCTGGGTGTATATGATAGAGGGAAGTTGTGCAACCAAATTTGCCGAGTTTGCAATTTTTCGCCGATAAAAAAGTAACTAAGGCAAAAACTCACGATTTTTCAGCATTTTTGTAATAAAGACATTATCCTCTATCAATAATCCGCCCCAAATAAAAACATTTCCACTAATTCTTGTGTTTTTCGAAAAACCTGCGATTAGGCTGCGAAAGTAGAACATTCCGGAAGAGGGTGAAACGGAAGAGCCAAACTTAACGTGTAAAAATAGAATGCGTATTTTGACCTCTACGTGGTCAACCAATGGCTGGACATGGATACGTTTTTGGTCGTTGCCAAAGAGCCCCGCGTCCATCGCCTGGCGATGCTCTTCCAATGAGTTTTTACGTAAAACACAAACAAAACGGCCCTTTTCAGGGCCACCACACACTCCAAAAAGAGAACTACCGTAACAAACACACTATTTGAATAAATCAGACGCGTTCGTTTTTGACAAATACAACTTTATTGTTGACCTAATTCTTGGCTAAAAATCACCCTGGGCGTTTAACCGAGGATGTCCCCAACATGTAACTTTTGTGAAAACAGGGGGGTGGGCGCTTGCCCAGGGAGGGGCGCGTGCCCGGGGTAATACGGTATATTCATTGTGTGACTACTGTATTATATGAAAAGTGAAAAAAACACCCTTTATGAATAGCTATCATGTTTCAAGCTCTGCTTTGTATGCAAATCAACTTAAGGTAGAGATGCAGTTTATTTGTGAATTTCAATCAAAAATAGTTTTTTTCGTTTTTTATATAGATTTTTATCTAAAGAACATTCTGTGAAAATTTGACCAATGAATTCTTATTGGAACACCGTTAAAATTGCTGTTTATTTTCTGGTTTAAAATAAAAAACACTCGCACGTGGCAATGTTTATGTCCAATTGTCTAATTTGCATGAGTAACCAAATAACAGGACCTTTGATTGACAATATGCAAATCGAGATTGTACGGGTCATAGTTCATTCAATTACGCGCATGTGCAATTAATCTTAAATCAGTTCTCGCTCGCTAGCAAACCAAACATTATATTTCCTCAGCGTTTTTTCCTAATTTTTATCATTACATTATGTGTGGTGTGAAAAGAAAGAGAGGTAGAAAGAAGATTCAGATGATTTCTATGTCGGAAGAGGCAAAAGCTACACTGAAGGCATCAGCCCACCGAACGAAAAACAAAATCGATGTGAGCGTCCAAACATGACTTTCCTTGAAGGCATGAATCCGAGTTTCTGATTGACTGAGAGATTTTATTTTTAAATAATTGTTCTCAAAAAATAAACTGAGCATGTGAAGAATAATTTAACATTGTTTACAGTGATAACTGCTCATTGTCGAAACGAAGCTTACCCATTCACGCTAGTCACAATATACATCATACTCTTGAATAGGCGTCAATGACTACGGTAAAACTTAGAAAATGACGTCAAAATACACCTTAAAAGTCCCATTTTATTTATTTTTTAAATCCCATCCCGAATTTACGGCAGAATCTGGTCCCTCAAATAAGGGGCACGTGAGCTTTGATTCTAACCGGATATATTGCACAGGGTCGGGGAGATACAAACTTTTGTGTATCTTTTGTCCAATGGGTACCTGTACTTCGATCATTCGCAAGTTTTGCTAGGTGGTGCGAGACAGCTTTGTTTGCAACCGGACGAACTCCGTTTAATTCAATGAAGCAAACAACTGACAATGCTAAAATAAATTGCAGAGGTACGCTAAAATTAATTGAAAACAACCAAATAATTTCAATGAAAAATAAATCACAGAGAGGTAACTTGATACATTTCGGTAACAACTCTTTTGACGCGCTGTTCGCTTCTCCACGTCTGATGTTTTGTTTTCCTTGTCATAATACTTACTGATTGATCATTTTGTTTTGATTTTTGAGTTTTTTAGCCTGCAACTCGGCCACGACCTTTGCTTTTCCGTGAAAAATGGGGAAGTTTACGTCAATTTGACGGACATTCCATTTTTTTTTAAACTAACGAACACACTGTTTAGCACTCCTATTTTTTTCATTTGCCGATTTCTATTCAGAAAAATCCGACCGCTCGAAAATGCACTTAATTTTGCACTCTTAAAACATGTCAGATTTCCAACATTAATTATTTAAAACCGGTCGAAATTTTAAAACTTTTAGGAGCTGGAGCTCTCTTCTTGCAGGCGACCGTCGCCGGTAGTACAACAGCATGTTTTGTACGTACATCCGTGCGCTGATTGTCTGCGACTGTCTTAGAAAATCCCTGAATAAGGCGTTGCCAAAATCGGAAAAAAATATATAAATGCCTCCTTAAAAAACGAACAGAATTCAAATATTTCTTTTAACAAATATGTTGCAGTGGGAAAAATGGGAATGGAAACGATGAACAAAACTTCTGTGCCTCGAGTTTCGATTCTAGGATTACGCGATTATTCATTATTGTGCGTTCGCTTCCTGGAATTGGTTCTCAATACTACATAAAAATCATCAAGCATAAATAATTTAATATCCCACTTTGTACTCTTCACGGTAAACCGTAGGCTCTGAAATACTCGTAGACTTTTTATTAAAAATACATCGAAGAGAAGCCATGATGTTTTGATCGTGATAAAAGGTCACCTTCCTAGGACCGCCCCCTGTTTAATTATTCATGAGATAACGCCATATTTACTGGGCATTGCCACGTGTTTTTACCGACCCCATCAAAACACTGGTATGAATGACGTGTTTCTGATTTATATATTCAAGAGTAGTTGTTCTGGTCCAACGATTTTACATAAAATGTCTATGTCTATACGTTAACTTTCATTTTCAATAGTCTAGAAAGTATGACAAAGCAGTAATTCCCGGTTTAACGCGCAAATATGCAAATAAGCCTTTTTCTGGTCTTCTATTTTTGGAGAATTCTTGGGTTTTAAATTAAAATAGCTGATAGACGCTTTGGCCATTTGCCTCGAATTTTTCACACATTATTGACAAGGTGTTCCCCCTTCAAAATGCGTCCGGGCAGTTTATTACGGCGAGTGGAACAAAAATAACAAGTCCGCAATTAACATGGATATATAAATTATGCAAAAATAGAAAAGAGTGAACTTTGAGGTCATGCTGTGCGACTTTGAAAGCCGTTAGAGAGATGAGTGGACGCATTTGAATTAGTAGTATACCAAGGTATCCAGTGATGTAATTTTACCCACAAACGGACTTGAAGTTTTTAAGCTAATTTTTTTTAAACCACTTTTGTCCAAAAAAGCATATTTTTGACCCAAAATCAAAAACGCATTCTGGATATTTAAAATAAAGACAAGTTTTACAAAGTTTGTATAATAAGCTTTCAGAAAATATATAACATGTTGGATATATAATACCATCTTCATTGTCTAATTACTCAATTAAAAAGCAAGTCAAATAAACTGCATCTCTACCTTAAATAGTTAGTTGGTGTCAAGTGGAGAGAGAAGTCAACAGTACAGTTGCCTCCTGAGAATCTACATCTTCAAACACTGCAATCTTTGTTTTTGAAGTGTGTTTTTAAATTACTATTATAAAAGCTCTATCATTCTGTTCTAATAGCTGGAACAAATTCCTGTGAATTTTTTTGTTGTTGAATGAACTGTTTGTCAAATACAGAATACATATATTTTAGTACATTTTTATTTTCAAAATGTAGATGCAACGTTTTGCTTTTTATGTATTTTTTATATATTGTTTTTGATTTGATAACTTTGGACTAAACAGATTTTTCTATTTGCTTCAGATCTTGTTTGGCACCCAGTTCATAGGAGTGCTTATATTGATTTTCTAACATCTTGTTTTCTGTAAAGATTTTATTGGTAGGTTTGCAAATGTGCATCAGACTATGCAAAAAATCTCTCCTAAGTTGGTTTTGAAACCCAGTATAGTATTCCCATGGGATTTGGGGGATACATTACCAAGGATAAAAGATAAATGATTTGCTTCATTGAACACATACAGTGATCAGTCAAGTAGAAACAGTCAAAATATTTTATCAGATTTTCTCAATTTGTGCATGATATTTTCATACAGGACATCCGTTGTTCAAACTCAGGGAAGACTTTATACTGATGAATAAGGTGACCAAGTTTGATGAAGTTTGGAATAGAATTAGTAAAATTATTGTGCACACAATAACAATTATTAACGACGACAACAACGACAATGCCGGACAAAATTTGATGGTACGGTCTGTAGTGTTATCAAATAACTCAGATCACTTCCAGGATAATGGTGAATATCCAGATTTATTATCGGTAACTAACAAATGTTACAACGTCGTCTGCGTATCTCCACGAAGTACCCCGAGTTAACCCGAAGCACCCCGAGGCTATAAATAGCTAACACAACATCCCCCTTACAAGTCAAACTCACCATAAAGTACAATTTCAGTACAATGCGAACAACTTCAAAAATACAACACATTAATGCCAATAAGGCTGGCAAAAATCCAAACTATCTGAAGAAATACAGTAATTGCAAGTCAAAAGAATTACAAATCTAATCTCTTGGGAGGTTTAATGACTCTGCCTGATCTGGTTCTATATTCAGTAAAGTTTGATTCTTGCAGAGTAGATGATTCAGGCTGGGGTCTGTGTACCACATTTTGCTTTTCAGTCCCCATGGTCAATGGTGCTCCCTGAACTGTGGTTTCAGATTTTCCATTTACCTCAATTTGTGGTGGGAGGTCATCCTCATGACCACATGGAGCTAAATACTTCTTATTTCTACGAATCACCCTGTGGGGCATAGCTACTTCATAAGACCTAGGTTCACGCAATTTATGCACAACCTCGCCATGGGACTGCATGTCCTTAACCAGAACTTTTGCTCCTGGTTTAAGTTCAGGCATTTCCTTGACGCGATGTGACCTATCATAGTTCAATTTAGCTTTCGCACGATAATCCCTCTCAAACTTGTTAAGATTTTCTATATCCAGCAGTTTGGGTTTTAACTGTGATGGTAGAATTGGGACTGTCGTCCGAATACGACGAGCAAATAGCAACTCAGCTGGACTATATCCATTGGCTAATGGGGTTGCCCGGTATGCCATTAATGCCAAGTATGGATCCGCTGATTTTTTTATAAGCTGCTTAACAGTCCTGACAGCCCGTTCAATCTCTCCATTTGACTGGCTATATATTGGACTACTGGTCACAATCATGAACCCATATTTCTCAGCAAAGGTTTTATATTCCCAACTTGAGAACTGGGGTCCATTATCTGATCTCAATTCATCGGGTATCCCGTGTCGGGCAAACATAGATTGTAAATGAACTATTATGTCACTACTTTTTGATGTGTCCTCTAATTTAGCAACTTCTACAAATCTTGAGTAATAATCCACAACCAGGAGATATGTGGTGTTCTTTAAGAAATACAAATCTGCAGCCACTTTCTGCCATGGCCGTTCAGGGAAGTCTGAGGGAATCATGGGTTCTATCACGTCTGGGCTGTGATGTATGCAAGTTTTGCATTTATATACTAAATCGGCAATTTGACCACTAAGACCTGGCCACCATACAGAACACTTGGCCGCTCTCTACATTTAACAATCCCCTGGTGACCTTCATGTAACATATCTAAAACATCTAATCTTTTTGAGCTAGGAATAATAATCCTAGATCCTCTCATCAAGATTTTATCAACATAACTAATTTCTGCTCGAAATGGATAGTATGCTTTTAGAGTGCCTGATAGCAATTGTCTATCTGGCCACCCATATTTACAGAACTCAATCAATTTACAACACACTGCATCACTATGCTGTTCTTGCGATATGGCTGATAAATAAGAGGATGTGACTGGAAGTTGACTTACAACATTAGAAGCATATGATTTAACTTCTCTACGCAATTGTTTACTTTCTTTATCTGGTTTAATGGCACAGGGAGCTCTGGATAAGACATCTGGTACAATGAGATCTTTGCCTGGTACATGAAATATATCAAAATGGTATCTCATCAATCTAATTCGAAATCGCTGTATTCTAGGTGGGAGCTCATTCAAATCTTTTTGTCCAAAAAGGGGCACAAGAGGTTTGTGGTCGGTTTCAATTTTGAATTTGAGACCAATCAGAAAATTTGCAAATGTATCGCATGCCCAAGTGACCCCTAGTGCCTCCCTTTCTATAGGGGCATAATTTTGTTCAGTTTTTGAAACTGATCTTGATGCACAGAAAACTAACTTCCACTCCCCGTTAATTTGCTTTTGAAACAAACAAGCACCTAAACCAATTTTTGAAGCATCACTGGCAACTTTTGTTTCCAATTTAGGATCATACAGAGCAAGGCATGGGCTATTTACGCACACTACTTTAATTTCATTAAATGCCCTTTCATGGTTAGCATCCCAAGACCATAAGGTGTCCTTTTGTAATAGCTCTCTAATTGGATGGGTGAGATCTGACAACTTTGGGGAGAATTTGCTAAATTGGTTCACCATGCCCAGGAATCTGCGTACATCGTGAATATTTTCTGGAGATGGCATATCAGTTAATGCTTTGAATTTTTCAGAGTCTGGTTCGATGCCATTTTCTGATACAATATGTCCGACAAAATGAACCATACGACGACTAATTTCACACTTAGTTTTGTTTAGAGACATGCCCGCTTCCTCTAATCGTGCCAGCACCTCCTCAAGCCTAGAATCATGTACAGCTTGGTTTGGCCCGTGAATCAAAATATCATCAATAAAGACCTCCACTCCCTCAAGGTCATCTAAAATTTGACACATTCGCTTTTGCGCATGCTCAGGAGCTGAAGTAATCCCAAATGGCATTCTACGATATGCATATCTGCCAAATGGAGTGATAAATGTGGTGAGAAGCTGTGATGGCTGGGTTAATGGTATTTGGTGGAACCAAGAATTAGCATCCAGTTTACTGAAAACTTTAGCACCAGGGAGCCTACTCAGTACTTCATTAACACTGGGGATCATATACTTCTCAGTTTTCACATACTTATTTAATTTTGTGTAATCTACACAAATTCTAACATCTACTATATTTCCATTCTTATCTTTCTTGGGTACTGGTACCATAGGGGCACAACATTCAGTGGGTTCACTGACTTTGAAAATTACATCATCCTGTTCTAACTTTTGTAATTTCTGTTTTATCAATCTATATAGAGGAACTGATGATACCTTTCTGGGTGCATTGACAGCATATGGAATAAATTCCTTGTCAACCTTTATGTCATATTCACCCTTCATCACCCCTAACCCAGAAAACAACTGTGGGTGTCGGTTTTCAACCTGTACATTATTGATGATTCTCACTACATCGAGTGCCTGGATAGCAGGCTTGCCTAGTAAAGCTTTCTGACACTCTTTGACAACATACACGGTTTGATTTGACTTAGTATTATTGGCGTTCAATCTAGCCGTAAATTTCCCTACACAATCTAACTTTGACTTATTAGCACCAAATAAGAATCTATCTGGTTTACTAAGTTTAACTCCAAGGTCTAAACTTGAGTACACACTTTCTGGTAAAATAGTAACATCAGCACCTGTATCTATAGCAAAATTAACCTTGCACTTATTGACATCCAGTGCTATATTCCAAATGGAGTCTGATTGCCCATTAGCAGTAACATTACCTAAGAATGCATAACTTATATTAGCCGAGGCCTCAGTCTCTGAGGAATCTGAATTAGAATCACTAGATGTACTGCCTAGGTGATCAGTTCCATTTGTAACATGTTGAACATGTGACTTAACTTTCATTGGTTTGCCTTCAGACTTAGAGATACAGAATTTTGCCCAATGGCCTACTATGCCACACTTATTACATAAACTGGACTTAGCTGGACAATACTTGAAATGATGTGGTCCATTTCCACACCTAAAACACCTCTGTTTTGTGTTCTTAGATGGTTTGTACTTTGATCTGTACTTTTTCTGATATTTGTAGGAGACTTCATCAATATCCGCTTTGTCTTGCTTTGAGTCATCATCTTCTTTAGTCATTTGTTCATGTTCTTTCTCAACTTGTTCACTCAGCCTTGCTGAAGTCTTGGCCTTTTCTAGGGTTAAATCACTGTCCAGTTGCAGCTTTCTTTGGAGTTTCTTGTCACGAATTCCAACTACAATACGGTCTCTGATCAATTCCTCTTTCAGATTACCATAATTGCAATGTTCTGCTAAATGGTATAAGCCGGTAATAAATTCATCTACTGTCTCGCCTTCTCTTTGTTTCCTTTTATTAAATTTGGACCGTTCATAGATTATGTTTCTTCTGGCTATGAAGTGATCATTGAATTTTTCTTTCACTGAAGAGTATTTTGGCCAAGCTACTGCCTGTTCTCCTTCTTGTGGTTCAGGGGCTGGAGGAAATTCAAAACTGTTGAAAATTTCCTCTGCACGGTTCCCCATACAGTAGATCAGTGTGTCTATTTGTACGGATTGCTGTTTATCACCAAGGCCACTAGCAGAGCGGAAACGCTCGAATCTCTTCATCCATGCTTCCCAATTTTCCCCTTTGAATGAAAACTGTTCTGGAGGGGTTATTTGAAACTGGGTAGCCATATTCGATCACACTATCACCTCAAAACTAACTTCGGTGGGTGATTTCTCTAGTCGAGCGTACACGGGTCAGAGTTCATTGACCTCACGAATTGAGATTGTCCGCTGGCTTCTCGCAAGTAATATTATGAATAATCACTGAATAATTGTGACTAGGATACTTGATATATGATTAGATCGCTTCCCAGTTGCTGCGTTTAGCTTCAGAAAGTAGCAAGTCACGTAATATATAAATATAATAACACTAGCAACTTTACCGCCAGATGATGGACGTCACTTTCGTCCAGGACAGTCGAGTAATTTTCCAACGATGAATTATTCTTTGACAGCAAATAATTTCATCCAAGGCGGGGTCTCGTGGGAACGTTGACTTCTGACACCATGTAGTGTTATCAAATACTGTAGAATACTTTATTTTCGCTGGAATTAATTTTCGCTGAAAAGGCTTTTTGGGCATTTTGCTTGGAATTTATTTTCACTGATTTTTGATGAGATTAATGTAAAATATAGGAAAAAATGTATATTCGCTGGATTTTATTTTCACGGAATCATCCCTTCAGCGAAAATAGCGAAAATAAATTCCAAGCGAAAATAAAGTATTCTACAGTAACTCAGATCACTTCCAGGATAATGGTGAATATCCAGATTTATTATTGGTAACTAACAAATGTTACAACGTCGTCTGCATATCTCCACGAAGTACCCCGAGTTAACCCGAAGCACCCCGAGGCTATAAATAGCTAACACAACACGGTCAAGGTAATAAAAGTGAAACTAGCTACTCATCCAGTATCTTTATTTAAGGCTGTAGCATCCTAATAATAAATTCTACACATATGCAAATAATACTTAGATCTAGGATTTTGATAAATTTTTGCATACTAGGAAATACGTCACAGAACCTTGAATAAAACAGACATGGACTGACAACTTGTGCCATTGTGTGTTGAAATTTCACACTCTAAACATAGAGCAAAAAAATCTACCCGTCTAAAACTTATTTGTGATTTTCGCTACAAAGCATGAAGCAGTGATTTCCACTCACTTTTACCACCAATGATTGGTCACCATCCTGCGTACTGATATCTTGTAATTGTCTGTCAGAATAGCCAAACGGGGCTGGCAATTGCTCAGTCTGGCTTTGTTGTAGTAACTGCTTGTCTCCACGAGATCTGAAGAACATAACCATAGCAACAGATTTGTGAAAATAATTCAATTATGCATGAATAAAGATTTGGTCATAAACATTGTGGTTGGCCTATAGTTGTACATGTATGTAATTTATTTTCCCACTATTTAAATGTGAAAACAACTTCAAGATTATGCATGAAGGCACATTATGTGAATACAGCAAAGATCCCATTCACATGTACCATGCAAACTAGTACTACAGAGACTTTACACCCAAATATATCGGTTAAAAGTTGAAATCGGTGATTGGTAAAATCAATATTGTTGCATCCCTTAACAGCTTGGAATGATTGCATAGAAATAACATCAATGGACAGCAACCAAGTATTTAGAGCTGGCAAACTGTACGCTTACTCCATGTATGGACCTACAGCTCCTTGACTGTAACGTAATCCAACATAGACCAGTCGGAACTGCTACAACTGCAGCTACGTGTTTACACATATCGGCATAATGTGCTGTCTGCAGTCTACTTTCTGTTTAGTCTTATCATGGAGGTAATAAGAATTCTTATTACCTCCATGGTCTTATGAACACTCAAATCAATCACCACACAATCTGTTTATTCGTCCGTAATTTGTATTAAGATCTTTTTTTTTTTGTAAGAATGAATGTATAAAAACGCGATTGGGAATTTGCTTTATCTGTAAAGTGTAAAAACCTATTTTTTACTGTAAATAGAACTTTCATTTTATTTCTTGTAACCTGTACCAGCTGTCCACACCTTGCTCCCCCCCCCCCCATTAATATCTCAACACATAATAAATACGAAGGCCGCCTGTGTATCGAACAATACATACATCACAAATTATATCCAGTACAGCCAACAAACAAACAAACAACTGTTATCGTCGATCAGGTTGTTTTGAATGTTGTTCAATACAAATGATTTGCATCATCGGGAGATACAACATTACATACCTGCTTGTGAAATCTATTGTCCATTTGTGACGGCGACCACGAGAAACAACTCCACTGAACGCCATGTTGGATATGGAATGGTCCATTTTACGGTAAGGGGTGGTTAATTTAATTTACATTCTATGAAAAACAAACGAATTTCATATGAATTTGATTACTTATCTAATAATATTTCAAAATTATTATTTACTTTAGATTCACATGTCTAGTAGGCTATTTTTTTCCTATATTTCCCTAACAATAAATACCACAAGCAATGTCATAAAATGGAATGAACCGAAGCTCTAAGCATGTCGGGAATAATCTAAAATGGCTGCTTCCACGGTAAGTTACGTTCTTTTTTAACTTGTACGTTAAACATGTGCGATGGTGTTGGTAGGTGACGCTGTGTTCCAGTTTTACCTCGCTGTTCAACCACTCTGATTCGGTCATGATAATGAAAAAAATTGTACGGTAAAGTAGTGTCGATGTTCAGTAAAGAAAGTTTCCTGTTTCAAAGTGTAAACATATCACGCGTTAATGTTGCTGACTACTAGTAATTGTAGCCATGAAAACAATACTGTCAGTTAGTTGCTGCACGATAGTCCGTTGTGTAATCGATGCAAGTACACAGAACTAGTCACGATGTTGATGCAGTAATATCTTCCGTCCGTGCTCGACGTGTGTCACTGCGCCCTCACCGACAATTTATATACAGCAGACAACTTTCCCTCAAGTAGAGAGACTAAGGTGCAAGAATACTTCTGCATTGTCCTGCATTTATTTCTGAGACTTTGATCAGTACATCTAGAATATCACACATGCAAATTTACGTTACACCCAAAACAATATGCGCGCACATCTGAAACACTGTAAAGTGGTCTAAAGTTTGGGGTGTGATGCTATCTGTTTTGACAAAGCAGTAATTTTGCACCCCAGTCTAACTACTTCTGGGGAAGTAGTCTATGCCTGGCGAGTAAGTGCAGCCAGGTGGTTTTTTGATTTACTAAATATGAACTGCTGAATTTAAGTAATTAGTTCACACGCCAGTTGAATGGAATTCAAGATGGTGGTATGCATGATTTGTGTGTGGCCGCTGATCAATATGTCCTGAAACACTACTCAAAATTGAATTATTGGACATTACATACCTCCTAGCTTAGTTGTGTTTAGCACATGCCCAAAGCAGAATTCTAAAGGCAATGTGATTTGGTTCTTGAGTTACCCTAAATTAAAAAGGCTTTTGAATTAAGTTTATTCAACAACTGCAACTTTAATCACATTGAATGTGAATGATTTAACACCTATTTATATTTACAATGTTTTTAGGTCAACGATGTTCAGTGATTATTTCTCAACAAAACATGTTCATTGATTGCACATCTTGTTTCTAATTGTATTTTTTACCTAATGTACAAAATGTACCTGGGCAAAGCATGTGTAATTAGGTACTTGGTATTAATATTTCCTGTATTAACTCTGTTTGATATATTAATTAGTCTGAAGTGATCAATGATCTTCCTGAGTCACTGTCGCTTTTACAAAGGTTAACTGAACAGGTGAGTTTGGCTATCGAATATTTACTGTTGTGAAAACTCACTCAGATAAAAACACATTAAAACAGTATGATTGCAACAAATTGTGTGTGGGTTGTTACTTCCATGACATTGAATACTGCAAGTAAAACCATCAAATCACACATACTTTTGGGTTATACTGCCCTCTTGTGTTTCTTTTGTGAAGAACTCTTGTTTTTTGTGTTTTTGGGAAGAGGGCATGACTGGAGGTGTGATTGTTTTCAAAAGCAGATGTGTTTTATGCAAAACTGATTGGTGGGAGGAGTGCAGTTTGTTAGAAGAAGATTTTCTAAATAGAATATAAATTCTTGATTTTGTCTATTGGATTTTGTCTATTGTTAGACATATATTTTTATATGCTTTCGTTTCCCAATTATTCCAACTGTAGGTTTCCAATGTGACTAAACATGTGCAGAATCTACTACACAAAGTACAGGATGGTGAGATATCAACAAATAAAGGTGTCAGTTTTCTGGAAGTCAAATATCAGCTTTTACTCAGGTGTGCACCTTTGTTCATATTCAAACGTTTTATTCAAAGTCATGGTTATGAGATCTTTCTACATGTGTAAAACTATGACTGCTAAACTGGAATACGTATTTTATTTGGAATACAATTTTGTTGCAAAATCACATTTTTATTGTGATATACAAAATGTATGTGTGTAATTTACTAGTCCTCCTGAGATGAAGTACCAAACAAAGTTTCATGTTATGGGTTCTGTTTGTGCATGGTTATGCTTTGACTGATTGGTACAAAGGTAATATATAACAGTATTATGCATCTGTCACCATAACTCCATAAGTTACAGCGTGCCGTAATATTGTAGTATTTTACAGGGTATTTTCATCCTACCATATTAGGAAATGTGAATTCCAAATATGGAATGATTCTGTGCGTAAGTGTCCTCTAATAATCAAAACAAGCGACAGCCATCAGAGTTTGACCTGACTCCACAAAAAGAAGTTTGCTGCGTGTCGGTCGATACTCCAGCTGTACTGTACTGTCGTGCATACTTCGAGGTATTGTCGAAATAACCTCATAGTATACAAATACATATTTTGTTTTGAATTCTTGTCAATTCAACATACATGTACTGGTGGCCATTTGCATCAAATTGTTCTTTCAATAAAATTTAATTGCAATCTTTCGCTCTTTTGCTTCCTTAAATTTCAATTGCCAAATACTAACTAGGATTATGTTATTACAGGGACATATTTTCAATGATTTGTCATATTATTGATGGAATATGTCAATTGCCAAATACTAACTAGGATTGTTATTACAGGGACATATTTTCAATGATTTGTCATATTATTGATGGAATATGTCAATTGCCAAATACTAACTAGGATTGTTATTACAGGGACATATTTTCAATGATTTGTCATATTATTAATGGAATATGTCAATTGCATATGCTCTAGGTCTTTCACTCTTAATTTTGATTTTACTCTTTCAGCTACCTTGTTAACTTAACTCACACTATGTGGAAAAAAACTGGTGGAAAATCATTAAAGAATGACCCTGATATTGACAGGCTTGTGGAAATCAGGACAGTGCTGGAAAAGATGCGACCCATTGATGACAAATTACATTACCAAATAGATAAGTTGGTAAAAACTGCCACAACTGGAAATGTCAATGAAAACGACCCATTGAGATTTAAACCAAACCCTGACAATTTATCAAGTAAGGTAGGTATTTTTTTTTTTTTTGATTGATTGATTTATTTCACCAGAAAATTATGTATACAATTATTGAGATATATAAAGGGGAACATTAATATACAAGGTAATATGTACACAATTTGAATAATTCTTGTGTGGACCATGAAAATAGTTCAGCAGAACTAGTCTAGTTCACGGCCCTATCATTTAAAATAAATAACTAGTATAAAAAGAAAATGGTATGGTAACATAAATGAGTAAGTACTTAATCAGAAAAATACAAGTTAAAACAAATAGCAGTAAGTGGTATGCATCATTTGGACGACAGGATGCTCACTGTGGTAAGAGCAAGTTTTTCAGTGCTGTTTTAAATTGGTTTCTATTTCGTAAATCTTTTACTTGGACAGTAAGGGAATTCCAATATTTGACCGCTGAATATGTGAAGTTATGTTGGGAAAGTAATAAATTCATTTTCGCGACTGACAAGTTTCCACTGGAAATGGCTGTTGTTGGGGTAACGATGGGAATGCTGATCAATATAATGACAGATATCATGGCCAAAGCGATTATTCATGCATGCATTCACACCTTACTATCCCAACTTCAGGGTGAACGGGCAACTCTACCAAAAAAACAATGAAAATATGCCACTGATGTTATGGATGTTGTGTGTTGTCATGGTGATGAAATATGGAAACTTTCATTTCAGTTTGATGATGAGAGTGAAAATGAAGAGGACAGGAAAAAACAGAAAGTTCAAAAATATGTTCCTCCCAAGTTAGTTGCCATGCCTTATGGTGAGTATCTGTACAAAACATGATTAGAGCCGCAAGGATCAAATATTTATTAACAAAATGAACATTTGATAAGTGCAAACAAGTGTTATAAATCGGTAGCTCTGAAGATTACAGTGTCTTGATCCGTTGGGTTGGTACCAACTGTTACTAACTTTTATGGAAAGCATCCCAGGGATTGCCACTTGAATCTTGAATGTAACTTACCTGATACTATTGTTATTATACAGATGAGGAAGATACAGTAATTGACCAACAACAAAAGAAAGAAGAGAAAGCCAAAAAGAGAGCTCTTAATAGTCAATTTATGAGAGAACTTCGAGGTAACATAGCACAATCACTCCACCCACCCCTATATTGAGTAGATCACTGTTTGGTGATTGGTGTGATTTAGTTTGCACACTAGTATACGCAGTCAGCTAGTTAGCTTTGTGTGGTGTAATGTGGAATATCTCTATACCATTACCACACTTAAAACAAACCATTTTGTACATAAATTAGTCTGATACATGCAGCAATCAAACATCACATTTCTTGTAAACTGAATCATTAAAAAAGTTACTGTAAAAGGATTAATTATTCACTAGGTTTTAATTTTGATTATTTCGCTGACTGGAAAATGCGCTGAATTAAAACCCAGTGAATATGTAAAATTTGGCATAGACCACATTATCTAAATGATAAAACCGTGAATTTAAAACCCACTGAATATGCCTGAAATGGTAAATCAGTGAAATTTAAACCCAGTGAAAATTAGTCATTTTACAGTATTTATTTTTACCTTAGAAATACTTTTGTAATTCATGTAAGCTGCACTACTACAGCAAATATTGTCTTGAAACTATTATTTTTTTTTTCCAATCAAAGTTTTTATGATGATCTAATTCAATATGACAATGACCAAGTTGCTATGCAAATAATTCGTCTTGAGATACATACTATTCACCTATATATCTCATTATTAGTTTTATTGACGTTTGGTATATATCGGGTATGTGACTTTCTCTCCAATGTAAATAATATTTTATTTTTTCTACTACAGAGGAATATTTAGACATACCTGAAGAGATTAAGGTGAGTTTATAACATGCTTGAATAAACCATATTCCGCTTATTGCAAGATCTTGTGCGGTCAAGCTTTACGTCCTTAGCAACCAGTTTCGATCACGTGACTTTCCCCTAGAGACAATGACAGTGCCAATGTTCACTCCTTGTATTTCGTTCACACAATATTGACTGTACAAAGGCGCTACAATGGGAGTTAACTGGTGCTTTTACGATAAATGCAAGAGTGATTCTCAATTTCATCTAAAGTATTACCTGAATGATGTGTTTTTACATGTTTCACGAAACCAAAAACACAACCTGAGAAATGTGATCTGTGGATCAGTGCCTGTTCCCATGCCGATGACTTTGAAAGACACTGTATCACGCAAGAAACTTACCGTACTCGACTTTAACACCCAGTCTCCTCAATGATTTTTTGGGGTGGGTGCGTCCCCGAGCACCCACTCCCCTCGGGAAAATTGTGCAAATGACAATTCTAATTCACCATGCAACAGTTTGAGGAGGATGTTACGTCTTTGAGAAAAATTAAATTTCAAAATTAATTAAACAGATATGGTCACAAAAAATGCACATTATATTAAATATTACCGTAAAATCTGTTTTAGAACTTAAGAAGCCGCATCCCAAATAGAAGTCGCACCTATTCTTTTTGAATATCTGAGAACCAAAAATTCATCATTTCTCATATGTGTAGATGCTCTAATAGAAGCCGCATCCCCTCTGTTGCATTGTACCATTTTAATAGAAGCCGCGGTTTCTAATACAGTTTTTACAGTAATTACGTACCACCCAAATTTACAAGGTTAAAAATGTCAGAGACTGTTGGAACACAGTCAAAGTCAAAATCTTCATCATTGTCGAATGTTTTGGATCATACACAAACTCTTGATGAAAAGCGCTTTCCACCATAATGTATTCTTGCGCGATTTGACCTGCAACAACATCCCTTGACCTAATGCGTTATTCTGTTATTAACCAATCAGAATGCTGTGTTGTTCAGGCACAATTCTTCAGAGATTCTTGAAGACTTTCTGTTAACACAATGCGGAAGTAAAATATCGATGTCGAAGTATGATTTGTTGGAATTGATTTCGGCAAATAAACATCATGATTTTTTCAAAAACTGGTAACTATCAATTTTTGATAGGTAAACTGAATATGGTATCAAGTATTTACCGCATTTCACTTTTATTAACATGTCATTGTCGAAGCATAGTTTACGTTCAGTCATCATGGTCTACATATTCACAACATATTTATATGGTGTAGCATGTTAATTAAAATTAATTCCTATCAGTGTGGAGAACGTTATTTTATCATTATCAATAGCTGCATTATATAAAATAGTTATTATGTAAAATGTGATGTTTGCATAGTAATTACAGATAAGTCGTAATCACTAATCTCATTTGATTCTGAAGAAATTTATCTTTCTTGCACAGGAATTCACAGATTTCCGTAAAATGAAAGAAGATGTAGAGAGCAAACAGAGACAGCAGTAAGTTTGTATATTCTCTGCTGATTAAACTTTCTAACTCTGGTGAAAATCAGTCTATGATTCACTGTGTGGTAGGTTTCTTTTATAATTTACACAATGTTCAGCATACTTTAGGGTAAATATGTTTTGAAAGCTGTGACTAGTTTTGTTTAGGTTACACTCTAGTACTAAGATTATAACAACTGCCATAGGTTTGCATGTCACAGGAGGGATCTACGGTAAGTATAGACTTAGAAGGGATGCTCCAAACTTACTAAGAATAATCACATTGCAAATCCTTTCCCAGTAACCAAAGAGAAATGTCCATTATAGCTTCTTGGATAACCCATTTACAACAACAGCTCATCTTATCCTCTGTTCATATTTCCCTTGATAACAGTTTCTAGACACTTGCTACATGTATATCTGAAATGACATACCAAAATAGTAAATCTTTCAAATGGACAATGAACACAATGGTATTTTGTTGCTAGATGTAATTACGTAGGGTGCTTACTAGTACTTTGTGCTAGGCATTTGTGTTCACTTCATTTGTTCATACTAAGGTCAAGATAGGATGTTAAAAATGAATCAGATTTGGCTTGGACTAGTTATTTCTTAATCTGTACATAGTTTATACATGTTTTTCTTAGTATTAGCTAACTATAGCGTTCAGACTGCTTCCACTTATGTATTACCACTGAACACTTGCATTAGATTTAACTTCTGCTGCAAGACACAATAATTTACTGAAGCAAGATGACAGTAATTTTTTATGTCTCAGACATGCATGGACTGATTTTGTTGGAGCGTAGTGCAATGACATGGTATATTTAATTATGTCACGCTTCACAAGATAACAGTGTTAATGATCCATTACTGGTAACTGAGAACACCCAGGGGCTATGCAGCTGTTGTTGGTTAAAATTGGTTTTGTCTAATTCATAATAATGTTGTGATGTAAAAGCAAAGTATTTTGAAAATGAATTTGATTATTTTTGCATGGGATATACCCTACTGTATTTTACTAAGATGAAAGGGGAAAATGTACTGAACCAACCAAACCTGACCTGACCTGACCTAACCTAACCTAACGTGACATGTGGTACCCTGGTTAGCATGGCAACCCAGCATACGTAATCTGTGTCAGAAAAAAAATATTAGTCAATTCTGCTCACTTGATACATCCCTAATCAGAAGAATATTATTCAGTTGAGGGGACATAAGGCCTTGTGTTCAGTTTATGTAATGTTCCTGTTCTCAGTGCATGTGAAAAATCACAATAATCTTGTCATCATGAATAGCAGATAACAACAGCATTGCTAAAACCTTATTTCTTCTCTGTGTACAAATAAATTAAATAATAAAATAACTATAAATAAAACGCTTTTTCTTCTTGAATAGATCATTTTTTAATAATTTGTCACACTTTTAAAGTTTTAAACGTTTGTTTATTTCATGGTCAGATATGAAGAAGAACACTTTGTCCGTCTACCAGTTACTAAGCAACAAAAGGTAATGTCACCGCCATTATGAATTATAATGTTAGTAGGAAAACTATTAAAAAATATTATATCTTTTTATATTTTGAATCAAAATACCCACCAACTTTTGTGCTAAATGTAGCATAGATTTTTCCAAAGATAACTTAATACCTTCCAGAATACCCTACATGTACTGCTTTGTGTTATTGATGACATGGTTGCTTTATAGGCTGCCCAGAAACGTTCTCTGATGAAATCAAGCCTTGCTGATTTGACAAGTTTTGGTGAACTCAGTGCACTGACTGGGGCACATGATACAGATGGCAGCTCGAAGAAAAGGTATCTTAAAACACTGGAGTTTTATAAGATTTAATTTGATTGGCTGACATTTTATCGCACATGATTATGTATTTTGTCAAAACAACTTTCTGTAAAACATGTTGAAAAAGTGACATGCAATTTTAACGAATTGCAGGGAAAATTTTGTAATAACGAATTGTTGATTTAGTGAATCTCTCTTGTCATTGTTGATTTCCTGTTTTCACAATACTTGCTTGTCGCATGCCAATACAAATGCACAGTTATCACTTCCATAAAAACAAAGAAAAACTGTCAAGTGTAATTAGGAAGCGCCCCAGATTTTTATGTTCCGGATTACTGTATACAAATCCCCAGCGACATCTTGAATTAGCGAATCAGTTCTCTCGCTAAATTCGCTAAAAAGACATGCTCGCCAAAAAGACATGTTTTACAGTATATTACAATTTATATTACAATTAGCAACTCCAGCTAATTTGAATAAATATTTCATTACTTAAATACAAAAAGGTTTAATTTGAGTGTGCTCATTTTCAAGGTTGTGGTATAATTTAAAATTACAAAATATATATTAGAAACTCATGAAAGAAAAGCTGATTTTGTAAATTAAATTTTGTAATTAAATTATACACAAATTATCCCTGTTATAATCGAAATAATGATTGTTACTGTGTGATCACTTTATACTACATATCAGCAGGACAATTAGAATTAGTGATTAAAAGGGTTCTGCTATCCAGTTTAGGCTTTTATTTATCTATTTATAAACTTCAAAATCCTGCAGTATTTGAGATTATATTCTGATGTACAATATTTATATTTTTTCACAGGAAAAAAAGGTCATCGAAGGTGAGTGTAAAAGTAATTGATTATTCAGATTATCAGATTTACACAACATTAAATAATAAAATAAAATGTTTGAATAAATCTTGTGATTCATATATCAGATATTTATTTATTCTGTACATCATTTTATATGATGTTATATTTTATCTACCAGGGAAAGAAATTCAAAGGCAAGAAGAAAAAGAGATTCTGATTTATTTCTACATGTTTCTTTTGTACATCTCCCAGTACTATATGTAATAAATGACAATCTAATTTCATTACTAGTCATCATATTTGTTCACTCTTTGTTCACACATAGATCCTGCTAGTTGATGACGTTTCAGTGTTCTCCCCAGGCCTCTGAAGCGACACGGTACCGTGACGCTTTGTCACTCACCCATGATGCTTATTGCTTTTTTTTTTACAAGTGTCAGTCTTGCACATATTTAAAACAATAACATGTATTGATTGAAATACTAGATTAGCAATAATTTGTCCATTGCACGGAACGGCAACAATGTTACAAAGCAAACGTCGGGAAGATCTACTACAATTTGCTGCACTCCGATTTTTATCACTCAATCGCCGATGACATTAATTACGCCCCTCCCCCAAAAAATTATATTAAGTCGCATTGGAAAGAAAAGTAGCGTATAAATAATTCAACTGGAGACGAGATGGCGAAGAAAAAACAAACTCTGAACTCTGAAAATACCTCATTCACAGAGTGCCTCAGTACCCCGCCCTAAGGCGACATAATGCACGTTGTGACCAATGCATGATGGTTACAAGAGGGTTCTGTTCAAGGTAACAAAGATGGCGGCGCAGAGTGTATGTTTTTTTGCTATGTTTAAAAACAACATCTTGTTGGCGATTTGATGCAATGTCTAAGATGAACATCAATGAATCGTTTTAATTAGCAAAACATTTTTAATGTGTGTATTTTACACAAAAAAGTCAGATAGCGATTGCAATAGCAGCAGTGAATACTAATTAATCAATTGTAGATTGACTAATTTTCACAATACCAGTAACACAGTTATTGTATCGTAATATTTGTTAGAAAAACTGATTATTATGCAAATGATATGTATTGTTATGCAAATTGGCCATGATGTTTGAGATGAAGTCGTGGGAGAACACTGCTGACCTCAGTGATACCAACAAAATATCTACAGACTGCTTTACTATGTATTTTGGCATGAACTCTTAGGAAACACAGTACCATATTTGCTCCTTTAGTAGCACATTACCCTTGTACAAGTGTTATGTGAATTACAAAGATTGTTCTAATACTACTTTTTGGCTCATTGCTCTTGTTCTAATAGTCTGCTAATCTGGTTTTGTTCAGCATTTACTAGGAAAGTACTCTTTCTTTGTGCCAAACAGTACCTGTTTACTAGTTTCTTTGTTCTCAACAATACCCAATATCAACATTTACGAGGAGAGGTTGTTCTCACATGAAGAGCACTTTTTTTTCCAGCAGCATCACAAGCTGTGTGAATGGTCACTCTACTGTATTAGTTAAGCTGTTGATTTATGGTTGAATACAACATGTATTTTACTGTGATATGTACATAAATCTGGTAGTATTTCTACAGGTTATTGATCCATTGTACTTCTATACAAAATGATTATGTGACACATGTACACTGACAACACACAACCAGTGATGGGGCTGCAAAAAATCAGCTAAAACTCTCCAAATGTGTAGTAATTTGATTAAGAACTTAAAAAACCGACACTAACATGTAGTTGCGTTACAAATCAGTATAGTTGATGCTGTAGTTTAATTTTGCTGTTTAATTATTATTGAGTGTGTTATTGTCTAAAGCAGGGTTACAATGTAAATTTCCACAAAATATTTCTTTTTTAAAACATAAAAAAAAAAATCAGTATGCAAGCCAGTTTGGTGTTTATAACGCAGAGACTTTATGTCCCTTAATGCATGGTGGCAAATATTTACATTTTATTATAAGATCTTTTTTGGTGTTATTGTTGATTTTTCCCACAGAAAATATTGAGTAAAATAGTTATCTTGTGTCATATAAAAACACATAAGATAACATTTATTTGGCTACTACTATTACTGACATTTGATTAAGATACACTATATGGCTTGGTACAATGGTTATATCATTCAATATTAGCGAAGCAGTGGCTTAGTCCATGTGAACAAACAATATAACAGAATGTATGTAAGTTTAGCAAAAACATTTTAGAGAAAGTAACTCCTAAAACTAGTTAAAAAAACTATTAAACTCGTATAATAAACAAACGTAAACAATCAAGTGGATCTAGCAATGTAGATTATGTTACTTGTGACTCTCACAACCATCGTACTGGCAATCCAAGAATTTATTTTGTTTTGCCCAAATTATATTAGTTGAAGTTTACTAATGAGGTTTAAGTACTTGAAATACAAAAACATTCAATTAAACATATATTTAGCAACTATTGAAGTGAATAAATCTAATTAAATTTAATCAAATGATGGAATAAAATAAATGTATAATTATCATTGATTTATTCACTTGTGGTTTACATTTGCACAAAAGACTTAAATTAAAACACCACTAAAAATGTATTTTAGATAGGCCCAGTGTGTTATTAATTGACACTGGTATATGTGACCAATAGTGGTAAAGCATATTGCTTTGCTGTTGATGTAACCAATAGTGTTAAAGCATATTGCTTTGCTGTTGATGTAACCAATAGTGTTAAAGCATATTGCTTTGTTGTTGATATAACCAATAGTGTTAAAGCATATTGATTTGCTGTTGATGTAACCAATAGTGTTAAAGCATATTGCTTTGTTGTTGATATAACCAATAGTGTTAAAGCATATTGATTTGCTGTTGATGTAACCAATAGTGTTAAAGCATATTGCTTTGTTGTTGATATAACCAATAGTGTTAAAGCATATTGATTTGCTGTTGATGTAACCAATAGTGTTAAAGCATATTGCTTTGTTGTTGATATAACCAATAGTGTTAAAGCATATTGCTTTGCTGTTGATGTAACCAATAGTGTTAAAGCATATTGCTTTGTTGTTGATATAACCAATAGTGTTAAAGTATATTGATTTGCTGTTGATATAACCAATAGTGTTAAAGCATATTGCTTTGTTGTTGATATAACCAATAGTGTTAAAGCATATTGATTTGCTGTTGATGTAACCAATAGTGTTAAAGCATATTGCTTTGTTGTTGATATAACCAATAGTGTTAAAGCATATTGCTTTGCTGTTGATGTAACCAATAGTGGTAAAGCATATTGCTTTGCTGTTGATGTAACCAATAGTGTTAAAGCATATTGCTTTGCTGTTGATGTAACCAATAGTGTTAAAGCATATTGATTTGCTGTTGATGTAACCAATAGTGTTAAAGCATATTGCTTTGTTGTTGATATAACCAATAGTGTTAAAGCATATTGATTTGCTGTTGATATAACCAATAGTGTTAAAGCATATTGATTTGCTGTTGATATAACCAATAGTGTTAAAGCATATTGATTTGCTGTTGATGTAACCAATAGTGTTAAAGCATATTGCTTTGCTGTTGATATAACCAATAGTGTTAAAGCATATTACTTTGCTGTTGATATAACCAATAGTGTTAAAGCATATTGCTTTGCTGTTGATGTAACCAATAGTGTTAAAGCATATTGATTTGCTTTTAATATAACCAATAGTGTTAAAGCATATTGATTTGCTGTTAATATAACCAATAGTGTTAAAGCATATTGATTTGCTGTTGATGTAACCAATAGTGTTAAAGCATATTGATTTGCTGTTGATATAACCAATAGTGTTAAAGCATATTGCTTTGCTGTTGATGTAACAATAGTGTTAAAGCATATTGATTTGCTGTTGATGTAACCAATAGTGTTAAAGCATATTGCTTTGCTGTTGATATAACCAATAGTGTTAAAGCATATTGCTTTGCTGTTGATGTAACCAATAGTGTTAAAGCATATTGATTTGCTTTTAATATAACCAATAGTGTTAAAGCATATTGATTTGCTGTTGATATAACCAATAGTGTTAAAGCATATTGCTTTGCTGTTGATGTAACCAATAGTGTTAAAGCATATTGATTTGCTGTTGATGTAACCAATAGTGTTAAAGCATATTGCTTTGCTGTTGATATAACCAATAGTGTTAAAGCATATTGCTTTGCTGTTGATGTAACCAATAGTGTTAAAGCATATTGATTTGCTGTTAATGTAACCAATAGTGTTAAAGCATATTGATTTGCTGTTGATATAACCAATAGTGTTAAAGCATATTGCTTTGCTGTTGATGTAACCAATAGTGTTAAAGCATATTGATTTGCTGTTAATGTAACCAATAGTGTTAAAGCATATTGATTTGCTGTTGATATAACCAATAGTGTTAAAGCATATTGCTTTGCTGTTGATGTAACCAATAGTGTTAAAGCATATTGATTTGCTGTTAATGTAACCAATAGTGTTAAAGCATATTGATTTGCTGTTGATATAACCAATAGTGTTAAAGCATATTGCTTTGCTGTTGATGTAACCAATAGTGTTAAAGCATATTGATTTGCTGTTTATGTAACCAATAGTGTTAAAGCATATTGCTTTGCTGTTGATGTAACCAATAGTGTTAAAGCATATTGCTTTGCTGTTGATATAACCAATAGTGTTAAAGCATATTGCTTTGCTGTTGATGTGACCAATAGTGGTAAAGCATATTGATTTGCTGTTGATATAACCAATAGTGTTAAAGCATATTGCTTTGCTGTTGATGTGACCAATAGTGTTAAAGCATATTGATTTGCTGTTAATGTAACCAATAGTGTTAAAGCATATTGATTTGCTGTTGATATAACCAATAGTGTTAAAGCATATTATTTGCTGTTAATATAACCAATAGTGTTAAAGCATATTGATTTGCTGTTAATATAACCAATAGTGTTAAAGCATATTGCTTTGCTGTTGAAGTGGTAAAGCATATTGATTTGCTGTTGATATAACCAATAGTGTTAAAGCATATTGCTTTGCTGTTGATGTGACCAATAGTGTTAAAGCATATTGCTTTGCTGTTGATGTAACCAATAGTGTTAAAGCATATTGCTTTGCTGTTGATGTAACCAATAGTGTTAAAGCATATTGCTTTGCTGTTGATGTAACCAATAGTGGTAAAGCATATTGCTTTGCTGTTGATGTAACCAATAGTGTTAAAGCATATTGCTTTGCTGTTGATGTAACCAATAGTGGTAAAGCATATTGATTTGCTGTTAATGTAACCAATAGTGTTAAAGCATATTGATTTGCTGTTGATATAACCAATACTGTTAAAGCATATTGCTTTGCTGTTGATAAAACCAATAGTGTTAAAGCATATTGCTTTGCTGTTGATATAACCAATAGTGTTAAAGCATATTGCTTTGCTGTTGATGTAACCAATAGTGGTAAAGCATATTGATTTGCTGTTGATATAACCAATACTGTTAAAGCATATTGCGTTGCTGTTGATAAAACCAATAGTGTTAAAGCATATTGCTTTGCTGTTGATGTAACCAATAGTGGTAAAGCATATTGCTTTGCTGTTGATGTAACCAATAGTGTTAAAGCATATTGCTTTGCTGTTGATATAACCAATAATGTTAAAGCATATTGCTTTGCTGTTGATGTAACCAATAGTGTTAAAGCATATTGCTTTGCTGTTGATAAAACCAATAGTGTTAAAGCATATTGCTTTGCTGTTGATGTAACCAATAGTGGTAAAGCATATTGATTTGCTGTTGATATAACCAATACTGTTAAAGCATATTGCTTTGCTGTTGATGTAACCAATAGTGTTAAAGCATATTGCTTTGCTGTTGATATAAACAATAGTGTTAAAGCATATTGCTTTGCTGTTGATGTAACCAATAGTGGTAAAGCATATTGATTTGCTGTTGATATAACCAATAGTGTTAAAGCATATTGCTTTGCTGTTGATATAACCAATAGTGTTAAAGCATATTGCTTTGCTGTTGATATAACCAATAGTGTTAAAGCATATTGCTTTGCTGTTGATGTAACCAATAGTGGTAAAGCATATTGATTTGCTGTTGATATAACCAATACTGTTAAAGCATATTGCTTTGCTGTTGATGTAACCAATAGTGTTAAAGCATATTGCTTTGCTGTTGATGTAACCAATAGTGTTAAAGCATATTGCTTTGCTGTTGATGTAACCAATAGTGTTAAAGCATATTGCTTTGCTGTTGATGTAACCAATAGTGGTAAAGCATATTGCTTTCTGTTAATGTGACCAATAGTGTTAAAGCATATTGCTTTGCTGTTGATGTAACCAATAGTGTTAAAGCATATTGCTTTGCTGTTGATGTAACCAATAGTGTTAAAGCATATTGCTTTGCTGTTGATGTAACCAATAGTGTTAAAGCATATTGCTTTGCTGTTGATATAACTAATAGTGTTAAAACATATTGCTTTGCTGTTGATATAACCAATAGTGTTAAAGCATATTGATTTCCTGTTAATGTAACCAATAGTGTTAAAGCATATTGATTTCCTGTTAATGTAACCAATAGTGGTAATGCATATTGCTTTGCTGTTGATGTAACCAATAGTGTTAAAGCATATTGCTTTGCTGTTGATATAACCAATAGTGTTAAAGCATATTGCTTTGCTGTTGATGTAACCAATAGTGTTAAAGCATATTGCTTTGCTGTTGATGTAACCAAGTGTTAAAGCATATTGCTTTCTGTTAATGTGACCAATAGTGTTAAAGCATATTGATTTGCTGTTGATATAACCAATAGTGTTAAAGCATATTGCTTTGCTGTTGATATAACCAATAGTGTTAAAGCATATTGCTTTGCTGTTGATGTAACCAATAGTGTTAAAGCATATTGCTTTGCTGTTGATATAACCAATAGTGTTAAAGCATATTGCTTTGCTGTTGATGTAACCAATAGTGTTAAAGCATATTGGTTTGCTGTTGATGTAACCAATAGTGTTAAAGCATATTGCTTTGCTGTTGATGTAACCAATAGTGTTAAAGCATATTGGTTTGCTGTTGATGTAACCAATAGTGTTAAAGCATATTGCTTTGCTGTTGATATAACCAATAGTGTTAAAGCATATTGCTTTGCTGTTGATATAACCAATAGTGTTAAAGCATATTGCTTTGCTGTTGATGTAACCAATAGTGTTAAAGCATATTGGTTTGCTGTTGATGTAACCAATAGTGGTAAAGCATATTGATTTGCTGTTGATATAACCAATAGTGTTAAAGCATATTGCTTTGCTGTTGATGTAACCAATAGTGTTCAAGCATATTGCTTTGCTGTAAATGTGACCAATAGTGTTAAGGCATATTGCTTTGCTGTTGATGTAACCAATAGTGTTAAAGCATATTGCTTTGCTGTTGATGTGACCAATAGTGTTAAAGCATATTGCTTTGCTGTTGATATAACCAATAGTGTTAAAGCATATTGCTTTGCTGTTGATGTAACCAATAGTGTTAAAGCATATTGATTTGCTGTTAATATAACCAATAGTGTTAAAGCATATTGCTTTGCTGTTGATATAACCAATAGTGTTAAAGCATATTGCTTTGCTGTTGATATAACCAATAGTGTTAAAGCATATTGCTTTGCTGTTGATGTAACCAATAGTGTTAAAGCATATTGCTTTGCTGTTGATATAACCAATAGTGTTAAAGCATATTGCTTTGCTGTTGATGTAACCAATAGTGTTAAAGCATATTGGTTTGCTGTTGATGTAACCAATAGTGTTAAAGCATATTGCTTTGCTGTTGATGTAACCAATAGTGTTAAAGCATATTGGTTTGCTGTTGATGTAACCAATAGTGTTAAAGCATATTGCTTTGCTGTTGATATAACCAATAGTGTTAAAGCATATTGCTTTGCTGTTGATATAACCAATAGTGTTAAAGCATATTGCTTTGCTGTTGATGTAACCAATAGTGTTAAAGCATATTGGTTTGCTGTTGATGTAACCAATAGTGGTAAAGCATATTGATTTGCTGTTGATATAACCAATAGTGTTAAAGCATATTGCTTTGCTGTTGATGTAACCAATAGTGTTCAAGCATATTGCTTTGCTGTAAATGTGACCAATAGTGTTAAGGCATATTGCTTTGCTGTTGATGTAACCAATAGTGTTAAAGCATATTGCTTTGCTGTTGATGTGACCAATAGTGTTAAAGCATATTGATTTGCTGTTAATATAACCAATAGTGTTAAAGCATATTGCTTTGCTGTTGATATAACCAATAGTGTTAAAGCATATTGATTTGCTGTTGATATAACCAATAGTGTTAAAGCATATTGCTTTGCTGTTGATGTAACCAATAGTGTTAAAGCATATTGATTTGCTGTTAATATAACCAATAGTGTTAAAGCATATTGATTTGCTGTTGATGTAACCAATAGTGTTAAAGCATATTGCTTTGCTGTTGATGTAACCAATAGTGTTAAAGCATATTGATTTGCTGTTAATATAACCAATAGTGTTAAAGCATATTGCTTTGCTGTTGATATAACCAATAGTGTTAAAGCATATTGCTTTGCTGTTGATGTGACCAATAGTGTTAAAGCATATTGGTTTGCTGTTGATATAACCAATAGTGTTAAAGCATATTGCTTTGCTGTTGATGTAACCAATAGTGTTAAAGCATATTGCTTCTCTGTTGATGTAACCAATAGTGTTAAAGCATATTGATTTGCTGTTGATAAAACCAATAGTGTTAAAGCATATTGATTTGCTGTTGATGTAACCAATAGTGTTAAAGCATATTGCTTTGCTGTTGATGTAACCAATAGTGTTAAAGCATATTGCTTTGCTGTTGGTGTAACCAATAGTGTTAAAGCATATTGCATTGCTGTTGATGTAACCAATAGTTTTAAAGCATATTGATTTGCTGTTAATATAACCAATAGTGTTAAAGCATATTGCTTTGCTGTTGATGTGACCAATAGTGTTAAAGCATATTGGTTTGCTGTTGATATAACCAATAGTGTTAAAGCATATTGCTTTGCTGTTGATGTAACCAATAGTGTTAAAGCATATTGCTTTCTGTTAATGTGACCAATAGTGTTAAAGCATATTGATTTGCTGTTGATGTAACCAATAGTGTTAAAGCATATTGATGTAACCAATAGTGTTAAAACATATTGCTTTGCTGTTGATGTAACCAATAGTGTTAAAGCATATTGCTTTGCTGTTGATGTAACCAATAGTGTTAAAGCATATTGATGTAACCAATAGTGTTAAAACATATTGCTTTGCTGTTGATGTAACCAATAGTGTTAAAACATATTGATGTAACCAATAGTGTTAAAGCATATTGCTTTGCTGTTGATGTAACCAATAGTGTTAAAGCATATTGATGTAACCAATAGTGTTAAAACATATTGCTTTGCTGTTGATGTAACCAATAGTGTTAAAACATATTGATGTAACCAATAGTGTTAAAGCATATTGATTTGCTGTTGATGTAACCAATAGTGTTAAAGCATATTGCTTTGCTGTTGATGTAACCAATAGTGTTAAAGCATATTGATTTGCTGTTAATATAACCAATAGTGTTAAAGCATATTGCTTTGCTGTTGATATAACCAATAGTGTTAAAGCATATTGGTTTGCTGTTGATATAACCATTAGTGTTAAAGCATATTGGTTTGCTGTTGATATAACCAATAGTGTTAAAGCATATTGCTTTGCTGTTGATATAACCAATAGTGTTAAAGCATATTGATTTGCTGTTGATATAACCAATAGTGTTAAAGCATATTGCTTTGCTGTTGATGTAACCAATAGTGGTAAAGCATATTGCTTTGCTGTTGATGTAACCAATAGTGGTAAAGCATATTGCTTTGCTGTTGATGTAACCAATAGTGTTAAAGCATATTGCTTTGCTGTTGATGTAACCAATAGTGTTAAAGCATATTGCTTTGCTGTTGATGTAACCAATAGTGTTAAAGCATATTGATGTAATCAATAGTGTTAAAACATATTGCTTTGCTGTTGATGTAACCAATAGTGTTAAAGCATATTGCTTTGCTGTTGATGTAACCAATAGTGTTAAAGCATATTGATGTAACCAATAGTGTTAAAACATATTGCTTTGCTGTTGATGTAACCAATAGTGTTAAAACATATTGATGTAACCAATAGTGTTAAAGCATATTGCTTTGCTGTTGATGTAACCAATAGTGTTAAAGCATATTGATTTGCTGTTGATAAAACCAATAGTGTTAAAGCATATTGATTTGCTGTTGATATAACCAATAGTGTTAAAGCATATTGCTTTGCTGTTGATGTAACCAATAGTGTTCAAGCATATTGCTTTGCTGTAAATGTGACCAATAGTGTTAAGGCATATTGCTTTGCTGTTGATGTAACCAATAGTGTTAAAGCATATTGCTTTGCTGTTGATGTGACCAATAGTGTTAAAGCATATTGATTTGCTGTTAATATAACCAATAGTGTTAAAGCATATTGCTTTGCTGTTGATATAACCAATAGTGTTAAAGCATATTGATTTGCTGTTGATATAACCAATAGTGTTAAAGCATATTGCTTTGCTGTTGATGTAACCAATAGTGTTAAAGCATATTGATTTGCTGTTAATATAACCAATAGTGTTAAAGCATATTGATTTGCTGTTGATGTAACCAATAGTGTTAAAGCATATTGCTTTGCTGTTGATGTAACCAATAGTGTTAAAGCATATTGATTTGCTGTTAATATAACCAATAGTGTTAAAGCATATTGCTTTGCTGTTGATATAACCAATAGTGTTAAAGCATATTGCTTTGCTGTTGATGTGACCAATAGTGTTAAAGCATATTGGTTTGCTGTTGATATAACCAATAGTGTTAAAGCATATTGCTTTGCTGTTGATGTAACCAATAGTGTTAAAGCATATTGCTTTGCTGTTGATGTAACCAATAGTGTTAAAGCATATTGATTTGCTGTTGATAAAACCAATAGTGTTAAAGCATATTGATTTGCTGTTGATGTAACCAATAGTGTTAAAGCATATTGCTTTGCTGTTGATGTAACCAATAGTGTTAAAGCATATTGCTTTGCTGTTGGTGTAACCAATAGTGTTAAAGCATATTGCATTGCTGTTGATGTAACCAATAGTTTTAAAGCATATTGATTTGCTGTTAATATAACCAATAGTGTTAAAGCATATTGCTTTGCTGTTGATGTGACCAATAGTGTTAAAGCATATTGGTTTGCTGTTGATATAACCAATAGTGTTAAAGCATATTGCTTTGCTGTTGATGTAACCAATAGTGTTAAAGCATATTGCTTTCTGTTAATGTGACCAATAGTGTTAAAGCATATTGATTTGCTGTTGATGTAACCAATAGTGTTAAAGCATATTGATGTAACCAATAGTGTTAAAACATATTGCTTTGCTGTTGATGTAACCAATAGTGTTAAAGCATATTGCTTTGCTGTTGATGTAACCAATAGTGTTAAAGCATATTGATGTAACCAATAGTGTTAAAACATATTGCTTTGCTGTTGATGTAACCAATAGTGTTAAAACATATTGATGTAACCAATAGTGTTAAAGCATATTGCTTTGCTGTTGATGTAACCAATAGTGTTAAAGCATATTGATGTAACCAATAGTGTTAAAACATATTGCTTTGCTGTTGATGTAACCAATAGTGTTAAAACATATTGATGTAACCAATAGTGTTAAAGCATATTGATTTGCTGTTGATGTAACCAATAGTGTTAAAGCATATTGCTTTGCTGTTGATGTAACCAATAGTGTTAAAGCATATTGATTTGCTGTTAATATAACCAATAGTGTTAAAGCATATTGCTTTGCTGTTGATATAACCAATAGTGTTAAAGCATATTGGTTTGCTGTTGATATAACCATTAGTGTTAAAGCATATTGGTTTGCTGTTGATATAACCAATAGTGTTAAAGCATATTGCTTTGCTGTTGATATAACCAATAGTGTTAAAGCATATTGATTTGCTGTTGATATAACCAATAGTGTTAAAGCATATTGCTTTGCTGTTGATGTAACCAATAGTGGTAAAGCATATTGCTTTGCTGTTGATGTAACCAATAGTGGTAAAGCATATTGCTTTGCTGTTGATGTAACCAATAGTGTTAAAGCATATTGCTTTGCTGTTGATGTAACCAATAGTGTTAAAGCATATTGCTTTGCTGTTGATGTAACCAATAGTGTTAAAGCATATTGATGTAATCAATAGTGTTAAAACATATTGCTTTGCTGTTGATGTAACCAATAGTGTTAAAGCATATTGCTTTGCTGTTGATGTAACCAATAGTGTTAAAGCATATTGATGTAACCAATAGTGTTAAAACATATTGCTTTGCTGTTGATGTAACCAATAGTGTTAAAACATATTGATGTAACCAATAGTGTTAAAGCATATTGCTTTGCTGTTGATGTAACCAATAGTGTTAAAGCATATTGCAATTTTTTTAAATTATGCTAATACCAAGTCACGTGATAACAAGAATACGCGAAAATGGAGTAAAACTGTTAATGACGTAATTAATAATTAATTTGCAGCACGACTGAATTTATTTTTAATGTAAATATTACAGAGGGGTGCTTCATGTACAATGTTCTTCATTTTTTTGCAACTATAATTTGTTTTTATGTAGCCTTATTTCAAATGTTTGGACGCTAATACCTGAGTAAAAACAACATGTCTCTAAATAAAAATAAGCAAAAAATCAAAACGAAGGCAGACAGAAAAAAATCCAGGAACATTCCTCCAGTACTCTATATAGCGGTAAAGTTGACCAAAAATGGCGACGATCTGACCTTTCGTTTGTTAGAAATTGCGTACTGAATTTGTAGAACTACGTAGAAATCAATTTCAACATAAACGCAAAAAACGTCCAAGGTCAATGAATCTCAAACAAGGCCTAAAAATTTTGAAAAATATGAAGTTATAATTATTGAGACATGTCTGCCTAGCGACCAGCTACTAAATTATGCCTTCTAATGTCGGGGTTAATTATTATACGCGTTAAAGACAGGATGAAATATGTTTTGAAATCTCAGAACGGCCCAATCTGATTAAAATCTGATGTAGTGTACGGGCTTTAATTATTTTGGCTATAAACTTATTTAATTTTATTTTTTATTACTTTTGTTATTAATGCCCTTTTATTTTATTATTTTACTTTGATTTTGATTTTGTGATTTTTTTTAATTCCGCCCTACCTACATCTGAACCGATGCCTATGTAACGAGATTTCAACGAGACCCACTATCGACGATTTTAGTCAACGAATCACAGACCTCCTTTTATAGCGCACATGATGACGTCACCGGGCAGAGTCTGATGGCAAACACACTCAAATAAAATGGCGGATTATACCGACCGAAAAAAACACGGCTTTTCGGTAAGTTTATCATTGTCAAATGCGACGAAAGTCATTTTTGACTCCCATGTGCGAAGCACAAAATGGGAGTCTTTGCAGTTAGTGTGTCTGTATGTGTGTATGTGTGTATGTGTGTATGTGTGTATGTGTGTGTGTGTATGTGTGTATGTGTGTCCGACTGTTCCACTGCTATCTCAAGAACCATACATCGGTTTTTGATGAAACTTGGTGCATAGATGCTCTGGGCCAATGCGCAGATTTGATTAGGTTTTGGTAAAAATCCATGCTCGTTAATTACCTAATTTGCATGATAATTAGCTAATTTTTAGCTGTTCTATGACTGTTCCACTGATATCTAAAGAACCACTCATTGGATTTTGATGAAACTTGGTACATAGATGCTCTGAACATATGCGCAGATTTGATTAATTTTTGGTAAAAATCCGTGCATATTAATTACCTAATTTACATGATAATTAGCTATTTTTTAGTGGTTCCATGACTGTTCCACTGATATCTAAACAACCACTCATTGGATTTTGATGAAACTTGGTACATAGATGCTCTGAACTAATGCTAGGTTTTGATTAGTTTTTGGTAATAATCCGTGGATACTAATTACCTAATTTGCATAATGATTAGTCAATTTTCGGTTTTTCCACTGATATCTCAAGTACTAATCATCACATTTCAAATGAAACTTGGTACATAGATGTCATACGACACTGCACAGACCTGATAGTTTTTATGGTAATATCAGTACATATTAATTACCTAATTTGCATAATTAATTAATTTTCAGCATTTGATATAAGTAGTTAGCATTACATTTCAATGAAACTTGGTACTTACATACTCAAGGACTATGCAGAGATTGATTGTTTTCGATAAATATTTGTGCATATTAATCACCTAATTTGCATAATTAGTTAATTTTCAGCTTTTCCATGGGTATCTCAAGTACTAATCATCGCATTTCAATGAAACTTGGTACATAGATCCTTTAGGACTATGCAGAGACCTGATTAGTTTGAGGGTAAATAATTGTGCATATTAATTACCTAATTTGCATAATTAATTTTCAGCTTTTCTACTGATATCTAAAGTACTAATCATTTACATTTCAATGAATCTAGAATTATGCAGACCCAATTAGTTTCCGGTAAATATTTGTGCATATTAATCACCTAATTTGCATAATTAACCAACTTTCACACTGATATCTCAGGTACTATACATCACATATCAATGAATGTACATGGATGCTGTAGGACAATAGACAGACCTGAATAATTGTGGGTTACAATCTGTACATATTAATTACCTAATTTGCATAATTAACCAATTTTAAGCTTTCACACTGATATCTAAAGTACCGTAAAAACTCCAAAATTTCGACCGGTTTTAAATAATTGGCGTTAGAAATGTGACATGTTTTTAGAGTCGTGGCCGAGTTGTAACTCAAAATCTAAACAAAGTCATCAATCAGTGAGTATTATGACAAGCAAAACAAAACATCAAGACGCGCAGAAGAGGTCAGCACAAAACTAATAGGTCAAAAGACAAAGCTGTCTCGCACTACCTAGGAAAACTTGCGAATGTTCGAAGTACAGGTACCCATTGGACAAAAGATACATGGAAGTTTAGCAAACTATCTCCCCGACCCAGTGCAATGTATCCGGTTAGAATCAAAGCTCACGTGTCCCTTATTTGAGGGACCAAATTCTGCCGTAAATTCGCCCTTGGATTAAAAAATAAAATGGGATTTAAGAAAATAAAATGGGACTTTTAAGGTGTATTTTGGCGTCATTTTTCGGACATTTCAATCAATCCTGCCGGCTAAAATAGAGTCTAAGTTTTACCGTAGTCATTGACGTCTGTCTATTCAAGAGTACACGTGTATGATTTTTATCGTGACTAGCGTGAGCGGGTAAGCTTCCTTTCGAGAATGAGCTGTTATCACTGTGAACAATGTTAAATTATTCTTCAGATGACCAGTTTATTTTTTAAAAACAACTAATTTTTTTATTTAAAAAAAAATCATGCCGTTTTCGCATCAAAATCCAAGCCAAAATATCGTACTACAACATCAATCTCTTCGCATTGCGTTCAATAACATTAACATATTTAAATAAGCTATGGTAATTTGAACACGTTGGCATCATCCAGCTTTTTGATTGGTTAATTAGCGATTTGACCTATTTGACCTAAGAGAACATGGCGGATATCCTACAGCATCAAACGTTTATACGAGACCGGAATCATTCGCTTACGATGAAACTTAGTTGACTTTTATTTGTATTTCATAACCATTCAACAAATTTATTTTGTGTACATTATTATAATCACTACTGAGTACAGTAATAATCAACAATTCAGAAACGCAGCATGCCGAGATTTTTGTGTTCGTTTTTATTTGAAACTTCGTTTATTTAGAATATATTTTCGTTACCAATAAAATAAAAATCTCTCAGTCAATCAGAAACCCGGATTCATGACTTCGAGGAAGGTCCCGTTTGAACGCTCACATCGTTTTTTTTTTTTCGTTTGGGGGAAAACTAAAACTGGTCGCAATTTTCGAATAAGAATGAGTCGGCAATTTTTAGTGGAGTCGAAAATTTGGAGGTAAATAAAACACCGAAACCCGGCAAATAAATAGCCAATCTAATTTTTAGAGGGGTCGAAATTTTGGAGTTTTCACGGTACTAATTATTCCATTTCAATGAAACTTAGTACAAAGATGCTCTAGGACAATGTACAAACCTAATTAGTTTGGGGTAAAAATCTGTTCATATTAATTCCCTAATAAGCATAATAATTCATAATTTTTTGGTTCTAATCACATTTCAATTAAACTTGGAGACATAGATTTTCTGTTACATTGCGCAGACCTCATTAGTTTTACACTCAAATCTGGTCATATTAATTTTCTGATTTGCATAATTAGTTTTCAGCTAAGT
This sequence comes from Saccoglossus kowalevskii, assembly GCF_978046115.1. Taxonomy (NCBI): domain Eukaryota; kingdom Metazoa; phylum Hemichordata; class Enteropneusta; family Harrimaniidae; genus Saccoglossus; species Saccoglossus kowalevskii. Next base: position 40,049,829 of record NC_140646.1, read on the forward strand.
AATTTCGAATTATATTTAATGTGTCTCCAATACTCTCAGCACATGGGAGTTCTTTCTAAGCTTTCTTTGATTATGTTAATATTGTGGCTCGAATGGTTCGACTTTAGATCGTTATTTTGCATAGTTATTCTGGGAGTGACGATTTTGTTTCCACCGGTTCGACCGAACACCAGTGTCTTTTTCCAGTCGCCGGCCCTGGAGACGGGTGATGTTTTGTTGACGATCGGGCCAAAATCGTCTACGGTATTGAAGCCGTAGCTGTAAATATTCATCAAATTGTATCAACATTTTGTACATTATACAATAACACTTTATTAAAGTAAATGAGCTGATTTGGACTGGAATATAATATTTTTTATTTGGAACACATCGCAATTGATCAGGAAATATTGTTTTGCTCCAATTTTCTGCGTCGATGCCGTGGGCCGGTGACCGCTATACAATTTAAAATCAGTTTGCATTGTTTACTATAGCTGTTTACAGTGTTCTAATCATTACGATTTACTTTTTTTTGCTTCCATTCTAGATAATTATGCTCAGTGATGTAAAATTGAAGCGATGACTGAATGAACGAACCTTGGCTGGCGAAGATGTATCTGGAAGTGTACACATTTGTTGGAAGTGAAAAAAATATTCAATGAAATGACAAAAATTGTAAAATGCTGTGGAATTTCTTTTGCAAATAAAAATATACTAGCAATTTTCTATTAATGGTTTATTCAAGTGGGCAAAATATAAATGTACAGAAGAATTGCCCGTATACACTGAAAAGTAAGCAACCGACAGCCTGTATAAAAGGGGGACTGTGATTGGCCGTTACTTACGCGAGATTTGAACGGGACTTACATAGACGTCGGATCAGATGTAGGTAGGGCGGAATTAAAAAAAAGCAAAATCAAAGTAAAATAATAAAATTAAAAGGCATTAATAACAAAAGTAATACAAAATAAAATTAAAACAAGTTTATAGCCAAAATAATTAAAACCCGTACACTACATCAGATTTTAATCAGATTGAGAACGGCCCTTCCGTGTGTCAACCGACAACGTGATGACTTCCCGCGAAAGTGACGTAGTGATTTGCATATTACTAATATGGTGTGGAGGCGGAGTTATTCCAAATAAAGAAAATGGTTTAAGCCGTGTACACAAAATATCTTTAAGTTTGTTTTGATTACTGTTCACTGTAAAACTGATAGCGAACACGGTTTCTTTTTAAGTAACCGTGGTGCGAACAAGAGCAATGACTTCGCCCTTTTCCGCTCGTTTTTGTGACCGCTTGTTGAATTCGACGGGACAATTTCCGCTTTATTTTTGATCGCGAAAACCCCGAAATATCACCGCCCGCTCGCTCGCAGAAAATTTCCGAGGTTCACATTGTCTTATAAATGTCTTACTGGTTTTTATAAATGTTGAACAGCCGACAAAAGTTCAAATACTTTTCGTTTTAAGGTAGCGAGACTATTATTTGTGTTGAAAATTACGATTTTCACATTTATTTATTAATTGATGAAATGCACTAAAAACTTTCATGTGATAAAGTCAACATAACATAGAATGTCATGTTAGTTGGTTAAAATGTAGATTTTCTGAAGGGAAGCAAGGCAGCCTCAGTAGTGTTTTCCAAAATCAACAACACAGGTTTAATCTGTGTGCCTATAAGTTTCAAAGATAAACTCAAGACAAAGTAATGTTAGGATCTGTTATCAATAGCTATCTGACACACAATGAGTGTTTCCAAACATTTGAGTGGTTTGTCTCCGCCCCTGTTTGTTTCACAGGTTAGTCATTTGCATATGAATGTTTCAGACACAAGGTCACACAGCCACTGAAAAAAATCATTGATTTTGGTGTTTTCATATGCCGAATTTATCCAAATATAGCTATCCCATTCCTGTATTTTTTTGGTTTCCAATAGCCTTACACATTTGGATGTCCCTACACATGTTAAAGCAGACCTTGATGGGAAAACAAATTGATTGTGCCGATAAACAAGCTTGAAAATCTTTGCTGTTACTTCATGGACGTTTTCTAGGAGTTTATGTTTTTCAAAATACAAGGTCTTTAACAAAAAATAACGTATACTTATTATCGTCGGATTAACACCAAATTTTCACAGCTTTGAGGTGACAGTGAGAGGAACTTGAATGTGTCCAGACAAACTATTTCATCGATTATTTACCAACGAGTTGTGGTTTGAGTTGGGGGCAATGCGACTAAAACAGTAATTGATATTCAGCACACTGTTTTTTAAAACGCGTTGCTTGCATAAAACTGATCAGACACATTCAAGTTACCAGACTATTGAACAACTAGAAAAAGTGAAAAAAATACTTCTTATCGCCAGCATAAATGCGTAATTATTTTTTTACAGAAAAAGTAATTTTTCACCTTTGATTAAGTAACGGGTCATAGAATGCAGATACAGGCATGGCAAACACACCTTTGTAAAGCTTGAAGTCTGGCGATTCTAAAAATATATACTTTCCTGGGTCTATTTGTAGTCATTTGGTCACAATTAGAAGATGAAAACAAGTATGCAAATAATAGTCCCGCTACCTTAACTATATATAATTATATGCACGCAATCTGACCTTTTGACTTCGATTTGGCTTGGATTGAATATTTTATTTTCAACAATATTCTGACGGAAAATACAAAATGTATTTCAACACAAGTACGACATGGTTGTCTGGGTTTTCTTTCCCGATTGTTGAGTCTTCGCAATGTGTTTACGGTTTGTATAATTATTGTTGTTTTCCTCAAGGCGAAGACAAGCTGAAGGACCATGAAGCTAAATGGCAGTTCCATGCATGGGCTGAGTGAAAGAAAATATTTAATCTGAGCATAAAATAAAACCTAATATTACACCTCTTTGTGTATTTGTTAATTTTACATGTTTGTCATGACAGTATATCTAGAAAAATCTCCTCTTTCATTGATAATTTCCATTGTTTGTAATGCTGTCGACCGTGCCCCAATAATTTGTTCGGGAAATCGATCCCCGTTGGTTTCTCCACAGGGACTGTGGTTTCTCCATACTGAGTTTAGGACGGGCGTCGGTCCCGACGTCCGGCATTCATCACAATCATGGGGATCATGCCCCGTAATTTGTGGGCTGAAACCCCAAATAATTAAACAAGTATTATTATTATATATATTTCATTTTACATCGAGAAACTACAACAGAGCTTGGTTGTTCGCGGTGAAACAGCCGCCTTGAATTCGATACAACTTTAACTAGCCATTTCTTACCTTGAAATCAAAAAAATTTCCAAGAGCATCGGGGAATATATTAACCATTCTTAGCAATCGCTAGATTTATTTTATCCGAATACATTAAATGCACGAGATTTTCGACATTTATTGGCAACTTCCGCGCTAAAAATGTTTGAAAATGTGGGTGTGGTTCTCTCGCAAAATCCTGTTGATAATACGGACAAATATGGTTCTGTGACCCAGGTCGTGCTCCGATCAGGTGACTTTCAGCAAATCAATGATGTTGTAACAAAATATATTTGACGCTAATTGAAAGGTCGTCGTACCGTCCAATCTCCGGCTTCGATTCACATAGTTTATTTTGTTCTCTGACAGGCTTCAAAATTATTCACTAAAAAACATCGGTATATTTTGACTAACGGAGGGGATTTGACCTCAGTTCAGAAAGAAGGAAAACTAAGCTGAGTCCACGGCGAATCAGTTTTCTTTGTTAGTCGTGAAATAAGGTAACCCAGAGTAGGGTCGATGATTTTCAGCCCTGAAGGACTTCCGCGTGAATCCTGATTTTCGAATTGTCTATCGTCTGGCAACAAAATATTTATGGCTATAAGTATAACTAAATTTGACACGTTTTTTTCTGAATTATTCATTTATGTCAATCTCTGTTCTATTTTTTAGCATGTGGCCGTTTTAGTCAAAATATTTTTTGTGGGAACACTTTTACGGTACGTATAGATCGAGCTTATTCACTGATCGTGACTTAATTTTGAAAATTGAATGTCAAATTATACCAGACCGACCGCCTGTGGACCGACGTGGTTTTGGTATCGTTATTTTTGGAATTAATCATTAACATTTTCCTCGTTTCTCTGCTCTATCGAAAGAAGTTACCTATGCCCTTTTTCACGTAACTGTCTTAAGTTGCTTTGACGATTGCGTGTCATGCAACTATTAGATTTGAAAAACCACCATTGGCGAGCAGTCAATGTTTTCAATGAGCGAGCGAGCGAAAAAAGAGCGATTAAAATGCGGTCGGTTTCCGGTCGGACAAGACCACGCGGTCGGAAATCAAGCAATAAGCTGTGGGTGTAAAAGCGGAAGGCTGGGCGAAATGAGTACCGTAATTACATAAACTTTGTAGTATTGATATGCAAATCGGATTTTTCATCAAGTGTCAATTAGGATTACTTTCATGCGAGTGTTGTGCTTGTGTTGGTGGTGTTTATAAACAATCACACGTGGCAATGTTTTGAAATAGAAAAAACGTCGAAATATGCCTTATAAAATAGAGTTTTTGTTTAGAATGAAAGCACAGTCATAAAGACTGTCATAACCATCAATAATTTAAAATAAAAAACATTATTGAAAAAAAAAACACATTAAACGTATGCTAACCCCTTAAGGACCTGTATTTGTCCTTATTTCAATCTTGTTGACAACTTTAGACAAATAAATAACAATGATATAAAATCACACCCTACAAATCGTTATATATTACTTTTATGGACACTTCACGTATATAAATACACTTATGTCTGTCCTTTTTGCATTCAGGTATGTTTAGATCACCGTTGACCGTAGACTTTTTTCGCAAAATAAACATGTGTTATTTCACGCACTTAGTGTGTTTGCCGTTGCTACGATACACAGTCGACAGGGGAGGGCATAGACATTCAAACTAAGCTTTATATCCACAACAAAGTATGTGAGGAGTACACAGTTTTAAGCATTGTGACCTCATATTGGGCTATCACTTAGTAAGATAGGTGTTACTGAAGAAGCAAATAGTTAGTTCTTTTTCGGTGTACTCCCAGGAAATCTGGTTTTCATATTGTGTTGTATTCGACACCAAGGGATTTCAACATTGGTTGAGCCTGCCCGCTAGCAAATGTTTCACAGACGAGGAGACTATTCTTGCTTCTGAATAGTACATGAATTCGGTGTTATATTCTCCAATGTTTCAGGGCACTGATATTGTACACATCGGTGGCATCAAATCTATGTGTTTTGCTGAGTATTTCAAAACAGATAACAATCACGACCGTTTGTTAGTAACCTTGTAAACCAATTTTATATGAATATCTGAAACAAGATTCATATTGCACTGCAAAACTGAAACACATGGTTAAACGGGTACAAAGGCAAGACATAATGGGTTATATGTTCTTTCCAGTTATTTTTGGTGGCCGTTTTCGTTAAAAAACCTGCAATAAATGTACATGTGTAGGTACAAAGACAAGATAAACCGGTAACACGTCTGACCGACTGACCTCCGTTGATGTGTCCTAAAATATAAACAATTATTCAAACTTGTTAAACACTGTGAATACACATGGTATTTTGATTTTAAATGGTCGATTGGCGGCCATGTTATTTATATATTTATATGTCTGACACATGTACAACTTGCGTTAAAGTCATTCTAGATCAACATATAAGCACTGGGGCGAATGGTATACATAGCCTTCACGTTTCTGTCAATATACACTTATAGCATCTAACCAGATGTGTCAGGTGTTCACGTGTTATCAAACATGTTTTAAGGTTAAATGTTAACTGTGATGTTGGCGAGGGACGGGATAGACTAACAGACGACGGGACAGAGCAATATATTAACCAGGATTAACAGCGACGACGGGACGTCGACAAGGACGGGTTATATTAACAGTGTCGATGGGACAGGAAAAGCTTATATTAACAGTGACGATGGTACTAGGACGGGTTATATTAACAATGACGACGGGACTGGGAAAGCTTATATTAACAGTGACGATGGTACTAGGACGGTTTATATTAACAGTGTCGATGGGACTGGGAAAGCTTATATTAACAGTGATGATGGTACAAGGACGGGTTATATTAAAAGTGATGATGGGACTGGGAAAGCTTATATTAACAGTGACGATGGTACTAGGACGGGTTATATTAACAATGACGATGGGACTGGGAAAGCTTATATTAACAGTGACGATGGTACTAGGACGGGTTATATTAAAAGTGATGATGGGACTGAGAAAGCTTATGTCACGGGGAAAATCTCTCCCTCTGGGTTTTCCACACTTGTCAGGGGGGAATCTCGTCTCGTCTCTCTATCGCGTCCCCTTGAGGTACGGGATCGGGAAAGTCACTTTAACTTTACAGTCAAATAAGACGCACACAACGAAATACGTTTCAGCTCTCGTCTTAGTCGATCAATCGAGCACTCTACAAGACACAGCGCCCTGGAGAAAAAATCCCCAAGACTCTCGCAAGGCTGACCCAAGACTCGCCCAAGACTGGACTGCCTCAAGGCTCGCCCCTGGACTCTCTCGGACTGCGTCTCTCTCTACTGCGTCTATCGTGGAGTATTCGCCAAGACCAACTCAAACTCTCTTTATTCATTTTCAAAACTCTAACCAATTACAAAGCAGTAAAAAGACTCTAAGGCGTAAACTTCAATCATAAAGCCAATCAAATTAAGTACTGAATACGTCATATCTTTTGATTAATCGTTCACTACATTAATAACTATGAATGTCAGAATAGCGACGGTATCTTGTAATTAGTTCCAAACCACTGAGCCAAGTTCCGTCCAAAACTTCAAATAGGCCTACACGATGACAGACATAACACAGCAATTCGCTAATAATCAGTTAATTAAGTCGGTTAACAGATACGCAAAAACAAATTCATGACACTTATATTAACAGTGACGATGGTACTAGGACGGGTTATATTAACAATGACGATGGGACTAGGAAAGCTTATATTAACAGTGACGATGGTACTAGGACGGTTTATATTAACAGTGTCGATGGGACTGGGAAAGCTTATATTAACAGTGACGATGGTACTAGGACGGGTTATATTAACAGTGACGATGGGACTGGGAAAGCTTATATTAACAGTGACGATGGTACTAGGACGGTTTATATTAACAGTGTCGATGGGACTGGGAAAGCTTATATTAACAGTGACGATGGTACTAGGATGGGTTATATTAACAGTGACGATGGGACTGGGAAAGCTTATATTAACAGTGACGATGGTACTAGGACGGGTTATATTAAAAGTGACGATGGGACTGGGAAAGCTTATATTAACAGTGACGATGGTACTAGGACGGGTTATATTAAAAGTGGCGATGGGACTGGGAAAGCTTATATTAACAGTGACGATGGTAGAGAGAATAACATATATCCCTTAATCTAATTATAGATATGTATGTATATATATATTGGATGAAATACTCGTGCATACGACGCAATTTACATAGTATTGCGGTTACAGTATAGAACTAATTGTACAGTTCGAAAAATTGCTGTAGCTGTATTATGTGGTGAAATAGTAGTTGTTGATTAAAACATTACAGCGGTGTTATGCTACAAGATTTCTCGATACAATACTGACATTATTTGCCAAATTCATCAACGTGTGAAACTTGATTTGTAACGAAATGTCGAATTAACTTTGAGTTGTATTATAATAATTTTAACAATCCACGTTGTTCTCAACTACTGCTTGACTCGTAACATACGTCCAATTTATATATACATTTGTATTCACTATACATATTGAATTCATGGGCGTAAATTGGTGTACATTTTGGTTGTTTGATGGCCATCATGGGCTCTCGTCAAAATCCCAAGTGGCTCAAAAGTAAATTTCAAATAGATTGGTCAAAGATACCAGAATTCGAAAACAGCATTTATTACCTAGACTGGACCTGCCTAACCAAGAGCGCGCGTATTTCTATGTCACTCACACAAAGGCTAAAGGCAGACGACAATATAACAACTTGTATAGCGGAACTATCTCACACGAAGAAACCAATAAGTCAAGTGATTCGTCTAGTGTTTAAAACCAAATAGTAAACAGTGTCATTCCAGACGCTCCAAAAATGAAGCTGAATTTGTGGAGATTGGATATGTTTTTATTATACTTTCGTATTTGTTACATTTGTATGCACTTCATGTTAGAGCATGGCATTTTGTCATCTGTGCGTACAAAATAAAGATTGGGTATTTGTTTACGCACAGTGCAGTGAAGATAATATAAGGATTGTCCTATACTCACCAGCATTATAATCTGCCGTGTGTCATTAATATAGTAGGTGTGTCAATAACTTTGTTCGTGATTTTACTATGTAAATTTGTTTTTCTCGTCAAGTCAAATTCATATATTATATGAGCCATTTAAATGACCTATAGTTATAAATTTAATAAATTTCACTCATTTTGTTTTTTCCAAATTTCGGTCCTATGTCCTTTTGTACTATGTCAGCTATAATTCGTAAAGAACAATCGAACAAGTGTATATAAATAGGTCAGTCATGTGAGTTCGTGTATCAACAGGCCGTGTGCTTTCACTTTATTTTATTTGATTTGACAAATGATTGATTAGCGTTCTTTCTTATTGTTACTAATATATATATATATTAACAACGGAAATATTGATCAGTAGGGAGTTATATACTGTAATCACAGACTGGGGTCAGAACAGAGACATACAGCAAGGACAGCGCTTGTGGATGTTTGTTGGCTGTTCACTTTAGTTGTTGTTGCTGACCTGATTGTGTGGATTACAAACCAATGAAGTACACTATATGCTGCGATCGAACACATACTACAGGTAACCTTCTGACAACGGCACATCGTACACATGACTCTACCTACAAGACGTGTGAAGATCAGCGAACAAAGTATGTGATACGCGTATGTATGACGTGAATCTTTTTTTTTTACAAAATTCAACAATTGTCTGCTGATCAATAATGTCTCACATAAATAAGTTCTATTCATAGAAAATAAAAATTTACTAGAACTGATCAATAGTGTCGGATTGTGCCGTGGGAAGACAATGACCAAGTCACAATGACTGTAATACATACCGTTTGGGTTGTCATTATCGCCATTCCGTGTATTGTCGAAAATCTTCTTGTGATTAGTATCATATTTGTTGACCGCAATTTGCATATTGTCACCAATATATTCGTCGTTAGCCTGGCCGTTGCTGATTTTGCAATTGGTGCAGTCAATGTACCGCTGTATGCCGCCGAAATAAATGGAATATTAGACACATACTTCCAGTGTATGTTAAGCAAATGCGTCACTTTAACATTTGTGTGCGTCTCTATTGGACATTTGTTTCTTCTTGCCATCGATAGATATACAGCCATTCTACATCCATACAGGTAAGTATATACGACAACAAATTATCACATAACTTCGTTGCCGAATGCTATAGAATTCAAATCGAGTGCCAATTGCATCTATCCAAAAGTCTACACAATAGTGTTTTCTGAATGCGTTGTAATTGCCGGCAACACAAATAACCCATTCCTAACGTCGATAGTTTTTTTTTAATTGGTGCAATATTCAAACTCATTTTGGTTTTGGGATTTGTTATTTAGAATTGTTGTCATATTTTTATCTGCAATATGACCACTTAAACTTGACATTTTGAAAATAGTTCTTTTGTGTGTATTAAATTATTTTGATCAGAATAATAACACGTAATAATAAAGTTTTGCAAAATGAATTTAACATTATCATCATTCTCACACCCTGAATAAAATATTGCGAGTCTTTGAATATTAATATGAGGTTTTCAGGAAACAATATAACACAATTTGTTATTCAAAAAAGGCTTTTAATAATTCAAATGAAGACAATATAAAATAGATGAGATTATCCAGGGGCATATACATAATTTATCATCAGTAACATTTGGTAAATCTTATTTCTTATTAAATCGACATAACCAGTTTATTTCCTGAGGTGATGATTTCCATGCAAATGTGTACCTGCATACGTTTCAGTGATTAATCTGTTCGAGCAAACTTAAATAAGAAAGCATGAAAGCATTACAGCTATTGACTTTTGTAACACGCAAGACTATGCAACGAACCGAATATATATATATATATATATATATATATATATATATATATATATATATATATATATATATATATATATATATATATATATATATATATATATATATATATATATATATATATATATATATACGGTGATAGAGGAATTAATACACAACTACATGTATATTGAAACTCGACAGCACTGTTTCGTAAGGTACAAGTACCTCACTCATCAGTAGCTTTTTGTTTAATCATTCACTGCACCAAAGAGCATACATTATAAGCTTCGCAAATTAACATATTGATTAAAATTAAATAGAAAATTTAATTGTTACATATTAGAGCTTTTGATCTGTGTCGGCATGATGACACGAGTTCATTTCTTTTGTTTAATGTGGAGTGGTGGGGTCTAAAAATTATGATGAATTTTTCTTTCAAACATAAAATACATCGTTTGCTGGAGCTATTATACGGGCTACCGCGAGCAAGAATTTTCCATTGTATTTTATATTCAATGTCTTTTTCTTTGAGTGACCAGACGTGTTTACTTAGTTCTGTCACATTTCTGGAGGCCTGAGTGCGAAATGAGGCCGTGTGGTTTCTGTATCTTGTTTTGAACTCATTACCAGTAAGTCCGACGTACGTTTCACTGGTGTGCTTGTCTAAACGCGTAACTTCCGCTTGGTATACGACGCCGGACTGCAAACACTTCCCGTCTAGTGGACATGTTTTTTTTTTCTGGCAATTACACAACTTGTTGGCTTTCGTTTCGTCAGTGGTAGTGTTATTTTCGGTTGCGAGTTGGTGTTTGTTTTTCTTGTTGATGGTATCTTTGATGTTGTTCATACAGCTATAGCTGACTTTGATTGTATTTCTGTTAAATATTTTCTTGAGGTTGTTGCCGGTAGGAAAGCACTTGTCGATTAGATCCAGGAATCGCTTTCCTATACTGTTACGGACGCTGCAGCTATATGGTGGGTTGAACCAAAGGACGTTGCTACGCGGCCGTTTTTTTTTTACCCTTCTCTGTGGGGGCTCAAACTTTAGTTGATGTTTGTAGCCGCTTTCGCGTAGAGCTCTTTGGTAGGGTGGTGCCGCGATGTCAAACATCTTCTTATCTGACGATATTGCAGAAAGACGCTTGTTAATCCCGGCCGGGATATTCTTTGTGATGGCGGGTGGGTGATTACTCTCCTTGTGTACATATACCAAGTTTAGGCATTAGGCTTTATGAAGGGACTGTACGAACTTTCAATGGGGTTTAGCGTGACATCAAGGAAGTTTACAATTTTCTTGTTTGCTTCGATCGTGATCTTTAGGCCGTTGTTTTTAAACACGCGACAGATAGATTTTGGATTTGTTCAGTCTCTTTGGGTGAGGCGTCTAAGGCGACTAAGCCATCATCTCGGTATAGACCGATGTGAACTTTCTTTTTTAACTGTGCTTTGAGCTGTGAAAGCAGGAAGCAGCCCACAAGTTCACATGTCTCTGCGCCGTCGAAACTTCCCATTGTAACATCAAACGTATTGGAGCCCCTCTTTTGCCACGGCGATTGATTGTAGATCAACAATGTTTGTTTGGCGTGAGTGATTATGTTTATTTCTTCATCCGGGATATTATCATAAGCCGAGGCAAAACGTAACGCTTTGCTTAATAGATCCTCGCTTATGGATGGGTAGAATTCCTCAACGTCAAAACAAATAAAGTTATAGCGTGGCTTATTGTCGATGTTGTCGAACCATTTTATCACGGAGGACGTATTTTTCCACTGGTGGATATCAGTAGCTTTGATGATTTTCTTGTTAATTCTATCAAGGATTTGTTTGCTTATCTTCCCTATTTCAGATTTGGTTGGGTTGATTAGTCTGCACGATGGGTTATTTGCGAAGTTCGGTTTGTGATCTTTTAGGGTTATGTAAGCCTCCTTCTTCGCGCTGACGTCCATTCGGTCGTCAATTTCCAATGACTGGGCGATTTGCTTAAGATGGTTGACATCGCGGCACCACCCTACCAAAGAGCTCTACGCGAAAGCGGCTACAAACACCAACTAAAGTTTGAGCCCCCCACAGAGAAGGGTAAAAAAAAACGGCCGCGTAGCAACGTCCTTTGGTTCAACCCACCATATAGCTGCAGCGTCCGTAACAGTATAGGAAAGCGATTCCTGGATCTAATCGACAAGTGCTTTCCTACCGGCAACAACCTCAAGAAAATATTTAACAGAAATACAATCAAAGTCAGCTATAGCTGTATGAACAACATCAAAGATACCATCAACAAGAAAAACAAACACCAACTCGCGACAGAAAATAACACTACCACTGACGAAACGAAAGCCAACAAGTTGTGTAATTGCCAGAAAAAAACAACATGTTCACTAGACGGGAAGTGTTTGCAGTCCGGCGTCGTATACTAAGCGGAAGTTACGCGTTTAGACAAGCACACCAGTGAAACGTATGTCGGACTTACTGGTAATGAGTTCAAAACAAGATACAGAAACCACACGGCCTCATTTCGCAATCAGGCCTACAGAAATGCGACAGAACTAAGTAAACACGTCTGGTCACTCAAAGAAAAAGATATTGAATATAAAATACAATGGAAAATTCTTGCTCGCGGTAGCCCGTATAATAGCTCCAGCAAACGATGTATTTTATGTTTGAAAGAAAAATTCATCATAATTTTTAGACCCCACCACTCCACATTAAACAAAAGAAATGAACTCGTGTCATCATGCCGACACAGATCAAAAGCTCTAATATGTAACAATTAAACTTTCTATTTAATTTTAATTAATATGTTAATTTGCGAAGCTTATAATGTATGCTCTTTGGTGCAGTGAATGATTAAACATAAAGCTCCTGATGAGTGAGGTACTTGTACCTTACGAAACAGTGCTGTCGAGTTTCAATATTCATGTAGTTGTGTATTAATTCCTCTATCACCGTATTCATATATATATATATATATATATATATATATATATATATATATATATATATATAGCTCACATCTATGCCATCAACTCCCAGGTGGTTAACACTCTTCCATATATACTGTTCTATTGTACCATATCATATAGTACAACAATGCAATACATGTATTGAACATTGATTTCACTTTTTGTTTATTTAAATAGCTTTATTTTCATTTAAATAGAATGTACATTACATAATGACACAAAACCACACCTTGTATACACATATACTATCTTTTGTTAATACCATGTTGTTGGTGTAAAGACGCTGTTGCATAAACAAACCTGCGTAGACATACGCGCACTCACAGGCTTGTCTGATTATGAGGTTTTTTTCATTCATTTAAAGATTGATTGAGACTATGTTTGAAAAATACATATCTTCTAATATTATGTACTGTGTTGATAGTAAAACGAGTTCCCCAAATATTTTAAATGGCGTCTAAATAACTTGCACAATTTCGTGCTCTGAGAATAAGTGTATAGGTGCTTCGCGTTCTTTTTGACATAATGTAAATAGATCAGAAGTCACGAGTGGGGAATTCATGGGAAATAACATTAAGTTCGTATGAAGTATGATGTGGTTCATTTTCCGTTGAAATTTACGATTTGGTTTGTTTGTTTACATTGAAAAAGTTGTTGAAAAAGTCTGGCTAATTGGGCTGGGAAAATATTGTTTAGAGATAACTTTATGGATTTGTTTCTGTGCAGATGACGAGAAAACTGTCACATTGTCGTTGTAAAAATACAAACAGGTAATGCAGGACTAACGTAAACTGCTGTGCCATTTTTTCAGCTTGGTGGAAAGGACGATATTAGACATTAAACATGGCAGTATAATGGATAATTAAAGTTTAGACCAGTGTATCTGAAGTCTCGCTATTCTCCCATTTGAACATACACCATACCAAGCTTGTAAAACATATATAAAAGCACAAGTATTCAAAATCTCACGGTAAGAGTGAGGTGCACGGACGCTGAGTGGACAGGTATTAAAATTGCAATAACACAACTTAGACTATGTCATCAATCATCGCAATTTCGCGTGCACATTTCACGGATAAAGCATATATTTTTTATATAAGCACTTGATATCACGATCTCTCACATTAAATAACGACTGAGATTCAAATACCGAGAAGGACTTACGGCCGCTACTCGACACCCCCGAGTAAGGCTGCCGTCGCCCATTGTATCTCAGTAATTGACGGACAGTAGGTGTTAAGTTGTCTCTTTAACGGTTAGTTAAAACACTATGCCACGAAACATTAGTCTTTGTACTTCAAAAACTGCTGTCAAAACACAATACAAACAATTTATTAACTCATAACAACCTACTGAAGGAGGTTAAAGGTTACAACAACAATAAAAATTACAGATAAAAATTAATCAAATTACAATGGCTAATAGTTTAAAGACAACCAGAAACAGACTAAATTGAAGTTAGTAACGGAAATATATAATAAAGTAAAATGAAACACCAACAAAAAACTATAAACTGAATATAAAAACAAAAACCCAATGAATAGGTTTAAAAAAAAAGTTAATGACTAAGTAGGTGCTGCTGTCTAATAGCAAAGCTTTATTTCAGATATTGTGCCAGAGGAATTGCTAAGTTATTATTTGACATTATTTTTATGAATTTATTTTCAGGTGTGAGATTAGTAAAGTCAGTAATAATCTTTTCAGCTTCATTGTATAAAATGACCCTCTCTTTACTATATACTGGGCATATTATGAGGAAGTGGTGTTCATCTTCAATATCATTTTTATTACACAATTTGCAGATTCTGTCGCTACTTTTGATTCTGTTGTGTCTTCCTTTTTCAATTTCTAAACTGTGATTGCTCAGTCTGAATTTAGTTAGGGTACTTTTCAGTTCTTTATTTTTTAGCTTAATTAAGTAGTTTTCCAAAATGAAGTTTGTTTTAAATTTTTTGTAAGTCCTCAGTTTGTTTTTTGTATTAGTGTTTTGTCTGTTATCATCATTAATTGAGTTAATCCAATGTTTTATAAATACATTTTTTATTTTATCATATATCCGTAACATTTGTGACGATTTTAGCTCATTATTGTCAATATCTGATAGTGTTGTATTTGTAGATTTCAGTACTGAGTTAAGTTCATTGTACCACTTACTTTTTATAGTCTTGTTAAGTAGGAGGGCTTCCTTAATAGTGGGGTTTTGAATTTTGTTTAGGTGGTTTGTATATTTTATTAACTGTTTTTTAATGAATAAATCGATAGGATATCTACCCAACTCACTATAAATTCCCAATTTCGGAGTGTTTTTTGAAACGCCTAGGATGAAGCGACAAAAGCTGAGGTGTACATCTTCTATGGTAGAGTTGAATGAACTTTCTTCAGCCCATACTTCACATCCATATATAAGAATTGGTCTTATTAGTTTATTAAACAATGATAACAATAATGAGGAACTGAAGCTTTCATTATGACCTAATTTGGCTTTCAAAGAGAATAATGCTTTCATTCCTTTGTATTTCAGATGTTCCATAGCAGCTTTAAATTTTCCATTAGGGCTGAGAACAATACCTAAATAATTATAATTTCTCACGATGTTAATCTCATTCCCTTCAAAACAAATAAATCACTGTCATAGAGTTTATTATTTGTATTAAAAACCATAATTTTTGTTTTTTCTGTGTTCACAGCGAGTTTCCATTTCTGTGTGTATTTTGAGACATTATCAAGGGCATTCTGGAGGCCACTTTTGGATTTAGAAAGAATAACTATACCATCTGCATACATTAGACAGCTGATTGGTGTGTTATTTAAACAATAGACATTTTGTTATTTAAACAATAGACATTTTGTTATTTAAACAATAGACATTTTGTTATTTAAATAATAGACATTTTGTTATTTAAACAATAGACATTTTGTTATTTAAATAATAGACATTTTGTTATTTAAATAATAGACATTTTGTTATTTAAATAATAGACATTTTGTTATTTAAACAATAGACATTTTGTTATTTAAATAATAGACATTTTGTTATTTAAACAATAGACATTTTGTTATTTAAATAATAGACATTTTGTTATTTAAACAATAGACATTTTGTTATTTAAACAATAGACATTTTGTTATTTAAACAATAGACATTTTGTTATTTAAATAATAGACATTTTGTTATTTAAACAATAGACATTTTGTTATTTAAATAATAGACATTTTGTTATTTAAACAATAGACATTTTGTTATTTAAATAATAGACATTTTGTTATTTAAACAATAGACATTTTGTTATTTAAACAATAGACATTTTGTTATTTAAACAATAGACATTTTGTTATTTAAACAATAGACATTTTGTTATTTAAATAATAGACATTTTGTTATTTAAATAATAGACATTTTGTTATTTAAACAATAGACATTTTGTTATTTAAACAATAGACATTTTGTTATTTAAACAATAGACATTTTGTTATTTAAATAATAGACATTTTGTTATTTAAATAATAGACATTTTGTTATTTAAATAATAGACATTTTGTTATTTAAATAATAGACATTTTGTTATTTAAACAATAGACATTTTGTTATTTAAATAATAGACATTTTGTTATTTAAATAATAGACATTTTGTTATTTAAACAATAGACATTTTGTTATTTAAACAATAGACATTTTGTTATTTAAACAATAGACATTTTGTTATTTAAACAATAGACATTTTGTTATTTAAACAATAGACATTTTGTTATTTAAACAATAGACATTTTGTTATTTAAATAATAGACATTTTGTTATTTAAACAATAGACATTTTGTTATTTAAACAATAGACATTTTGTTATTTAAATAATAGACATTTTGTTATTTAAATAATAGACATTTTGTTATTTAAATAATAGACATTTTGTTATTTAAACAATAGACATTTTGTTATTTAAACAATAGACATTTTGTTATTTAAATAATAGACATTTTGTTATTTAAATAATAGACATTTTGTTATTTAAACAATAGACATTTTGTTATTTAAACAATAGACATTTTGTTATTTAAACAATAGACATTTTGTTATTTAAACAATAGACATTTTGTTATTTAAACAATAGACATTTTGTTATTTAAACAATAGACATTTTGTTATTTAAACAATAGACATTTTGTTATTTAAACAATAGACATTTTGTTATTTAAATAATAGACATTTTGTTATTTAAACAATAGACATTTTGTTATTTAAATAATAGACATTTTGTTATTTAAACAATAGACATTTTGGGAGCCATCCAAGTACCCGTGACTTAGCCGAATCGCGACTTACCGAGGCGCGACTTAGCAAAGGGTATCATTAAAATCTAATGTAGGTATAGGCTTCATCGCGTTTTTAGTGTTTTCTTAATTGTTATTTGTCTAAGTTTACATACCAACCATTGTTTTTTGTGTGTTTTGTTTTAGTTGCCGTTTTTCATTTTTTTCTGTATAATATCTCGTTATAAATGATATACCTACACGAGAGTGTTATTATATTTCACACAATTGCTGAGATCTCCGTAATTTATTACCGCATTATAACACAGCGTTTGTCCAGCTGGTTTCTCTTTGTTGTAGACTAATAGCTCCATGTCATGAAATCGAATAATGAATGCTTAATCCCGCGTTTTGTGTTTATATACTCGTATCGTGTCTGTAATTTATATAGCGTAATGCGGGCCTTGACGAGTGTTTGTATTAATGACGGTCATATTCGTGGAGATACACATATGCTTGTTATTTCCTACGAAACCTGTGTGATCACATCACATGGTGAATTACCACAACACACTATCTCCTCACCATCATCTGATCAGACTAATAATAATGTAATTATCAAGGATTTTAGAGATCAATAGCAAAAATGTTATTTTCTATTTAGTCGTATTAATTCCTGGAAATAAATTATGGGTATTACATGGATAGAAAATGATTTATAATTAGAAATCGATTAAGTCCAACAAGGCACATTTGTTGCTAATTCAAGCGTTATTAGGTGAACAACGCAGTACAAATGGATCGCCAATTAATGTGAATGAATCGCTAAACACATGCACTTAATGATAGGTTCTTACAAGTAAGGACATGTTTTACTTGAGAACAGTTCCCTGTGTGTCGGGATACCTTACTAACAAATAAGACAAACAATAATTTAGTCAAGCATTCTGTATTGTGTTTTAAGAAAACAAAAACATTTAAAAGTGTCTTCAAGTTGAAGAAACACATGAACGTTTAAATCATCTCACACTTTGAATCGCAAAGGAAACTGGACAGGATGGGAAGACAGGAAGTGCGTTGAGACAACGTAATTAATTGTCAGTTAAGACTCCGTTGAATGATATATTGGGTGACGTATGGAGTACGGTGTGTTCTCTCATGGTTGTATACTCAGTGTTCCAATTTTCACTAGTTTGACCGGGATTTGAAATATATATTCTATGATCAACGCCTGAGTACTATTGCCACTTTTCTATTCAGTAATAAACTGTTAACTAAGGAAGGTAGATTGTAGGATTCCATGCATACTACATACATCACACTAATAGCGTTATATGTGAATTAAACCTACATACATTAGTCATGTAAAAGCGATTACTAGTGTAATTGTAGTATGCGTCGCCTCGTTCAGTTTAGTCACGTGAATCTCATTTAACTGATGACACTCATCATTTATAGAGCAATACAATACAATAGCTAAGCACTGACCAAAGAATAGAACGATACGTTGCCAAATAATGCACCAATAAAAATATCCGTACGAGATTAAATACATTTTTGGTTCCTGCGCACGCGCAGACCTATTGCATCGAGTCACCATTTATTGTTATTGAAAAATGGTTCAGCTTTCAGTTGGATTCAGTTTAACACCAATGTATGTGTTACATATTATGTTATTTCATGCAGAATTCCTGGAAACGTGAATTCCCAGACAAAGCTTACAATTAATTGTCATCGGCACTATAAGTACATGCTACGTCGTTTTAGTCAGCTTTGATGTTCCAGACGGCTTCAAGTTGTTGTGCTAGCGACATCACCAATCAAAGAGCGATGTGACACCTTAATAACAATGGATTTACTCGTGGTCGTGTCTCATATCAGTGATATATCACGATGATTGCATTGACCATTGCCGGAGTTGTCATTATTGCAATCCTATGCATTGTTGAGAATGTACTTGTCATCAGTATTATATATGTTGACCGTAACCTACACACAATTACCAATATATTTGTGGTCAGCATGGCAGTGGCTGACTTTGCGGTCGGGGCAGTCAATTTACCGCTATATGCCGCCGAGACAAATAGAATATTATATTCATTCTTCGAGTGCATGCTGAGCAAGTGTGTCACTGTGATATTTTTTCTGGCGTCGGTTGGACATTTGTTTCTTATTGCATTCGATAGATATATAGCAGTATTACATCCACTGAGGTTAGTATATCCCGTATCTGTTATTATAAGTTCATCCTTATCCATCTATCCTTAAAGTGCAACAGACGAATATTTGAATTTATTATTCTATTGCGTAAATTGTTCTTTTCAAATCACATTGGATGCATTCATCCTGCCACGTACACAATGTTAATGCCTCATGTACATCATAAGACAATACAAATTTGGACCAACCTGTTGACACTTAATTATTTATCATATTTACATTAAATGTGAGATTTAAAGACTCATTTGTTCAACTATAACAAAGCCGGTGAAAATTGACGTGGAATGAATACATAATGTTAAATTATCCCTGATCTACTCAGATATGGCACTCAGTGCACCCAGCCAAGCTGTATGCGGTATGTTATATCAAATATTATGTCTAGTCCAATATGATATATCCAAACCAATGCAGTATATCCAAACCCAATGCGATATATTCAAATCAATGTGATATATCCAAACCCAATGCGATATATTCAAATCATTGTGATATATCCAAACCCAATGCGATATATTCAAATTAATGTGATATATCCAAACCCATTGCAATACATCCAAACCAATGTGACATATTAAAATCAATGTGATATATTCAAACCCAGTGTGATATATTAAAATCAATGTGATATATCCAAACCTGTTGCGATATATCCAAATCCAATGCGATATATCCAAACCCATTGAGATATATCCGAACCAATGCGATATATCCAAAACCAATGGTGATATATTCAAACCCATTGCGATATATCCAAACCCAATGCGATATATTCAAATCAATGTAATATATTCAAACCCATTGCGATATATTCGAACCAATGCGATATATTCAAAACCAATGCGATATTCAAATCAATCCGATATATTCAAAACCATTGAGATATATCCGAATCAATGCGATATATCCAAAACCAATACGATATTCAAATCAATGCAATATATCTTATCCCATTGAGATATATCCAAACCAATGCGACATATTCAAATCAATGTGATATATTCAAACCCATTGCGATATATTCAAGTCAATGTGATATATCCAAACCCATTGCGATATATCCAAACCAGTGCGATTTATTCAAACCAAGGTAATACTGGCTCATGTCACATATTTGAGAGACCGTATGTTATAACAATTGGATACAGTACAAATTAGTATGACTCTTACTAAAATATCAATAATACATATATTTATTTTCTGTTCAACAATACACAGTACCTAACACTGTCATATATAGTACTGAGCCTTAGTAAAGTGATGAGGTCAATCGTAGTGACATTTTTCTTATTGTGACTGTAATCTTATCTTCAGGGTAACGTGCAATATTTGAAACATATCAAAGAGAATTATGTATGATTGCAAATATTTAACAATAACAAGGCATTTGAAAAAGTTTATATTCGACACTCGCGGCAAATAAGATTTTGCATTTATCGATTAGAATAGTTACAATTAAAGTAAGAACACAACTAATGAACGGATTTATTGAAATTTTAGATTCGAGATTTTTTGGGGGGATCTATTGTAAAATTCTGGGTATTTTTAGTTACAAATACTAAGATAATGATATTCGATATGAGCTTTGTGCAATTCAGTGTTATTTAAGCCATAATTCATGCGAATATCTAAACAAATATCTATAGAATTTTCCCGTGCTGTTAACACATCCATTCAGCAAATTAAATTAAATTCTGGACGTTTTTGATATCACAAAGTGGCTGAGTATTTGGTATGTGTAATTAGTTTATACTGAAATACGAGTAGCATTGTAAATACAAATGCGCGCCGACATGATAGTTATTAAATTACGGATATACGGCTCAGCTGTATTTTAAGTAAAACAACGTATTAGCTGTATTGAATAATTGTGAAAATTGCGCTTGCGTGTTGGTGCATACATGAATTCTGTGAATAATTACGCGTTGAGTAATAGGCCATCTGTTATCGTGGAGAATGTAATGATTGAATGTGGTGACATTTTGCTCACACTGGACTTCCTTTATTCTGGGAAATGGCAGAGTCATGTCATTACTGTGCATAACTTGCAACAGCTTGGCATCCGTAACTTAATAACAGAGTCTATAACGGATTTCTTGGAATGAAACGACCGGAAATTCTAATATATTAACTTGTTTTAATTGATAACGTGATATAACGTGAACGTGGCTTATACATTTTTAAAATAGACCATAGACGTATAATATATACTAATATACTAGTACGCACATGTCGTATACATATACAAACTGTGTACGTCCCAATGACATTCAAATGAACACTGCATACATGTATCATATATTTATTCATTGGAACATTTAATGTTCAAATTAGGGTCGAGTCAAAAAAATAGTGGGTAATGCAACAATCTACATTAATCAATCATAGTACTCCCCATAGTAAACTCAAGCAAACTAGATCAGCGGATCCTCTCCCAACAATATGTTGTTAATTAATTCTACCATTAAGTATGCATATACAAAATATCAAGCACGGAATAGCCCATAGCTATGTCTGGTTAACGACGCGAATGTACGCCTGTTCATATTAAAAACGTAGACATACATCTGTACATCTAAAGACCGATGCCACACAGGCATGAATAGACAACATGCACTTACCATAATACGTATGTATATTATGATACGAATTCCATTTTATCTTTCTTTTATGTTCCTTGGTGCCAATGTTTCCACAAACATTGTCGGAATAACATAATCAACTGAACTACTCCAACAAAATTCCAAATGACATCAATAAAGTAACTTATCGTTGGACCATTTTATTTTTGAGGGGGGGAGGTCAGCTCAGTGAAAGGCAATTTTTTTTTTTTTTTATGTGTTTGGAAATTTTTTTTTATCAGTAGGTTTGCTTGCAAATTTTTTTTTTAGGAGTTCATCATATCCAACATTTTTTTTTCATTATCTTCAACGGAGGTAGAAAAGACTTGATATTTTACTGCTATTTTACGTTTTTTGACAAAGTGGCCTCCATTTCGACAAATTTGATCAAATCTCAAGACAAAACAGTCGGCCATTTTGGTCCAAATTTTGAAAAAAAATATGACGTGCACGTGTAACCCAATATACATGATCATCATATAAAGTTTGATTGAAATCGCCCTATTCAGCTTCCTGAAACAGTTACAGACACGTTACAGACTGTGAATTTAAGATATTAAACAAAATGAACGCCATTTCGACAAATTTGATCAAATCTCTAAACAAAACATGATGTTGTATTGTCTTGAAGTATAGTACCTATGTAAAAACTTTCAAGTGAATCAGGCGATATCTTTCAGAGGAATCAGCACAAAAATGAAAAAAAAAATGAAATGGCCGTGAGTCGGCCATTTTGGACCGAATCTTAAAAAAAAGTGACGCGCACCAATAACCCAATATGCATGATCACCATGCAAAGTTTGATTGAAATCGCTCTGTTCACGTTTAAATATCAGAATTTAGCAAATTTGGGGGACAAAATGGCTGCCAGTCAGCCATATTTAATTGAATTGTAACGAAATTGGCATATGTAGGTCATCATAGATTGTCTGTATACCAAGTTTGAACGAGATCGGTCAAATGCTGTCCGATAAATGGATCCAGAAGGACGGACGGAACCCAAATTAATAATCACCGTTTTCGGACTTCGTCCGAACTGGGACTAAAAAGGTTCGTCGGCAGTCCGAAAACAAAAAGAAAAAAAAGAAGAGAAAGTGTTCATCGTCTCCACATCCTGTTACAAAGCAACAAAAGATCACCGAAATTGTAACAAAAAGGGCTAAAAATCAGGTGACTGCTACATGTACTAAAGTGGCTGATGACAGTGGAATGGTTGGTGCGAGTGAGGTGAGTGGTGAAAGTGGAATGGTTGGTGAATGTGGGTTGGGTGGTGAGAATGAGATAGTAGGTGTGAGTGAGATGGGTGGTGAGAGTGGAATGGTTGGTGAATGTGGGTTGGGTGGTGAGAATGAGATAGTAGGTGTAAGTGAGATGGGTGGTGAAAGTGAGGTGGGTGGTGAGAGTCGGATTGTAGGTCAGAACGAGATTGCTCTGTAAGAGTGTGATGTAAAACATTTGCTGACAAAAAAAAAATGTTCTCATTTATTTTAATATTTATTTTATTACATTTTAATTATTTTTGACTCCCGTGTCCGAAGCACACAATGGGAGTCTTTGCAGTTACCCTGTCTGTATGTGTGATCTGATATCTCAAGAACCGTATGTTGGTTTTTAATGAAACTTGGTGAATATGTGCTCTGGGCTAATACGCAGATTTGATTAGGTTTTGATTAGTCAATTTTTGGCTTTTCCACTGATATCTCAGGTACTAATCATCACATTTCAATAAAATGCATAGATACATAGGACGATGCACAGGCAAATATGAGAAATATTAATTACCTAATTTGCTTAATTAATCAATTTTTAGCTTTTGATATTTCAAGTACTATTACTTCATTACTTTTCAATGAATCTTGGTACATAGATGTTCTAGGACAATACAAAGACCTGATTAGTTTTGGGTTAAAATCAGATCATATTAATTACTTAATTTGCATAATAAATCATAATTTTTGGTTATAATCACATTTCAATGAAACTTCGTACATAGATGGTCTGTGACAGTGCTTATCTTAATTTAATGAATCTTGGTACATATATACTCTAACACAATGTGATGATTAAGTTAGTTTTAGGTTTATATACATCTATAATAATTATATAATATCTATAATAATATAAATCTATAATAATTTACTTTTCAGCTTTCAACTAATTTAGTTATGATTAATCATCACATTATAATGAAGCTTTGTACATGTGCACCCTGGAACAATATACAGACCTAAATCTATACATAATAATTTCTCAATTTGTATAATAACTCATTTGGTTCATTGAGGTAATCCACAGACATGATTAGTTTAATGCATATTGATTATCTGTGATTAGCCCATTTCTGATAATGTATTAAACAAAAATCAGATTTAAATTGAATTCATCGCAGAGGTGCTCTGGAACTGATTAGAATAAAAACCATGAATGAAAAATCAAATGTATTTTCTGTATGTATTATAAATTGTGATAATGTGAATCACATTTTTTCATGTTGTGCATCTCAAATAGCAGACAAAAATTAGTTGCCAAGCTTCTTGTTTGAAAAGCAAATCTTAAATTTTGATTAATTTTAATGTGTCTCCAATACTCTCAGCACTCAAGAGTTCTTTCTAAGCTTCCTTTGATATTTATTTTATTTGTTACTTGTTTAATAAGACATGGTTCCATACAATCATGAATGTATCTTGTCTATTATTGTGGTCACATAACATACCGTGGAATGCTATATTTGCACTGGCATTTTATTTTCCCTGTTTTGCCTGTAGTCAATTTTCTGAAAAATAAATTCCAGTGAAAATGCAGCTTTCTCTATACGTTGCACTGAGTCTTAATACAACATAGTGAAAATTAGATCCACACAATGCCAGAAAGCTGTTTTCAGCGAAAATAAATTCCTGAGAAAATAAAGTATTTTACTGTAGTCAGCAATATTGCAAGCAACTTTTCTAACAATGTTTCTGTTTTAGTCTGTAAATGTATTTAAACTAAAACAGCTAAATTGTCAGAGATGCTGCATGCAATACCGCATTTGCTCTATTAGTAGCACATGCTCTTATGTAAATAACAGAGGTGTTTCTATGGTCAAAATACATCATATTTTAATAAATCAGTATACAATCAATGCAATAGTTGCCGTACATGTGCTTCTATTGGAGATGCTCTTCTAATAGAGCATATATGGTATACAATCTAAATGCAACCAGAGTGAAATTGTTTTTTGAAATTAATATTGAAATGCAGATATTAATTTTCCCTCTGCTATTAATTAATCAACAAGCCAGAATTATTGACATCCATTTATATATGACCTAGTTTCTTCTTGTACTCGGTGTCCTCTTATCTTGTCAGGAAGAATTGCCATATTTTTCCCTAAGTCATATAGTGACAAATATTTTTTTTTACACTGGTGAAGCAGCATTTTTTTTGAAGAACCCTTCACTTTGCAAATTTTTTTTTCGTTTCTGACCTCCCCTCCCCTCAAAAATCAAATGGTCCAACCCTTAGGCAAAATACTCAAGTAATCAATACTCATTCTGTTTTGTTCTACAATCGTCAACTTACATTACTTATATATATCATTTTATATTCGCACTTACACTACTTATATATATCATTTTATATTCGCACTTACACTACTTATATATATCATTTTATATTCGCACTTACATTCAAGTATTGAAGTACATGTATATGGAAATCAATGTTATTAATCTTAAATGTATTAAAACATCGTCTTGAGAAATATTCATAATTTTATGTTTAACAATTGAAAATAGAGACTCTGAGCAAATAACATTTACACGTGTTTGACATCGACTTGTTCTTTACAAGTATTTACATAATTGTTGATGAAGTAATATCCATTCAGTTTAGATAGTGTGTATTGGCAATGTACATCAACATTAATGAAAGTGATGGGAACAGATTGAAACCACTTGTACAGGCTGTTGATCGAAAAACTATAACACTGAATTTTTAACTCATACGTCGCATGTGTCGGTGCCTTGCTGATAATACAGTGACAAATAGGTTGTGAGAAGGCAATATGTATCGATGTGTATTACTAGTAATCCGGCAATTACCGGGGACAGAAACCATACTTTCAAAAGTGACGTGCAGATCTAAAACATTTACTTGTGTGTCGATTGAGTCAGTCAATTACTGCAGATAATATGAGGTTATTGCGAGAATACCTCAAAGTATGCACGAAAACAGTACAGCTGGAGTATCGACCGACACGCAGAGGTATCCTCGTAATAACCTTATTATTAGGGTTTCGAGCCCATTTGGTCGAAACCCTTTTGTAATTGTTCCGTTTATTATTATTATTATTATTATTAGGGTTTCGAGCCCATTTGGTCGAAACCCTTTTGTAATTGTTCCGTTTATTATTATTATTATTATTATTATTATTATTATTCTTCCGCCTAAATTTTTGGTCACGCTTTATGTCAACGCCGTTGGACCGATCAATTCAATACTTGCCACAATGGTAAAGCTATATGAGATCTGGTGCATATCCTAAGTTCAGACACGTATGTCACATGACCAGGCCGCCATCTTGGATTCAATGCGAAATTTTCAATGCCGAATTGCGCACCTTTCTGAGGGTCTGAGTGCTCCAATTTTTTTATGATAGTAGCAGTGCGACAAGGGCTACAAATATCATCAAAAAAAACTTTAGCGGTCACGTGACTTTTTTTTTTAGAATTTTTTT